>NC_084828.1:31550591-31858659 GCF_033115175.1 Lepus europaeus
TACAAATGAATGTTCCCTTATATGAAATAGGGACTTTGCAGCTGTGATTAGATTGAGAATCTTTGGGATTAGGCTTGTCCCAGATTACTGTGGTTGGCGTAGTGTAACAGAACGTTCCTTAGAAGTGATCTTCAAGAAGAATCAAAAGCAGAGGAGAAAGTGGTGTGATGATGGAATCAGGGATTGTAGTAATGCACTTCAGTGCGTAAACTAAGAAACACAGATGGCTACCAGAATTGCGAAAAGACAAGACCACTGGTACTGCCCTAAGCCTTAGGAAGGAGTCAGCCCTACTGACTGAGCTTAGTGAAACTGACTTTCAACTTAAAGACAAATAAAAATGTTTTGCTAAATCTGTGCTAATTTATCACAGTGGCAATAGAAAACTAAGAGAGAGAGAGAGAGAGAGAGAGAGAGAGAGAGCACCCTGAAGATGGCAGAGATAAAACCCTAGGGAAGATCCACCTTTAGAAATAAGGGCAGGGGGCCGGTGCTATGGCATAGCAGGTAAAGCCACCACCTGCAGTGCCTGCATCCCATATGGGTGCCAGCTTGAGTCCTGGCTGCTCCACTTTCTATCCAGCTCTCTGTTATGGCCTAGGAAAGCAGTGGAAGATGGCTCAAGTCCTTGGGCCCTTGCATCCACGAGGGAAACCCGGAGGAAGCTCCTGGTTATTGGCTTTGGATGGGTGCAGCTCTGGCTGTTGTGGCCATTTGAGGAGTGAACCAGTGGATGGAAAACCTCTCTTTCTCTTTGCCTCTCCTTCTCTCTCTGTGTAACTCTGATTTTAACAAATTTTTTTTAAAAGAAATAATGGCAGCAGAATGAACTAGTCAGAATACACCAGAGAACAAAACAGGGAGGAAGTGGAATCACAGTACCTAAGACAGATTACAGTTCCAGGAGAATAGATCTTGTTCTTCAGCATGGTTAGAGTCCCTGGGGTCTATCCTGGATAAGGAGAGCAGGTGAAACAGGAGGAGCTGGCAGACTAGAGACTTGGAGTCTGAGTAACTAGAGGTTGGCAGGGTGACAGGAGACTGAGAGCAGTGGGAGCACCGGGTCAAGACATCTGGATGGTAAGGGCTGTTGCTATGTGACATACATTATTAAAGCGTAAGATTTTGAAGGTGGATGGTAATTTGGCATGGAAAATGATGTAGTGACCAGGATCTGATAGGATATTATCTTTGTTCAAATTTTTCATTTTCTTCAGTATAGTGTGGGTGACACTACACTGCTTTTTCTGTGATCCACCCTTTCTCACCTCCAAACTGCAGTCTAGGTACCATATTATCTAGCCAATGTTCTGTAGACCTAGGAAGTTCCTGGCCAGCTGGGAGGCGGGGAGGTGGGC
Source organism: Lepus europaeus (assembly GCF_033115175.1). Lineage (NCBI taxonomy): Eukaryota > Metazoa > Chordata > Mammalia > Lagomorpha > Leporidae > Lepus > Lepus europaeus. The sequence continues at coordinate 31,551,950 of NC_084828.1, forward strand.
ATGCACCTGGGAGGGCTCAGATGCTGAGGGATGCGGGCTGTGCAGCAGCTCTGCACACCACTCTCTCCTTTGCCAGCCTTCAGGGTTCACTTCTCCTGGAGGAGGAAGCTGCCAAGGAGGTGTCTTTCACTGTGCATCCCAAGATGCATAGATCCCTTCTGTCTGTCAGCGGAGCCTTGCAGTTCAGTGTCCCTGACTGCATTCACATCTCCCTGGAGCCCTCTCCCCTAGTGTTGAATCATCAGGTAACAGTTGACTGAGAACATCTTTCATATAACATCAGGGAGTACTGACAGGCTCTTGCTGAGGGTGGGGTCATGGTTGGAAGCTGAGCTCTTTGTGTGTACTTCTTCCTTCTTCTCCAGAATCATGATTGCTTCCTTTGCGCTGGTTTATTCACTTGCAATATGTTTTTCTCTTGTTTTGTTTGGCAGCTGTTGCTACTGTCTTACCGTTGATTTGTTTTTCTCTTTTCTTTGCTCATTTTATTAAATTCTATGGGAGGGGAATTAAATGTTGTAGTCCACCATCTTGACCTGACCTGGAAGATTATCACCAGTAATAGTTCAGTGGCTTCTTTTACTCATTATGTAGAGGAAAAAAAGTCTGTCTACAAAAATGATATTTCAGATGTAGGGTTATTTGTATGGAGTTGAGTTTATTACAGATAGTGCTAGAACTAACTTGTGTTTTTAATTTCCCCAAAATGCCTTGATTGTGTGGCGATAAGAGCAATAAATATCAAATATAAATAAGTACTTGCATCTTACAACTAATTTATAAATATTTTACATGTACTGTGACCATATTTATTTATACACAGATAATACATAGTCAGACCATCTGTACCTATGAAAACTGTTGACCATATAAAGTTCTAATTCATAGGCATAAGATGTTTCTTCTTATTGCTTTATTTTCCTTGGTATCCTTTCCTGTAATTATTTTCTTAACTCATGGCAGTCAGTTCTGCTTTAAGGCAAAAGCCAAGGAAATGCAGCTTTTGAGTTTATGCCAGAACTTTTTCTGCTTTGGAGAAAGATAATATTTATAACTGTATATTCCGATTTTTATTAATCTAATATTCTGTTAGAAACTGTTGCTTATTCTTGCTAATTTTCACACAAGCATATATGAAACTAAAAAGCAAACAAAATACTACAATCACAATACCCACATTATATGAACAATGTCCAAGAGAATTCATGTAGATGCCAGTACTATACGCAATTTATATGTAATTCAACTCAAGATTGCTATATCATCTTCTTTAGCTGATACATCCTTGAAAAGTATGGATGTTTCAGCAAAAATTGAGTAAGAGTCAAATGAGAATATTTGACAGTCATGAGACATAACTATACTGTATAAACACACAGAGTAAATTAGATGCAAACAACGATAGTAGAAAAGAAAATTCATCTTGAAAACTAACTAACTTCTCTAAATTGAGTTAGTAAGGTGACAGTGATGCTAGAAATATCTTGTGATTTTCATCTTGCACTGCTTCCTCTCTCTTACATAAAATCATTTCTGCATATTCTAATATCTCATCAGTTCTATAAAGGAATAACCAATAAAAATTCCTTTCGTTTATTTTTGTTGTTATGAGAAGCAAAATAGCTGCAAGCCAAGTCTGATTTATTTCATTAAAATTATTTGAATTCACACCAACATGCATTAAACTGACACTGTGTGTAAACTATAAAAATTATAATTTTATTCTAGCCTCTGATTATCGATATCTGGAATTAGTAATAAGAGCAATCAGGAAGTCCAATAACTTCTAGACATCACATGTTAGCCTATGGAAAGTTCCAATGGAACAGCGGCTAATTCCAGATGTGTTTTATCTTCAGATGGATGTTTACCTTCTATTTACAAGGACGAGAAGTCATCTGAATGAAGGCTCCTCATAGAATCCAAGGTGGCTCCATCTTCCTTCATTCTCTTGGGCAATCCATTTGCCCATATTACTAACACTTTCTTAATGCATCATGAGTAAAGAGTTGCAATTTGATAAAGTTGTTTCTCTTATTATTAGGCTGTTACTCACTGTGGTAAGAATACATTAGTTCTAGTGTCTAAGTCCTACAGATAGGTAAACATTACTTCAAACAGGGCATGTATTTGTATATTTCTTCTATATCTTTTATGTAGCTGGAATATCCTTTAACATTGCAATTTATGGAAATCATACTTAGTACCTTTGTCATCTCTCCAAAATTTTTCTGTTTAGTCAAGTTACTAATAAAATGCTTAAAAAATAGACTTGCAGGAACTCTTTTAACAAGGATACTATATGTTGTCATGAGAACTGACTTGAGTTTATTACAACCTCTTCCTGAGGAGGCTAGAGAAGTCAATGTTGAAAAGCCCATCAAGGCTGGCACCTAGGTTCACTAGGCTAATCCTCTGCCTGCGCTGCCAGCACCCCGGGTTCTAGTCCCGGTCGTGGCACCTGATTCTGTCCCAGTTGCTCCTCTTCCAGTCCAGCTCTCTGCTGTGGCCCAGGAAGGCAGTGGAGGATGGCCCAAGTGCTTGGACCCTGCACCCGCTTGGGAGACCAGGAGGAAGCACCTGGCTCCTGGCTTTGGATTGGTGCAGTGCACCGGCCGTAGCGGCCATCTAGGGGGTGAACCAATGGAAGGGAGACCTTTCTCTCTCTCTCTCTCTCTCTCTCTCTCTCTCTCTCTCTCTCACTGCTAACTCTGCCTGTCAAAAAAACAAACAAAAAAAGCCCATCAACACTCTCTACTCTACCCCACTATCATTCCATAATCCAACACATTTTCCAAATTTCTCTAGGTTTATTCAATAACTAAATGGTAAATTTACCAGGCAAAATAACAGAGTGTTGATTCATGTCCTACTCCATGGTCTGTTGGTGAAGGGCTCGAATGGCCACATCTCAAAGAAGCAACGGGAATAATTAATTTGCTTCTATTTGTGAACTGAGCAGCTACTTACATAATTGGGTTATATATTAAATAGTTTAAAAATCACCTTGTGTATTTTCTAATACTAAGAGAGATATGGACATTGACAACTAAACTAGGAAATGGTTTTGCTTTTTGTCTAATAAGATGTAGTCAGTAAAATTTCTTAGCACTTCAGTAAATGGTCATTTGTTTATTTTATAAGCAGTCAAAATCATTGCCATGGACATAATTCATAAATGTTTCATCTATACTCAAACGTAAGCAATTCAAATGATTTAATTACTGCCTCTCCTTTACTCATGTCAAGTTGCATGTATGTATGTATGTATGTGTGTGCATGTGTGTGTATATATATAGGCATATATATATAACACAATTTCTAAAGTGTGTGTCTCTACTGGTTACAAACAAAGTAGTAAATTTGTATGGTTCACTTTATCTACATTCTGAATTTAAAGTAGAAACAAAAATCAAACAAGACAAATAGATTGTTGCTAGCTTTAAAGGGCCACTAGCCTTTTACAACAGTATTTCTTGAGTTTTTATTTTTTTTACCTCAAAGGTTAATCGTCAGTATTAACACATTTTTAAAAAATGTCTTCTAAAGAGAACATGAATAACTAGAACAAACCTGCAGAATTGAAACATCAGAGAACAGTATAATATTTTTCAATGACTGATGGATTTAGCTAGATTATGGATACTCATTCTCTTCTCATATATAATCAGTATTTCTATATATAGATATATGGCTATATTTACTCTGTTAGTTACCTTTTCATGATGGCAGTGAAATACCAGAGGTAACTAATGCTAGAAAAAAAAGTTTATTTAACTCACAGTTTCAAAGGGTCCAGTCCAAGATGGAGAAGCCCCATTGGGCTGGCCTCTGACAGAGCAACGGCAGAGGACCTGAGGAGACAGGATCACCTGTTGAGCCAGGAAGCAGAAATAGTGGATGGATCCAACCACTTGCTTTTATAACGACTATCTTTTTTTTTTTCTGAAAGATTTGTTTATTTATTTGAAGGTAAGAGTTACACAGAGAAGGAGAGGCGGACAGAGAGGTCTTCCATCTGCTGGTTCACTTCCCAACTGGCCACAATGGCCGGAGCTGCGCTGATCTGAAGCCAGTAGCCAGGAGATTCTTCCAGGTCTTCCACGTAGGTGCAGGGGCCCAAGGACTTGGGCCATCTTCCACTGTTTTCCCAGGCCATAGCAGAGAGCTGGATCAGAAATGGAATAGCCAGGTCTCAAATCAGTGTACACATGGATGGGATGCTGGCACTGCAGGCGGCAGCTTTACCTGCTACACCACAGCACTGGCTCCAATGACTCTCTCTTAAGAGTTTCTCTTGAAGGATTGGCTTCTAATGGTCAAAGGACCTTCCACTAGGTCCCATCTCCCAATAATTTCAACACCTCCCAGTTGTACCACCTTGGGGGGGGTGGTAAACCTTTAGCAATCGGGCCTTTGGGGAACACCCAAACTAATATCCAATCCATAGCACCTCCACTTTACTTTTTAAAGAAATAAATTGTACATTTTCTTTACTATGACTATTGTTTTACCCCTCTGTAAAAAAAATTATCACTGCAACCTCAACAGAGAATCCAGCTATATAATAGCTCTTCTAATATTCCTGAAATAGTCACAAGTATTCTCCCAGAGGGTTACCCTATAACTCCGAGAGAAACTGCTGTGCGTACAGCTCATCCTGAGAAGCAGGTTGTTCACAATTAGATTTATTGACTTCAACTTTCGTTTCTTTAAGGTCCTTGATTGAAATAACATTGATTCTGATGTCCTGAGCCATTTAAGACAATTTGTACATTTAGAGAAGAGCCACATGGTGGCAATCACAGTAAAGTGTGAGATAAGGATCATTGTGATGTTTGTAGAACAGTTTCATTGCTTTGGGATTCTCTTTGATTAACCAAGTTGGGAGACTAAGATTACCTGGCAAAAAAACGTGAAATAGGAATTTAGCACATGTGAATGGAAGGGAGGTAAGAATTAGCAGCATACGTTTGAGTGGCACAACCAGCTTGTTTGGAAAAGCCTCCTCAGAGTTCTTTCAGTGCCCTTCAAGGCCTGACCTGAACATAGAGAACTTGGCCATCTGCAAGAGTACAGACTGTTAATCTTCACCAACCCCTTGCCAGTCACTGGCAAGAGAAATGTCCGCACAGTAGAATAATGCTCTAATTATTTAAATGTAAAAATAATTTTGGAATTAAGATATCTTCATAAGATCATTAAAAATGTTCAAATAGATTTTGGTACCGTAGACACGACATCAGTCATTGTCATTGTTATAATCATTTTGTCACAAAATTTATTGATTAGATTATACAATAAGGTACTTGTGGGTGAAATATATAGTGATTGATATTAGCTTTAAATGTGTGTGATTGGGGCAATAGAAAACATTTAATAGGCAAGCTGTTTGCACAGGGGATTCATTAATTAGCCAGTCTACATTTTAGTAGGTTTGGAAATTTCCTTAAGAACAGTGGGAGGAAGTCAATGATTATTATATGAATATTAGTATCTTTAGGTTCTAGGTACAGTAGAAACAGTAACTAGTGATTGATCTCATAAGAGATAAATTCTTCAGGTATTATGATCTTTGCATTTAAAATATCAGAAGCTAGCAGGTCAAATTTTTCTTGCAGGGTTACAGAGTTAGATGGGGGTGCTCTCTTTTTCAATGTTAGTCAATACATGTTGAGCATCTTTAATGGGACAGGTCAATCAGTGGATCCTGATAACACTCATATGAACAAAACATATTGCAATCCGGGAAGGAAAGAGTTACACAAACAGATAATTATAAAATCAGGTTGTAAATGGAAGAGGAGGCCTTAACACTTTTGAAGTGTTAAGTGTTAAGTGTTAACAACACGAATAAGAACATGGCAAACAGAAAACAGCATATACTGGCAGAATCAGTGGTTGAGTGCCATCAACATTTCCTATGTCAGGAACCTGAGGGAAAGAGAGAGAACAGAAAGAGGGATGGGTAGGAGGGCAGAAAGCTATTTCTGTGGCTGGTGGAGGGCCACTGGAGACTTAGCATTTGGGGTAGCTGGGAGGAGGATAGGTTGAGAGTGTAACACCAGAATCAGGGAAGACAGAACTGTGTGGTAGGCAACCAGGGAAGAGATGAGAACTTGAACTACATCCTGACTTTGTGGGGGAGAAGCATAGGAAGAAACAGATTTCGTGGCAACAGAACAGGATAGAATGCTATCTTTCCTTGCTTCTCTTCTTCCTCTTCTTCCAATCTTCTTTTCTTTTCCTGTTTCTCTCTCACCTTCCCCCTGCCTCTTTTTTGACACATCTTCATGGACTTAATTTTTAAAATATTTTTAGAATAGTTAATGTACACTCATGGCATAGAACTTGAAATACAAAAAGGACAAAATAAAGATGCCTCATTGTAGGCATTTGGACTAGCACGTAAGATGCTGGTTAGGACTGAGTTGAAGTTCCAGCTCCATTCCTGATTCCAGCCTCTGGCTAATGGGCACCCTGGGACTCAGCAGCTGATATTCCAAGTAACTGGGTGCCAGCCACACAAATGGGAGATCCAGACTGAGCTCCCAGGTTTCAGTTTTGGCCCCTATCCAGTTGCAGCCGTTGCAGTCGATTGGGGAGTGAACCACCACATGGAAGTTCTCCATCAGTGTGTCTTTCTCTGTTTCTCTGCCTCTTAAAAGATAATAAAATGTTGCTTTTCTACAACTTCCACTCCTTAGCACCCCTGCTTTTCTCCCCACTCAGAGCCAGCCACTGTTCCTTCTCAGGTCCTTTTGGGTCCTTGTGTATTGCTACAGAGAAGTCCAAGCCTTTGCAATCATACATATATGCTTTTAATGACTTTTAAAAATAACTTGTTGGAGACTCTGTACATACTTGACAAATTAATTAGCATGCTAGCTGCACTAGATTAAAATCCTATTAATTAATTTGATGGGTCATTTGGTTATATAGCTCTAAAAGAAAATACAGGCCTTCTTTGGCTGACAACAATGAGCTCATCAAGGATATTCACATGAATAATTTTGTTTGGGAAGTGAAAGGTGTTAAACTCTCTTAGCCTTTCGCTTTCTAGTGGCTCTGAATGCTGTTAATCTAATGTCTATCCAGAGTCCTGTGTAATCTTCAGACAACCTCAATGAACACTCTTTCAGTCTATGAAAAAAATCAGCTTATGTAAAAAATATTACCCTGCTAAAAGGCCATTATCTTCACTAAAAAACAAGTGAGACCAAAATAAGCTTGCTTTAATTAAAAAAAAAAATCAAAGACAAATCTTTACTCTTTCTTCCATGGTGGTTGTGGTTTTTCATGGAGTGAAATGTTGCAGTTACTATTTTCACCTCCTCTATACTGCAGTAAACCTCTTAGCGCAATAATTCCTGGAAGAGCAGGAGAGATGATGCTTTCATAAATAAATATTAGTGCATTAGTCTCCTTCCAGTGCAAGCCAAATATTTCTGGCTGCTTATTTGCCTAGGTGGCCAGAAGAATACGATCCCCGTTATAAAAATTTGGCTGCCTCAGAGATGTATCTGACCAGAAGTAAAACTCTCATTTGCATAATGTGCCTGTATTTCTGTTGGTGAAATATGGCAAGCGATCATCTAACAGGCATCATAAAATAACCTCATGTGTGATTAAAAGCACTATGTCTTAATTTGTAGTTGTATTTTACTTACAAGGAGTTTTTCTTAGTAAATACTTGCTCAGGGACTAAAACCTTTAAATATAAAAATTTAGACTAAAAATGATGATTATGTCATATTCAATTCTTAGATTTTTCTTAATATGATTTGCATTCCTCAATGCTTAGAAGCACATTGAGATAATTAGAGGATATAAATTTCTAAAAATATTAAGCACAATATTCTTGAGTAATATTTAATTCAAAGCTAGCTAGCACACTCCGGAATGTCATGATTCCCTTATTTCAAGTTGGAGTATTCCCATTCACTGAGAACCCAAATGTGTTATTATTATTTTACAAAATCAGCTTGTTTTTACTATGTTGGGTCTGAAATTATTCTATTTCTGTATATAAGCTATTCTGAGTTATTTAATAATACTCTATACCAATCCTCTGGAATATGTTTTTCTGGTGTGTTCACTGTACCTCTCCAGGACTTAGAACATACTAAGTGCTGACTAAATATTTTTAATGAACAAAACAAATATGAACTATAATCTATATTTATGCTATAGTAATTCTTGATCATGCATTGTGCATTTTTCAACTTTAATTTTTTCTTTGTTGTTAAAAAATTAAAACCATATAATATATGATTTAAAAATATTGATCCTTGATTAGCTCATCATATTCCAGTTGCATGAAGCCCACTATAGAAAATTATTGACAATTTAATTTTTTTTTAATTTTCCATACTTCCTTATTCTACTGCAAAGTGACTGTAATTATAGAAAAGCTGTAGACTTATAAAAAATAAATAAAATGCAAGAGAAAGAACTAGATTAGAAGTCACAGAGAAGTAGATTGTAAAAGGAGAGAGTCCTGCTTTATGTTAGTAAGACTGCTTTTCAATGATGAACCTTTCAATACAAGGTACCCTGCACTGCTCTATACACTTCATCATAAGCTAATGAAAGAGGCACTTTAATTAGGAAGATAATAAGTGATTCAGAGAGTGAGAACAAAGGGAAGAATTCCAAATTATCACAGCTATGGCCAGAGAAACAGCTGCCATGTGAAGGAAGGACGGCTTGTGGGACAAGGCAGAGAGCAAGCAAGCTGCATGATATTGCCATAGGTAGGAATGGAAGGATGTGACAGCATCCTCAAAGGCCAAGCCCACCCTGTAGCATCAAAATACCCTAGGGTCACCCTGAATCTCCAAAAGGAAATATAATTCTAAGCCGGTATCATCACTTTTAATAGAAGAAAGTCTGACTATTAAAGCATTAAAATTATTTCCAATTTTAGAATGAATCACCAAAGTACTCTCACACTTATTGTTCACATGACTGGTTTAGTCAAAATCGCTAATAGTTTTTTGATGTTCCTTAAAGAATCAATGGTCTATCATCGGAAATAGCAGGAAAAGAACACTCTTGCTCCCAAGGAAATATTGCCAGCCATTCGACTATCAGGATGCTGATTGCTAGAAAGAATTGTGCTTGTTTTGAATAAATAGATAGAAAATGGGATGTAAATATTCCATCTGACTATAAATCAATGATATAGCATATCTCCTAGGACTTTATTTTTCATTCCGCCATTTTCATGCTTTCTTCTCCCAGAGATGCAGAGAAAGTACTTGGTAAAAGAAAACACAACACAAAGGCAATATGCATTTAAAAAGGATTTTTATTTTTAAGAGGGAGGCATTTATTTCCATCTGTATGTTAACTTGCTTTCTCTTCTACAAAACAAAGGTCTCTACTGGAATTAGCAGTGAACTTCTGTAAATACCTTGGATGGAGACACTAAGCAGTGATATCCAAAGTGTGATTTATGGTCTGGTGACATCCTCTGAACTCTTGCTGAATTGCAGAAATGGAGACTAAACATTTATAGACTTTTACAGCAATTTGGCAGAGTAATTTTATTGTTTATTCAGCTTAATAGTAAAAAAAAAAGAGAGACTTTTTATATGAAGGTCTTGTTAGTTAATCTTTTTCAAGTAACTTTTTTTCCATAAACACTAGATTAGAATTTATCTATCTTTGGATTAGAAAGAAAAAAAAATGTCACGGATAGTTTGGTAGATACTGGACTCAACTGCTCTATAGAAAAAATGTTTATAGCATATTTTCAGACCTTCTTTTGAATAATTCTAAATATCTGAGTCTTTGAATATTTCAAATGTCTTTCTCCATGTTTTCTCTGTTATTTAAAAGCAAGTGCATCAAACTGCCTGCATTTGGTAAGAGCCTTTTTGCTGCAATATCATATGGCAGAGGACATTGCATAGTGAAAAAGAATGCAGGACAGCAAGCAGACAGGAGCAAGAGAGAGCCAAGGAACCACAGTCCCTTTGTAACCAACCCACTCCCCTGATAATTAACCTACTCCCTCAATAATGGCCTCAGTCCATTCATGAGAGCAGTGTCCTTATGGACTTATCACCCTGTAAGGACCCCATATCCCAACACTGTCACAGTAGCAATTCGATTTCAACATCACTTTTTTTTTTGGGAGGGAGGGGTGTGCATTGAAACTGGAGCACCTGATGAGCTTTCTCCAATGTACCCTCAAACTTTTCATTCTGTTATCTTTGCTATTGGCTGATTAAGTTGACTAATATCTTCAGAGAGAAAGTAGAAGCCTAACTTCCTTTCAGCAAATCGACATACAAAAGTCCCAAGAAAGTAAAGTTATTTTCTAGGGTGAATATTAATCGCTGTGTCTGTACTCGTAGTCTTGTTTCCTGTCTTCCGATGTTTACCCTTACCTTTTTCTTCAAGCTTTATTTCCTTTCTCTTGTTCAACAGTACATAAATATACATAGTGCTCACGCCTTCTTAACACTGGTCGCTCAGTCTATACCTTCCTCAAACTTCTTTACTTTCTCAACCCACCTTACAACTAAACCTTTTGCGAGACTGGAGTCAATGTATCTGGTTCTCAGCTCCGTTTATTCTTCAACCCTTTTCCATTTGGCTTCTGCTCTCAGCACCCACAGCTGGTCTTAACAAAACCAACAACAATTTCCTTCCTGCTAGATCCATATAACCTTCCCCTGGTTGATCTCTCTGCTCCACTTTCTACTGCAACATTTCCTTACACTCTTCCCATGCTATTTCACCGCCGTTGAAGTCACAGAATCCTTTGGAAGGATACTGGTATTCCTCAGCGTTCTGTCTTAGATTGTATTATTTCAGTTTGCCCGCTGGCTAGGAAATGTCTCCCTCCTTTCCTGTTGTGGCTTTAATAATTCTCTGTGTGCTGAAGACCCCCACATTCAACTGTCAAGGCTGGCACTGTGGCATAGTTAAGCCCCTGCCTGTAGCTCTGGCATCCCATATGAGCGCCAGTTCCAGACCCAGCTGCTCCACTCCTGATCCAGCACCCTGCTAATGTGCCTGAGAAAGCAGTTCTTGGGCCCCTGCACCCAGGTAGAAGACTCAGAAGAAGCTCCTGGCTCCTGGCTTTGGTCTGGTCCAGCTCTGGCCATGCAGATATTTGGGGAGTGACTAGCGAGTAGAAGATCTCTTTCTCTCTGTGTGTGTCTCTCTAACTCTGTCTGTAACTCTGACTTTCAAATAAAATAAATACATCTTTTTTTTTTTAATGAATTTCTCTCTTTGTTTTCACATCTGAAAATCTCTCTTCCTACAAGACGTGTCTTCAGTATTCCATGGGTCCATCAAAATCAGCAGTCACATAACACAGGTCATCTTCTCTATCAGTGTGTACTCTTTTACCTTCTACACAGACTCCAAACTGGAAATCTGAGCACCGTCTTTGACTACTCCCTTTTTTACTTTAGTATTCTTGTTATGGGTCAGTCTACTACTTTTTTCCTTCACCTTCTCTGATATCTATTTCAGTCCATCATGTTGCTGTCAACAGCTTCATGAAATGTCTCCATTTCTTTACCAAGATCTCCCTTCAACTTCTCCTGTACAGCAGACAATGATTTTTCCAACACCAAAATCTGATGTGTATGTTGCAACGATGCCTAAAAGCATTCAATGGCTCTTTGTCACCATGAGGTCGAAGTCCAATTTCCTTATCATGCTTCTTATGGTCCTTTATATCCTGGGCTCTCCTTGCCAGTCTTCTGTCTGCCTTTTAATGTTTCAACCACACTGGACCTTGGTTAGACTTTCAGGTATCCCCTCCTCTTTTCTCTCCCTCTCTCTTTCAGATCTTCCTACTACCTCTTCTTTTTATCTTGAGTTTTTCATTACACACACACACATACACACCTGTGTGTGTGTGACTATATACTTTCCCTGGCTAAATGATATATATCATCCAAGTGTTACTTAGGCATAACTTCCTTTAAGAAACCTTCTTGATGTTATAAACTTGTTGGGGCTCCTTTTGTGTCCACAAAAATTAATATTACATTTACGTAATATTTGTTACATTCTACTATGCTTTTCTATTTTTGCCTTTTTATCTCCCATTAGTCTGCAAGTTCCATTAGGGCAAGAATCACTTTTTTGTTTTGATTATGTATATATAATGTTCTTAGTACATAGCAAGTTCTAATAATTATTCAAACCATCAATGCAGGAGGAAAAGAATAAGATGATACAGGCAGAATAAAACCCATAGAGATAAAAAACAAAGGAGATTAAAACTAGATCAATAAACCAAATCAGGAACTTAGGAGACTGGAATCAGGAAAGCGAAGAGATGTACCTCTTTAGGGACTCAGTTGGTAACGGGATCATGATAAAAAGGCAGAATCCCTGGCATCAAATACTTACCTGACTTGGGCATGTCCTTTCCATTTGAATTGGCCCCTGTAAATTCTGATTGGTTCTCCCAGGGACCTTTCCAAATGCCTTGTTCTCTGAAATGTTGTATCTGTCATTACCAACCATAAGTTGTAAAACACTGCTTTATCCGACTGGGTATTTAGGCATGGCCTTTGCCTTCTGGGAGCCCATATTCTGTCCAATAAAAAGAGCAGACACCAAATTGGTGAAATATAAAATGAAAGAATTAATATTTATTTAGTAAATGCACACAAGGCAACTGCATTGTGCCCAGTGACAAATGAAAAGGAATCACAGATGCTGTATGATTTAGCCCAGCATCTTCCAAAGTGGTTCACGGCTGCCTCAGAAGGGCCATGTGACTCACATGAATCTCCTAGTCCGGTACGTACTTATTTCCAATGTACTTTCTTCCTTCTGTCATCATTTATGATGCCATATACATGCTAAGGCAAATCAAAACCCCTCGTGTAAAGTAATGTGTGGGGATCCTGGCAAAAGTTCATCAAACATACACAGGAATTTTGAAACTCCAATTTAGTCTTGAACTTATGCAACCACTCCACTGCTATATTCTAAGTTTTAGAAAACTCTTGCTTTGTGATTGGCAGAACTAACAGAAATGTTTCCAGAATATCAAACTTAAGGACGTCTGTTCATCGAAGGGCAAGATCAATAGAGGGGCACTTTAACTTAGGAATTGGGAAGAAATACCTGCAACTCCAATGTCTGATAAAGGGCTCATATGTAGCCTATGCAGCTAACTTGTATAACTAAACAACAATAACAAACCAAACAACATGATTTAAAATAGGTAAAGTACTCGAATAGACATTTCTCAAAAACGAAGCATATGAAAATATTCTCAAGGTCTTAAGGGAAGGGCCAACCAAAACTATAATGAAATATCACATCATATCCATCCTAATGCTACTGACCTGTTTACTTACAAATGGTTCAGGTGTTAAATTTTATGATTTATATATAGTTTACTACAATTTGGAGAAGAATTTCAAGAATAGTTATAAATTTGTTTTATTAAAATTCAATGTTTCATGTAGCTATCAAGCAAACATGTCAAAGAATTATATATACATATCAAGCAATAATTAAAAATCCCTTTCTCTCCAGTCCACCATTAAATATATTTGTTCTTTTGGAGAAACAGATATTTTCTTCTTGTTGGGGTTTCCCTTTAAATGATTTATCATTTTCTAAAACAGAAAATATTAAAATGATACTTTAGCACTCTTATTTTTAATTTTATTTATTTTTATTTGAAAGAGCAATTGGAGAGAGAGAGAGAGAGAGGAAAGGAGGGAGAGAAACAAATCATCCATTAGCTGATGCACTCCCTATATGCTCACAATATCCTGTACTAGGCCATGCCAAAGCCAGGCACCCAGAAGTCATTTCAGGTCGCCTTCATGAATGGCAAAGACTCAAGTGTTTGCCACTTTACCTGCTACCTCCTAGAGTGAACACTAACAGGAAGGTGGAGCAGAAGCAGATGTGGTACTCAAACTCAGGTGCTTGGATATGGGATACAGGCATCCCAAGCAGTGGCTTTCCCACTGTCTCACAAGTAAACCTATTATAAATGTTGCAATCCATCATATTGCTCTTCCATTAGGATATTAAAAAAATGAATGTAGAATATTATTGTGTATACATTGTGTAAAATTGTGCTTAGCAGTAAAATGTTACCCCATTTTTTAATTTAAAAATTGTTGAATTTTATTATGATAAGACTTCAGCAATGGACAGATAAATGCACTTAGAACAATGAGTATTGATTAGTCTGATAGAAATAGAATGAGAATTTAAGATTCATCTAGTTGTCAGAGAACACTAATGATCCAAGATGCTCATAAATCTACTGTAGCAACTCTTTAGATGTCCACCCCCTTAATGCTTGTCCTGTGGTAGGCAAACTCCTAGAAGGCCCTAGTGGTAATTTCCTGACGAGTACGTCCTATATAACACCTCTCCATTGAATGTGAAATTCTAATGAGTGAAACAGAGTGATGAGATGTCACTTCTCTGATTAGGTTACAGGACCATTGTGTCTTCCATCTATTATGCCTCCTTTCTGTCTTTTTCCCTCTCTCTATCCCTACCTGCCAATATTAGTCAGCTTTTTGTCCCTATAGGAAAATACTGGTGCAGGCTACTTATGAAGCAAAGAGGTTTATTTCTACTCACAGTTTTGGAGATTCAAAGTCCAAGGCCAGGCAGGCCCCTGTGATTGGCCAAGTGATGACAGTAGCTGGTTGGGTGCCAGGGTGACCTGGAGCATCACCTGTCTCTAATAAAGCCATCATTATTTAACAATGTGTGTTCTACTCCAACGATCTATTTCAACAAATTCACTTCTCAAAGTTCCCATTTCTAAACAAAATATTTAGGTTAATTAAGCTAAGTTGCCACCCTCTTAATATCAATAACATAAGACTTTGAGGCCCAAGCCTTTAATCATAGGCCCGTGACAGGCCCAAACTAATATCCAAACCGCAGCAGTGGCCTTTCCTAGGGAAAAGAAGATGTCGTGTTGTGAACAGCCCTTTGGAGAGGCCCTCACCTCCAGGTGGTGATGTTTCACAGTCACCTATGAGGATCTGAGGCTGACCAGACACCACAGTAGCAAACTCGGAAGTGGCTCCTTCCTTAGAATGACGTCATAAATAAGAGAGTCAATTGTTAAATCAACAACAGGAGTCACTGTGCACTTGTTCCCCAGTGAGGACCTCTGTCCTTAATGTGTTGTACTCTGAGAATTAATGGTAAAAATAGTCTCCAGACAGTACTTTATACTTTGTGTGTCTGTGTGAGTGCGAACTGTTGAAATCTTTACTTAGTATAGAGTTGATCTTCTGTATATAAAGATAATTAAAAATGAATCTTAATGAAGAATGGGATGGGAGAGGGAGTAGGAGATGCGATGGTTGGGGGGGGCGGTTATGGGGGGAAAAACTGCTATAATCCAAAAGTTGTGATTTCGAAATTTATATTTATTAAATGAAAGTTTCCTAAAAAAAAAAAAAAAAGTGATAAATGCAACTCCAGAAGCTCCCATAATTGCAACGTTATGGGAGACTTTGATCCAGAGTCACTTAGCTAAGTTGTGTCTGGATTTGTGATTCTTAGAAGTTACAAAATCATAAATCCTTCTTATTCAAATCTGTTAAATTGTGAGGAGTAATTTTTTTAAAGATATTATTTATTTATTTGAGAGGCAGATTTACAGATACAGAGAGGGAATGACAGAGAGAGAAGCCTTCCATCCACTTGTTCACTGCCCAAATGGCCAAAACAGCCAGACCTAGGCCAATTGGAAACAAAGAGCCAGGAGTTTCTGGCTCCTACATGGGTCTCCCACATGGGTACAGGGGCCCATGCACTTGGGCCATCCTCTACTGCTTTCCCAAGCCATAAGCAGAGACTTGGATCAGAAGAAGAGCAGCTAGGACGTGAAGCGATGACCACATGGGATGTCAGTACCACAGGTGGAGGCTTAGCCCACTACACCACAGTGATGGCCCCTGAGGAGTAATTTTTAATGCATTGATGGTTGATTAATCCATGCCCAAATATAGCAAATATAATATTTTGAGAGTTTATTTGTCTATCTGAAAGAGAGCAAGAGAGATCATCCATCAGCTGGCTCACTCCCCAAATGCCTGCAACAGCTTGGGGCTGGCATTGGGCTGAAGGCAGGAGCCTGGAACTCCATCTGGGTCTCCCAAGAACCCAAGTACTTGAGCCGTCATCTGCTGTCTCCTGGGGTGCACATTTGCAGGAAGCAAAAGCAGGACTTGATCCCAGGCACTCCAACATGGGGTGTGGTCCTCCCAAACAGCTGATGAACCTGTGGCACCACGATGCCCACCCCCAAATATAAGCTTTTAAAAGTAATAGTTTGCATATGATTTTTATACATTTTAGGGAACATTGCCTAATAGAATTTCTTCTGCCGTAGTTTCTATTCCTCTCTGTCGCAAACCTCATGCTCTCAGGGTGGTTTAGCATGATATGTGGAACACATATATGCAGACTGACTTGATTGACATGTTACTCTAGTTTTATCTATCATCTTTCCAATATTCTCAATAACCTCTTTCTTTTTTATCTGAATGAGAAAACACCCTTTCCTACTATTCCTGTAAGCCTTTAAGGATATTAGGAGAAAATCATTATATATCTGACTACTTAGGTGCTATGGTATTGTTTGAGTGTTTTTTTTTTTCATTCATATACATTATTATTTTATTTATTTATTTTTCAACTTTTATTTAATAAATAGAAATTTCCAAAGTACAACCTTTGAATTATAGTGGCTTTTCCTCCCATAACCTCCCTTCCTGAGTAATTCTGGTTAACAAAGCTAATTACACTTGTTATCAAGCTCCTCAAAGTCTTCAATCAGCAATAGAGTGATTCTTTGTCTTGTATTCAGAATCTGATAATTGCTCATCACCCAATATCACCATCATTGCTTAACAGGATTATGCCAATAGCTTCTGAATTGGTTTTCCTTCTCCCAGTACTTCACTGTCATCTATTTCCAAATAGAAGCCAGAATGTTTCTACTAAATGTAATACAGATCATGTGGCTTTAGAGTACCAGTGTCACCAGTCTGAATGTTTTAATTCTGCAATCCATGAACTCCTCACTTATACCACAAGCCACCTCCTCATTTCAGCCACACTGTAGTCCTTGTTAGTCTCCTATTTTCCAGGAACAATCCCACTTTGGGGATTTTTCTGTAGTATCTCCATGGCTTGACATGTTTTTTTGATTAAATATACTCAATCAATCCATTACCTGTTTCTTCAAGCCTTTGCTTATAATTACATCTTTAGGAGACCTACATTGCCCCCTGCCAAATATTACAGCTCCTCTTTCTCTGCCCTAACCTTGAGAATTCACCATCATCCATCATCTCTTACTATACTAATTAAATTATTGTTTATTGTATTGTGATTTGTTATCTGCCCCCCCTCCCCCCCACTAGACCATAGCTGCATTAGAAGAAACTTTGTTTTGTTCACTGTTGTATTTCAATCACCTAGACCCTTTCCAGGCACATAGTAGGCATTCAATAAATATTCACTGAAATGAACCATGAACTGGATTCAATCAGTTGCCATTTTAGTGCTTGAAGTGCGAGAAGTGGTAACAAAGTATTAATGATTAAGTCAGTGGAAATGCTTGCTGAAAGATATATCACCCCCTAATAAGTGACAACATACTGGCAGTGAAGTTCTTTCTTTCCCTCAAAACAAGTAATCTGATGGAGCATATTAATGAAAAGGGCATGATTTATGCATTACTATTTGCAACATCTTGACTAAAAAAATTAAATTGTTTTGTAGAAGCTTGATACACTCTGAGACCTTTCCAATTTCTTCACTGTTCTTCCCTTGTTAATTTTTCTTGTTTTCTTTAAAGGACTGTGAGCAACTAAGCAATATCCTGCTCCTTTGGCAAATAATGGATTACTGACCTCTTGAACTCCTTCATGGACATTATGTCTTCTACAGGTTTACTTAGCATCCTGGGCAGGGCGATAGAATTAGTTATTTCTTACTGGAAACCACATAAAAAGGAAAGAGGGTAAATCTTATTTTGGACACAGTACAAAAAGAAACAGATGACCAGCAAAAGGCACTTTCCAATATCACTTTTTAAAGAATAAATTTCAACAACTTTTTTTTCCTTGGGGGAACAATGCTTTTCAACTCACCCTTCTGTTAATATCAAAGCATAGATTTTAGATAGAAAAGGCAGAAAATATGAAAATCAAAGTTCTTTTTACTTAACATTAGATAATACTTTTTTTAAAGATTTATTTTATTTATTTTAAAGGCAGAGTGTCAGAGAGAAAGAGAGAGAGGGAGAGATCTTTCATCTGCTGGTTCACTCCCCAAACATTCATGATGGTCTAGCTGGGCCAGACCAAACACAGGGGCCTGGAACTCCATCCTGGTCTCTCATGTGGGTTGCAGCTGACCTAGTACTTGGGCCATCTCCCACTGCCTTCCCAGGTATATTAGCCAGGAGGTGGATCAGAAGTGGGGCAGCCAGGACTTGAACCAGTGCTCCAGAATGGGAAGCCAGTGTCCCTTCCATCTGCTGGTTCCCTCTCCAATTGGCTGCAATGGCTGGGTTTGCACCAATCTGAAGCCAGGAGCCAGGAACTTCCTCTGGGTCTCCCATGTGGGTGCAAGGGCCAAAGGGCTTGGGCCATCTTCTACTGCTTTCCCAGGCCGTAGCAGAGATCTGGATCAGAAATGGAGCAACCGGGACTCCAGCCGGCGCCATAGATGGCTGCTTTATCCACTATGCTACAGCACCGGCCCCACGTTTTACTTTTGAAAGATTGACTAAAAGGTGTTGTCATGATGAAAAACTTTCCTCATCATGGCTATCAGAGGTTCTCTGTGCTTCTTATATTTGGATACCCATATCTTTCTCTAAATTAGGGAAATTTTCTGTTATTATTTCACTGAGTAAGTCTTCTAAGCCATTCTATTTTTCCTATCTTCAGGAACTCCTAAAACATATATCTTGTTATGTGATGGTATCCTGTAAATCGTGACCACTGTTTTTGGTTTTTCTAATTATTTCTTCTTTCTTCTTGTTTGACTGAGATAATTCTGAAAGTTTGTCTTCTAACTCGAATTTTCTTTCTTCTGCATCGCCAACACATTGTTAAGGCTTTCCACTGTTATTTTTATTTGACATATTGAGTTCTTCATGTCTAATAATTTAGTTTGATTTTTCTTTAATATGTCTGTCTCCCAGCAGAATTTGTTGTAGATGTCATGTATGGGTTCCTTTAACTCATGGATTTGCTTCTCTATGTTTTTAAGTAATCTTATGATTATTCTTTTGAATTCCTTTTTGGGCATTTCATTAATCTCTTCATTTTCAGTCTAATATAGAAGTTTTATTGTGTTCATTTTGGGGAGTCATACTGTATTCCTTGTTCATGTTTCTGGTATTTCTACTTTTATTTTTCTTCATTGTGGAAACACTTGATTTTCGCCATTGAGAGATCTGTTCTTTCAAATGTGCCTCTGTGGCTTAGTAGAATGTCTGCTCCTTTAGATATATATATCAAGAAGCATGTGCTGGGTGAGATCAGGAGCTCTGGCTAATGCTCCAGTGTGGGCAAGAGTCCAGAGTGACATCCAAGTTGAGTGTGCTAGATCTCTTCTGTCATCAGCAGTGGGGAGGGTATGATTTTGCTGGCTTCGATATTCATAGCTCCAGCTCCCCACTGCCAAAGTGAACCAGCAGAAGCTACAAAACAATTTAAATACCTTGGGATAAACTTAACCAAGGATGTGAAAGAGATCTACAATGAAAACTAAAAAGCATTAAAGAAATAAATAGAATACACAAAGAAAATGGAAAGATCTTCCATGTTCATGGATTGGACAAATTAATGTCCATACTACCCAAAAACAATTTACAAATTCAATGTGATCCCAATCAACATACCAAAGATGTTCTTTTTAGGTCTCAAAAAAGTGATCCTAAAATTCAAATGGAAACACAAGATAGCCTGAATAACTATAGCAATCTTAAGTAATAAAAATGAAGCCAGAAGCATCACAACACCAGATTTCAAGACATAGTATAGGGCAGTTGTAATCAAAACCATCTGGTACTGGCAGAAAAATAGACCTGTGGATCAATGGAGCAGAAATGAAACCTAGAAATTAATATATCAATCTATAACCAACTAATCTTTGACAAATGAACTAAAATTACTCCCTGGATAAAGGACAATCTCTTCACAGTCCCTTCAAAAAATGGTGTTAGGGAAATTGGATCTCAGCATGTAGAAGTGTGAAATAAGGACCCTACCATACACCTTATACAAAAATCAACTCACAATGAATCAAATATCTAAACAAAAGACCTGAAACCATCGAACAGGGAAACTAAGGGGAAAACACCAGAAGACATTGGCATTGGCAAGGACTTCTTGGATAAGACCCCAGAAGCACATGTGATAAAGGCAAAAATAAACAAATGGGATTACATAAGCTAAGAAGTTCTACACAGCAAAGGAAACACTCAGCAAAGTGATGAAGAAACAGACAGAATGAGAGAAGATATTTGCAAACTATATATCTGATAAAGGATTAGTATCCAGAATGTGTAAGTTCAAGAGACTGAGCCACAAAAAAAAAAATCCAGTTAAGAAATGGACTAAGGATATGAAGAGTATTTTTTTGAAGGATAAAATACAAAAGGCCAATAGATATATGGAAAGGTGCTCTGGAACACTAGCCATTAGGGAAATGTAAGTAAAAACCACAATGAGGTTTTTCTTCACCCAAGCTGGAATGGCTATCATCCGAATATCCAAAAATAACAAATGGGGCAAGGATATGGAGTAAAAGGTATTCTAACACACTGTTGGTGGTAATGTAAGCTAGCATAACCATTATGGAAGACAGTATGAAGATTCCTCAGAAATCTGAAAATAGATCTACCGTAGAATCCAGGCATACCGTTCCTGTTTACTTACTCAATGGAAATGAAGTTAGCCTTTGAAAGAGTTATCTATACTGCCATGTTTAGAGCAGCTCAATTCATAATAGCTAAGATATGGAATCAACCCAGATATCCATCAACTGATGACTGAATAAAGAAAATATGATGAATATACAAAGTGTGTATGGAATATAGAATAATACTCTGTCATAAGAATGAATCCCATCTTTGAAATAAAATAGATACAATTGCAGACCATTATGCTTAGTGAAATAAACCAATCCCCAAAAGACAAATAACATATGTTTTCTCTGCTTTGTGGTAGCTAATATAGAAAGTACAAAAATATAATGTTTTGAGTTAAATTGACATTTTGAGATTTGATTAATGTTTATAGTTCTTGTCCATAGTCATGAAGAACAGTGGTCTTTCTACTTTCTACTTGTTGAATTCTTTTTTTATAATGGGGAATTAAGCTTGTTATTATAGAGGAAATTGAAAGTATGTTATCCCCAGATTTAAAAGGAAGATAAAAAGAAGAACAGAACATGGGAGTGAGGGAGGATGGGTGGGAATTATCATTATATTCTTGAAACTCTATATGTGAAATACAGGACATATGTTCTCATTATATAAATGAATAAATTTATTAAAAAAGGAAATGGAAATTTATTAAATATATAATGAATTATAAAATATTTTAATGTGTAACTTTTTCAACCATAAAACTATGACTATTGGTTTTCAGATGAAAACAGCTGCTGATCCATAGAAAAAAGAACAACTAGGATTACTTAGTCATAAAGCAAACAGGCTATTTTGGCTGCTAATCTCTCAGATTCCACAACCATGCTCTGTGTGGAAAAAGGAAGCTAGTTGTCTTGTGCATTCATAGAGACGGATGTGAAAAAGCTTAGTAAACATAAGGATACAAGAGTAGAAAAACTTTGCCAGGAATCACAAATTTTCTGGATGGAAAAATTCCATAAACAAAATAGATCTTACTCTCTTTAAATGTTCAGGTAGATACTATAGTTTAAAATCAGGGACAATACTGATGACCTATAAAGGTTTCTTGGAATGCCATAATTGTTGCAGCATCTATTTTGTAATTTTTTATAAAAAAATGGCCGGTGACAAAGAAACAAAATCATATTTCATGCCACTTAAAAGAAATAAGTACCATGAAAAATATAATTGCTTAAAAATATGACTTTTTAAATTTTAGCTACTCAAACTAGTCTTTTAAGGAATCTATTTTTAGATTGCACTGTGATTTCTTTATGCTAAAGTAATAAAATACTTGCAATTTCTTCAAGTACTTTTATGGTCTTTTTTTACATTCTAAATTTATCTTGTGTTCATTTTGAGCTAATAAGGTCAATTTTCTTTTTCAAGTATTTAGCTGTTTTTTTCAACCTGTTTATTGAATACTTCATCCTTAGTGACTGATTTTAAATACTGCCTTTCGAGTTTCTCTAAGTTCAGTCACCATCTATGGACTCTATCCAGATCTAGTAAAGTGTATTCAGTTTATATGATAAGCATCAGATAGCATATAAAAGTACTTCAGGATATTTGTGGAAAATGGATTACAAGATAAATACATTTGGTGCAAAATATTTTTGAAATCCATGCATAATATTCTCATACATAATTCCATGACCTTTTTGAAGACCTCTCATATTTTACTAACAGTTATAACAGGTCTTCTTTGATAATATTTTTCTTGGAAAGCATTCTGCTATGGTCCTACATATGTTCTTGCTGGTCAATTTTATAATATATATGATCTGATTTAGTAAAATATACATGTATAATATATATACACATGTCATATAATATATGAATGCCCTGGAAAAATTATTGCAGACAAACATCAAATTGCTAATGTTGGCTAACTCAAAGAGGAGGTTGGGACAGTGAGTTGTAGAATTGTCAGCACTTGATTACAAACAAAAGGGGATCAGAGGCCGGCGCCATGGCTCACTAGGCTAATCCTCCGCCTGCGGTGCCAGCACACTGGGTTCTAGTCCCCGTCAGGGCATCGGATTCTGTCCCGGTTGCCCCTCTTCCATGCCAGCTCTCTGCTGTGGCCCGGGAGTGCAGTGGAGGATGGCCCAAGTCCTTGGGCCCTGCACCCCATGGGAGACCAGGAGAAGCACCTGGCTCCTGGCTTCGGATCAGCGCGGTGCGCCGGCTGCAGCGGCCATTGGAAGGTGAACCAACGGTAAAGGAAGACATTTCTCTCTGTCTTTCTCTCACTGTCCACTCTGCCTGTCAAAAAAAAAAAAAAAAAGGATCAGATTCAGATGTTAAGGAAGAGTTTTTTTTTGAGAGCCAGTGACAGGAATGGCATGCTTCCGTCTGCTGTTTCACTCTACAAAAGCCCACAAAGGCTAAACCATGCAGGGTCGAAGTTGGGAGCCAGAACTTACTCCAAGTCTCCTAGGTGGGTGGTAGTAATTCAACTACTTGAACCATCATTACTGCGTCCCAGGTTCTGCACTGGCAAGAAATTGGCGTCAGGAGCTGGGGCCAGGTATCAAACACCAGTAGTCCAATGTGGAACACAGGCATCGTCCCCCCCCCCAAGTTATTTCTTTATATGAAAGTCAGAGTTATAGAGAGGCAAAGGCAGAGGCTAAGAGAGATAGAAAGTTTTTCCACCTGCTGGTTCACTCTCCAAATGGTTGCAATGGCCAGAGCTGGGCCAATTCATAGCCAGGAGCCAGGAACTTCTTTCAGGTCTTTCACATGGGTGCAGAGGCCCAAGGACTTGGTCATCTTCCACTGCTTTCTCATGCCATTAGCAAAGAGTTGGATCGGAAGTGGAGCAGCCAGGACTTGAAACAGTACCTGTATGGGATGCTGGTGCTTCAGCTGGCAGCTTTACCCGATATGCCACAGTGCCAGCCCCAAACACGGTCCTCTTAACTGGTCCTTCAATCACTAGGCCAAATTCCTGCTCCCAGAGAAGTGTTTTCAGGAGCAGTCATTTACACAGCATTTGAAGACAAATAGGAATTAGTGGATGTAAGGATGGAATGGAGAACATGTGAAATAGAGGAAAAAGTCTTATGTAAAGTGATATTTCTTCAGAAGATTGCTAACTATTTAATTTACTAGGATGTATAATGTTTGCTTGAGTGTTTGAGCAAGGGTTACTTTATCAACAGCAAATATATCTAAACTGGTAGAACATTTTGTGACCATTTGGATAAATCATGAAAAATTCTAAATAAGACATTATCATGACTGAGTTTACAACTTAAAAACATCAGTCTGATATCCATCTGGAGATTTGAAAGAATTGTCTAGAACCTCCGGTAGAAGATTACTGCACTACCCATTTGTAGATCAGATAAACCCTGGTTTCCATGTGGTACAGTCTCTTTGTGATGTCGCAGAGATGCACAATTTGGGATATGCTCAATCAGACTTGCCCCAAATGATTGAGTTAGAAACATGCCAGGGGATTCCAATACAATCCCATCAAGGTGGCATGTACCAATGCCAACTCATTAGTCCAAGTGATCAGTTTCAGTTCACAACTGATCATAATGATAGGATTAAGAGTCAAAAGGATCACATAAACAAGACTAGTGTCTGCTAATACTAACTGATAGAATTAAAAAGGAGGGAATGATTCAACATGGGAAGCGGGATACACAGCAGACTCATAGAATGGCAGATGTCCTAAACAGCACTCTGGCCTCAGAATCAGCCCTTAAGGCATTTGGATCTGGCTGAAGAGCCCATGAGAGTATTGTAGGCATGGAAAGCCAAGACACTCTGGGAAAAAAAAAAAAAAACTAAATGAAAGATCTCTGTGAGTGAGATCCCAACGAAAAGAATGGGCCATCAAAGAAGTAGAACAAAGAAGTAGGTACCTTTCTCTGAAGGGAGGAGAGAACTTCCACTTTGACTATGACATTGTCTAAATAAGATCAGAGTTGGCAAACTCAAAAGGCTTCCATAGACTTGGCAACTCGTGACAAGAGCCTAAGGAGATTACTGACACCATAAACAAGAGTGTCAATTGTAAAGTCAACAACAGGAGTCACTGTGCACTTACTCCTCATGTAGGATCTCTGTCCTTAATGTGTTGTACAATGTAAATTAATGCTATAACTAGTACTCAAACAGTATTTTACACTTTGTGTTTCTGTGTGGGTGCAAACTGTTGAAATCTTTACTTAATATGTACTAAACTGATCTTCTGTATATAAAGAGAATTGAAAATGAATCTTGATGTGAATGGAAGGGGAGAGGGAGCGGGAGATGGGAGGGTTGCGGGTGGGAGGAAAGTTATGGGGGAGGGGAAAGCCATTGTAATCCAAAAGCTGTACTTTGGAAATTTATATTTATTAAATAAAAGTTAAAAAAATAAAAAATAGTTAAATGCAATACAAAACTTTATTGCAAGTTCAAAAACAGTGTTAAAGTCTTTTTTTTTTTTTTCATTTATTTTTCACTCAAAACTTCCTTCCATCCTCAAATCTGATCTGGTCTCTAAGATAATTTTTCCTTTCTTATCTCCTTGCATTCCTGGATATGATCTTTTTTTCCCCTATTTTTTATCTTTCTTGATCCTTTTTTGGGTTATTTCTGATTCTCAATTCCTTTAACTCATTATCATTGTGAAGATAGCAGATGGTTTTTAAATAAATATCACAAAGAGGGGAAAGAAATATAGCAAATACTCATACATAAATCATTTTTACTTTGATAAGCCAGAGAAATGTGATTAGAATGTATTTTGACATAGAAGTAAGGCTGGAGAAGGGATGGCCGTGAAAGCAGAATTGAAAGTAGAGTGACAGCCACTGGAATGTGGGATGATGCAAATTGGACACTGAGGGAGAAAGAGTGGAGGTTGTCTAGAAGTACCTGCCAGGTCTCCAGATTGGAAAACAGAATAATTTGTGGTACTATTGATTCAGGAGAGACTAACACAGTTGGAGAGGAGTTAGGGGATGCATAATGAATTCCACTTTGTAAAGGTTGATTTTAAAGTGTTTTAGGTTAGCCAAGTAGAACTCTCCAGAGACACATGGATACAAAGGACCAGGCCTTAGAAGGGGAACAGACTTAAAACCCATCATTTTGAAGGTGATGGTTGGGCCACAGAACAGGGCTCAGAGACTTGAGGGCAGAATACTCAATAGTCAGAAGACAGGAAGCTACTGAAGGGCTGAAGAAAATTAGAAACAGAAAAAGAAGGAGGCAGATAAGCAGGTACAGGAGGAAAATTCTCCCTGTGTCCATATCAGATATTAACAGAGAAGACAAGACATGAGAACTGAGACCTGGAAATTGATAGATATGGGATTAAAAATTGTTCATTGCATTCACCTTATTAAGAGCCATTGCAATGGAGAAGGGGATAGGAGTCTATTGCTGGCAGGAATGTAGATCATTCTTTCAATAATATTGTCTGTGATTTAAAGAGCTCGAATTGAATTATGGGTCTAACAATAAGCCAATCCTAGGTCCAAGTCAAAGGAGCTTTGAGGATGAGCACCCTCTTTTTAAAAGGACAAAAAAGAGAGGTTTTATCTTGAGGGAGACCCAGGTTTAACAAACGTAGATGATGGGAGGACTGGGTGAAGTGTTTCAGTTAGAGCAGAATAAGTGTTCCAGATAATTATCCACCCAATACCCATACGATAACCTATATGCTAGGGATCATGAAGCTGTGGTGAAGCAGGACATTGATCCTGCCTCCAAGAAGCTGCCAGTGCAGTAAAGACATTCATGTGGTTAATCAATATTTAGTAAAGCCCTACTATGTGCTAAAAGACGCTGTCTTAGGCAGGGAGGATGTAGTAGGGTGCACAAACCAAAGTCTGGGCAGATGCTCAGAGATATTACATTGCAGTAGTGGTAGCTATGCCAATATAGGCATTCTTTAATCATTTAAACATCTGTGATAGCTACCTGTCCCACGAACGGACAACTTTCCCATAAGAAAGTAAAGCCTAGGGGACTGTCAGTTTTATGGAGTGAGGCAACTAGGAGGAGGCAGATGGTCATTCTGTTTTGCAACTGTCATGATGACTGACATAAGTCTTGAAAGGAGCCTGGGATTTTTCCAGGTGCAACATGTAGGCAAAGACAGGACAGGCAGAGGGAGAAATGGGAGCTCAGGCTAGGAGGCTGGTATCAAAAGTCAAGTGGCAATGAGAAGGTGAGTCATAGGAGAGGGAACAGAGAGCAGAGTGAGGATGAGGACGTGCGAGGCAGACGACTGGAGGAGTGTGCATTTTGGGTTCAGGCCAAGGTTGGCAGGCATGCAAAGCTCTGTGGGATTAAGTGGCCCCAAAGTTCTGAAAGACTCTGGCTTGAAGGCTGGCACAAACAGAGGTACTGGCAGGTGCTACCGTCTGCAACTCAGCCCAGTCAATAGGCTTGGTCTGGGTTCCAGGTCGAATGCCTCAGAAAAGCTCTTTGTGCCTCTGTTGAGCGTGGCCCAGCTTGGCTGGAAGCACAATGCAGAAGTGAGGTCCCAGGCAGGCTGGAAGTGTGTGGAGAGTGAAAGCCTCCATTGGTCTTAGGGATGTAGTTACTCGCAGGGATCTGCAGACTCCCCCCAGGGCTTCAGGCAGCCCGCAGCTCCAGGAGTGGGAAAGTTTTATTTCCCTTTCAGGATCTCATTCTTACCCAGAAGGATGACGGGCAGAATCAACAAAGCACTGGGTCCTTTTTAGCTCTGAAATTCTAAGAATCTACTTGTGAGAAACTTCTTGAGGCAAAAATACACTCTTCTTGTTCTTATTTCTCTAGCAGGATGTTGGAACAATTCCCTTGGGGGAGGGAAAAACATTCTAGCAAACAGCTCAACACATAGTAGAAATGCAATCAATAGGTAATTAATTAGTTCATCTCATCATGACACAAAACTTTTATTCTCCACATTAAAAGCTAACAGTTTTAAGTTCTGTCTGCAAATAATACAAACTGAGCTTGCTTATACATTCCTTATACATTTTTATACATTTTTACTCCTTATACATTCCTTTGGCTACCTGATTACAAATGCTTCCAAGTTTCTATTTTTTGTGGCTTTGACCTGGCAAACCAGCAGACAGGTTAACCTGTATCCAATGATCAGGAGAGCCGGGGATGAATGAGGTCTTTCTTTAAATTAATTTTTTTAGATTTATTTGTGAAGCAGAGAGACAGGCAGAAGTCCCTTCACTGTTCACTCCCCAAATGCCCACAAGGGCTGGAGTTGTACCAGGGCTAAAGCAGGGAGCTAGGAAGTCAGTACTGATCTTCCACATGGGTGACAGTGCCCAAATTACTTGAGCCATCACTTCCGCCTCCAGGGCCTGCATTAGCAGAAAGCTGGAATCAGGAGCTGGAGCTGGGACTCAAACCCAGGTACTCTGATCTCGGAGTTTTTATCTGAACTGGCAGGATAAATATCCATTTCTCATTTTTTAAAAACTTTTATTTAATGAATATAAATTTCCAAAGTACAGCTTATGGATTACAATGGCTTCCCCCCCCCCATAACTTCCCTCCCACCCACAATCCTCCTCTTTCCCACTCCCTCTCCCCTTCCATTCACATCGAGATCCATTTTCAATTCTCTTTAAATACAAAAGATCAATTTAGTATATATTAAGTAAAGATTTCAACAGTTTGCCCTCACATAGCAGCACGAAGTGAAAAATACTGTTGGAGTACTAGTTATAGCATTAAATCAGAATGTACAGCACATTAAGGACAGAGATCCTACATGACATTTTTTAAAAATTGATTAATTTTCTATGCAATTTCCAATTTAAAACCAAGTTTTTTTTTATTTTCAATTATCTTTATATACAGAAGATAGATTCAGTATATACTAAGTAAAGATTTCATCAGTTTGCACCCACACAGAAACACAAAGTATAAAAATACTGTTTCAGTACTAGTTATAGCATTACTTCACATTGGACAACACATTAAGTTCACAATTGATCACACTGATAGGTCTAAGAGTCAAAGGGATCACACAAACAAGACTAGTGTCTGCTAATACTAACTGATAGAATTAAAAAGGGAGAGAATGATCCAACATGGGAAGCAGGATACACAACAGACTCATAGAATGGCAGATGTCCTAAATAGCACTCTGGCCTCAGAATCAGCCCTTAAAGCATTTGGATCTGGCTGAAGAGCCCATGAGAGTATTTTAGGCATGGAAAGCCAAGACACTCTGGAAAAAAAAAGAAGAAGACCTAAATGAAAGATCTCTGCGAGTGAGATCCCAGTGGAAAGAATGGGGCCATCAAAGAAGTAGGTACCTTTCCCTGAAGGGAGGAGAGAACTTCCACTTTGACTATGACCCTGTCAGAATAAGATCGAAGTCGGTGAACCCAAAAGGCTTCCATAGCCCTGGCAACTCATGACTAGAGCCTAGGGAGATTACTGACAGCATAAACAAGAGTGTCAAATTGTTAAGTCAACAACAGGAGTCACTGTGTACTTACTTCTCATGTGGGATCTGTCCTTAATGTGTTGTCCAATGTGAAGTAATGCATTTCTCATTTTTAATGAAGTCTTTCAAGCAATCTTTGTCCTGTGTCATGTTGTTTTATTAAAATAGATATTAGAATATGAGTAGAAAAGTAAGAAGATGACAAACTGTCTGGCAAATTACATTTTTTAAAACTTATATTTCATGAGTTTGAGAAGAATGGCTCTCTGTCATTTTCTCATGTTATATCAGTAATATTTTAGTTGATTTTTCTCTTCTGTATGGTGCTTCTTCCTTATCTGTGGAAGAACATTCCAAGATTTCCAGCGAAGGCTTGAAACTGTCTAGTGCTGAACCCTATACAAATGATTTTCCCTGCATACTTATGATGAAGATTAATTTTTCAATTAAGCAAAGTAAAATGGTAATAGTAAAAATAGAGGACAGTTCTAAAAATACTCCATAACAAAATTGGCAGCATCACTATGGATTCACTTCTGGGCCATTACTAAATAAAGAAGGGTTGTTTAAACGCAAGCACAGTACACAATCACAGTCAGTGTGATACCACAGAGCATGGTTGAAGTCAAGGGCCTGGACAAAGGGATGATTTGCCCCAGAGTGAGATGGTGGGAGAGCTCATCAGTTTACTCAGAACAATGTGCAACTTAAAATATATGAATTCTTTATTTCCAGAAATTTCCATGTAACAGTTTTGGGCTGCAGTTCACCATGGATAACTGAAACTGTGGGGAAAAACAAACATGAAGAAGGGAGGATGACTGTATTTCTAGCTTTCTCTTGACCTGATGTTTTTCCCTCCCAGTCGAGAGTCTGCTGAGTTCATTCTCATGCTTGTCAGTCCTTTGTAGTTAATGCAAGGGCTGAGCAAAAATGAACTCAAATCCTGACTCGTTGAAGCCTTTGGACACCGACTTCTCATGGAAAACTCGACTGCTGCTCTCTGTTTGCACTGCCATTTGTCACCATCCTTTGTTTACAGTCTTTGAGCCAGTTTTCCACGCCACAGTCATTCTTCCAAATCAACTGGTCTTAATTTTTCAAGTCCTATTTAATATGGCATTGAATCAAATATATTACAGATGTCTGGCTGATGACATGGACATGTTCCCTTCAGCCAGTGATTTGCGCATTACTTTTTGATTCAGGGTGGGAGGTGTGGGAGGGGATGAAGTTTCCTCTGGCATGGCCCGCCTGGGCCTCCGCAGCACCCAGTGGAACTTGCGTGTGGAAGTGTTGACGCAGGCACACGGTGAATACCAGTGATAAGCGGGAGGATTTCTCAGTGCAGCTGAAATGCCAGCTGTTCCCCACGTTCCTCACATCCTGTTGTCTCATGGAGCATCCTCTTGTTCAGCAGCGCGAGCCAGGAATCTTTGAGTCATTTCTGATCCTCGTTGGTCCTTTGATCAACACTTGATCTGCAGGATCCAGCCAAGGTTCGCGAGTCCATCTCCCTCCCACTTGTGCTGTTTCCCTTGCTGCCCCTGAACTCCTTTCCAGCCAGCGGTACCTCTCAGCACTGTGTTCTTTGGTGTAAGGTGGTCACTAGGTTGGGTCAGATGGTTTTTGAGTCAGGGGGTCAAGGTGACCCTGGTGCCTGGACTTGGGTCTCGTTACTCAGGTACTTCCTGTTCCCAAGTGATGTTGATCTGAAGCGTGGGCTCCTATTGTCTCTCATGTTCAGTGAGCTGAGAGCACACGCCACTATCTGGAATTTATTACCTGATTTTTTTTAAGGTCTGAATTCATTTAATCTCAATGGAAATGCCACAGTGTGTGTGTGGTGCCCGTGGTAAAATGACAAACAGGGGCAGAGCTGTGAAGTTCTCAGCGGTGCTGTCTCGGGGCACATCCACTCGAATCCTTCCAAGACTCTCGTGCTATTTTAAAACATAGACAGTGCTATCCTAGTTCCCTAGATTCTGCCTTCTCCTCCTCCCCACCCAAATCACTAAAACTCTAAAATAAAAAATGCAAAACTCTGAAATACAAAATCAATACTGATGCCAAATGATTGTAAATGGTAAGTACAACCCCTTGAACATTCTTGAATGTGTCTCACCTCCAGTAAGAAAGTTTCTAACTTTGCCTCATTTCTAGATGTTCCTGCCCTTGCCTGTCTGAACTTTGCACTGTGCAGCCTTCTCAAATCTCTGCACCAACAATGAATTTTATAACACTTGACCTTTTAATGCAGTGAATCAGACCCTTTTGTAATTAAATTAAACTTTTCATAGGATGAACCCAACTATCAAATGTCATCTTATCTTCAGCAGCAGAAGCAGAAGCATCAGACACTGTAGACAAGAGAGTCCAAACAGATCATTAACACCAGACCAAATGTCTTTAGACTGCTTTACGACGTCTTCATGCTTTGCTGTTGAAAATAAGCTGTCAAAAACGATGTTGCTGTCTGTTCAAAGACTGCAGCGTCATAAACAAAATACATTTGCTTTGAAGACTGTCTAGAGGAACTCTAGAAAAGATGAACAACTTAGTGCGGGCACGTG
The DNA here is from genome assembly GCF_033115175.1 of Lepus europaeus. NCBI lineage: Eukaryota > Metazoa > Chordata > Mammalia > Lagomorpha > Leporidae > Lepus > Lepus europaeus. Next base: position 31,583,874 of record NC_084828.1, read on the forward strand.
AGGGCTGCAGTAAATGGAACTGCTGGTTTTGAGACAAGAAACACTGAGTGCAGACGTGCTGTATTATGCTTATGAGAGTGTTCTGTGGAAATAGAAGCTAATGGGAAATGAGAAAGAACTGATGAAAATATATAGAATGAAAATAAACCTTAGAATCTATGATCTAAACTGCCATTAAAAAACTCCAGCATGTGTTTTAAATCCTTCTTAACATTTTAAAATGTTTTATTCTACAATTAAAAACTCTTTCAAGACCTGTTAATAATATGTAAGCCTTAGTCCTAGTCTTCAAAAATAAGTGCTGTCTTATTTTAATCTATCTCTGAAAGAAGTTCAAATAGATCTAAAGAAAGGACATCTGAATGAGATTTTTTGAATAATTGAAAACTAATTTTATTTGTATTTTCTTAATCCAGAAACCTTTTATTTAAGGTATGCAAACATTATGCATTTCATAAATAAAAAATTAGGAACATAGTGATTCTTCCAACCCTACCGACCCTCACACCCAAACTCCCACCCTTCTTCCTCTTCTCTCTCCTATTCTCATTCTTTTTTACTAAAATATATTTTCAATTAACTTTATACACATAAGATCAACCCTATACTAAGTAAAGAGTTCAACAAATAGTACAAAAATTTTTTTTGCCTCAACAGTTGAAACAAGGGCTGTTCAAAGTCATCACATCTCAAAGTGTCAATTTCACTTCTATAGATTACCTTTTAGGTACTCTATTAGTTATCACAGATCAGGGAGAACGTATGGTTTTATCTTTTTGGGACTGGCTTATTTCACTAAGTATAATGATTCCCACTTTCATCCCTTTCTTTTTATGGCTGAGTAGTATTCCATAATATATTTATACCATAATTTCTTTTTTAAATATTTATTTAATTTATTTGAAAGAGTTAGAGAGGTAGAGCAAGAGTGAGAGAGAGAGAGAGAGAGAGAGAGAGAGAGAGGTCCTCCAACCACCAGTTCACTCCCCAAATGACCAAAATGGCCAGAGCTAAGCTGATCCAAAGCCAGGAGCCAGGAGATTCTTCCGGGTCTCCCATGTGGGTGCAGGGGCCCAAGAACTTGAGCCATCTTCTACTGCTTTCCCAGGCCATAGTAGAGAGCTGGACTGGAAGTGGAGCAGCCAGTACTTGAATCGGTGCCCACATGGGATACCAGCATTGCAGGCCAGGGCTTTCAACCGCTGAGCCACGGTACTGGCCCACATACCATAATTTCTTTATCCAGCCATCAGCTGGTGGACATCTGAGTTGATTCCATATCTTAGCTATTGTGAAATGCACTGCAATAAACATGGGTACAGATAACTATTTTATATGCTGATTTCATTTCCCGTGGGTAAATTCCCAGGAGTGGGGTGGCTGGGTCATATGGTAGGTCTATATTCAGATTTCTGAGGTATCTCCATACTAAAATGACATCTGAATGAAATTTGCTGTAATTTCATCACCGGTGTTTGTCAGGATCTGTTTTATGAGTCACTTAGCTCCTAGGAGGCTAAGATGCATACGTCCTTCTGTGAGAGATCTGGAAGGAGCTCTTAAAATCCTGTTCCTACACAGAGTGAAGGAAGGGGGTGGTATGCAAAAAGTGCCTAACACTACACCTGGTTCATAGTAGCTGCTCAAGAAACTTCTTTCTCATGAAATAAACCTCTATAATCAAAAGCGCCATGAGGTACAGTGTTTCACACAGGGGGACCAGTTTGATGTCTACTGCTTAAATAGTTGCCTAACTGGGTATGTTCCTCTTCAGTATTTAGGAGAACATAGACATGATCAGGTAGAGCTAGTGCAAGAGGCGGTTACTATTTCCCCCCAAAGGCCAGAAAGCAAGTTTGGAGAGGCAGATCTGTTTTCTAATCCCATGCATAACACAACCAACCTCACACGGTTGTTGAAAGTCAAACAAAGTCAAACAAGTTGTCATGCTTGCAAAATGGGCCTCTAGTAGGCTATTTCATAGCAAGTTTTCATTACATGTCATTTTGCTTTCCTTTGAGGGAGAGAGGTAGCAAGTTACCAGCTGAGTGAACAGACACAGCAACTATAGGGACTGAGTTAACATAATTAGGGATAGTGAAGCCCATGGCAGATGGGGCGTGGGGGAGCCCAGAACACACTCTGGACTTGTCATGAGTGCAGGTCAACAGCAGCAAAATTAAACTCATGGGTTCCTGGTGAGGCTGCATTGTCTCTATCAAGTCCATAAAGTACCATTAGTAGTACTCACATACTGGTTAAAGGATCAGAATTGTCTGAGAAACTTGCTAAGAATACAAAGCTCTGTACCCTCTCCCTTTGCTAGGAATGCGGGCTTCTGTGTTCTTTGTTGTCTCTCCAGGTCGTTCTGCTTTCCTCAACACTTGCCAAACCCTAGTCTAGGTAAAACGGTTGCAGCAGACACAGCCGAGTTCCTTCCTCTAGCTCCGACCACAACTGTGGTAGAGACTGCTGGCTTTCCAGTGATCTTTCTAGATCTCAAACAGCAATGTCTTTGACTTCTTCTAACTGATGCCAAAGACTGACCAGAGTCAGTTTCACCAGGGCAAACCTTGACCAGTGGGGAATATGAGCCAGTGGATCATTGCTCCATGTCCTTCCTTGGAGTGCACAGAGCTGCAAGGCAGTGTGTGGATTTCTCCAGGGGAGCTAGTGGAATAACACACTGTTCTCCACAGCAGCCATCATGAAAACATACACTCATTTGTAATCTCTCCATTTTGCACCCACATTTCCTATAAAGTTACTCCCGTTTTCTGGAATCACCCCCTAAATGAATGCCTCCTCACAAACTCTTACCTCAGTTACTAATTTTAGGACAACTCAAGCTAAGGTGACCATGTAGTGGCTGATGTCTGGGAGAGAGCAGTAAGCCCAGCTTCTAAGCAGGAACCTTACAGCACATGCAATGAGAGAGTGAATTTAAAATGGGCTGTGTTTAGAAGGACAAGGGGGGTGTTGATCAGAAGTATGCCTAGTGCCACGTTGTGGAAAAGAGAGGCAGGCAGAGACTGGGCCAAACCTATACGGTTTGTTTAAGTGGATGACAGGTCAGGCCCTGGGTTTCTCCTGCACTGACGCCAACAAAAGCAAGGGCATTGCCTGGGAATTCTGGTAGAGTATTTGGAGGACCCAAAGGAGCACAAACATATCTGGAATGAAAATGGTCTTGGTTGGTATGCCGGAAAGAATTAACCTTGCCCTAAAGAGGTGTGACCTTCTCCCTAGACTGCTGGGTTGGAATCCCTTGGTCCTGGGGCTGAGCTGCCTCCTGTGAGTGCAGTACCCTCATTTACTCAGGGCCTCAGGCCACAGCTGATCTTCCAGGCTAACAACGTGACTTATGGTGGAGAGCCCTGGACAACATGTGATCACTATGACCTCTGGAGGGGCTGAAGACTAACTTAATATCCACATGACTGAGCTCCAATAACACTGAGCTCCCAGTGTGCTCAGCTAGTTGGTAATACTCTATGTATATCGTCACTCATCATTGCTTGAGGAAATTGGCACCGTCTGCTACATTCCACTGGGAGAAGACAATTAGAATCCCCACACCTCGATGTCTCCTGGTCTTACGTGATGCTTCTTTCCATAGATTTTAATCTCTATTCTTTTGAAGTAATTATAACTGTGAGTATAATGGTTCCCCTGAGTTTTGTGAACCCTTTCAGCAAATTATTAATCTTTGGGGTGATCTTGGATCACCTACTTGCAGCAGGTGTCAGAAGTGCAGATGGTTATGGAGACCCCTGAGTGTTTTAGCTAGTGTCTGTAAGAAGGGAGAGAGGGCAGAATTGATCAGTAATGTGAAAAACAATGAGTCACAAGCAGTTATGCCTTATTTATTACAAGATAAAAATCCCATGACTTAAAAAAGCAAGTGCCATATTGCGAGTGATCCCATAAACCAGAATTCAGATCATGAATGGCTTATAGAATATTCTTAACAATTTTGACTTACATAAAATTGGCTGGTAGTTAAATGAATATGATCAGGGTTTTTGACTTTTCAATAGTGATTCTGGCTCAGCAAATATTATCACTGTTTCCTCCTCTAAAGATATGTTTGGAATGTAGGCTCAAATGGATTAGTTATGACCAACTTTTCACAAAGGTATTGATTGTCACCACACAACCTAGAAAAGATCAGTTTCATATTTAATTTTATGTAACTTGCTAAATGGATATATTTAAATACAGTAGAAGTCCTTTTACTGTCTCATAAAGCAGAGCGAGACTCCCTTGCATTTAAATTTGTGTTAATCTGACTGAAATCAGGGGCTGAAGCCAAAATAGCAATGCTCATGTTATTTTCTTTGCTCTTTCTTATATTAATATCTTGCCTCAAAATATTGTCTTTTAATATGGTCTATATAAATTATTATATATAATAATAAAGGTAAAGTATATTTAAGTCTTCTCACATTTTATGGATGATCTGTAAGTTCTGATGCTTTTTATTTACCTATATTTTAAATTTTCACAGGCAAAGTGATAGAAGGAGGTAGGGACAGAGATAAAAAAGATCTTCCATCTGCTGGTTCACTCCCCAGTAGGCTGCTCAGATGGATTAGTTCAATGCCAGGAGCATGGAACTCCATCCTAGTCTCTCATATGGGTGGCAGAGACCAAAGTACTTGGAACATTTTCCACTGCTTTCCCAGGTGCATTAGCATGGAGCTTGATCAGAAGTGGAGCAGCTAGGACTCAAAGTGGTCCTCTAATATGGGATGCTGGCATGATAAGTGTTGGCTGAACCCACTGTGTTACAATGTCAACCCCTCCAGTTCAGATGCTTTTAGCAATCAGAGTGACAAGACATAGCAAGTTAAAATTTGATTTAGAATGTTTACTAAATTACACTAAGTTGTAATCCAGGCTCTTCCTTAAATAGCTATTCAAAAATACATTTTTTAATTGTTGTAGGAATGCTGTATGTGCAGGTTAGAAATGGCAATCTTTTTTTTTTTCCCCCAAAGGTGTTTTTTTTTTAACTTTTATTTAATGAATATAAATTTCCAGTGTACAGCTTATGGATTACAATGGCTTCCCCCTCCCATAACTTCCCTCCCACCCGCAACCCTCCCCTCTCCCGCTCCCTCTCCCCTTCCATTTGCATCAAGATTCATTTTCAATTCTCTTTATATACAGAAGATCAATTTAGTATAAAGATTTCAACAGTTTGCACCCACATAGAAACACAAAGTGAAACACACTGTTTGAGTACTTGTTATAGCATTAAGTCAAAATGTACAGCACATTAAGGACAGAGATCCCACATGAGGAGCAAGTGCACAGTGGCTCCTGTTGTTGACCCAACAAATTGACACTCTAGTTTATGGCGCCAGTCTTTTACAAACTCATTAGAATGACTAAGGTGTGGGCTAGAGTTGTGGCATAGTGGGTAAAGCCACCACCTGAGATGCTGGCATCTCATACGGGTACAAGTTTGTGTCCCAGCTGCTCCACTTCTGATCCAGCTCCCTGCTAATGGTCTGGGAGAAACAGTAGAAGATAACTGAAGTGTTGGTTCCCTGCCATCCACATGGAAGACACAGTGAATCTCCTGGCTTCTGGCTTTGGCCTGGACCAGCCCTGGCTGCTGCTGCCATTTGAGGAGTGAATTAGCGACTGGACAATTTCTCCCTCTCTCTTCCTATCTCTCTCTAACTCTTGACTTTCAAATATAAATAAGTAAATCTGTTTAAAAAATAACAATTAAGGCAGAGGGGATATACCATCAGCAAAAATTAATGCCATCACAAGGTTTAACACAAAAATTTTAAACTTCTAAAATATCAAGAAAGAAACAAAGCCATGCCTAGTGTGTTAGTTGCAAACATAGCTCCCAAGGATCTCTGCTTCCTGGTATTCATACCTTTGTTTAATTTCTTTCAGCTGCATATAATGACTTGCCTCTGAGCGATGTCACTCCCAAGATTAGGTTGAAAAAGTCTGTGACTTTTATTTTACTCACATCTGGGCCTCTCTTGCTTGCCCATTCTAGAAGGCAGCTGCCATGTTGTAATCTGCCTCCTGGCAGGGCCACAGGGCAGCCCCTAGGCAACACCTGTAAAGAGCTGGGTCCTTCAGCTTAATACCTGGTGAGGAATGGAATCTGCCAACAGCCATAAAAAAATCCTCATTGGAACAGGTGACTGCAATTGTGTCTTGGGAATCAACCCAGAGACAGAACACAGGTAACAGAACACAGGTAAGCTACGAGCAACTGTCTCAGCTCACTATGTTGGGGTAATTTGTTAGGTAGCAATGGATAATTAATACCCCTGCCAAATCGTGGCTTCATTTGTTTGCAGTAGTGTGCCTCTTTGTAAGCTGTTTAAGCTTTATGTGCCTTCATTTAGTTATTTGTAAACTTTAGGATAAGAGTAGTGCTACCTTGTAAGGCTATTGGGAGGACGAATACAATCTACTAATCCATTGTGGGAAAACATAGAAGGCACTTAATGAATGTTAATTTCCACCAACACTGGTTCAGTAACAATGTGGAACAGTGACTGCTCCTCACAGGGTGGCTGGCAGTGGGCTCTTCCTACGTAGACTGAGTCACCTTTTTTTTAATGTATTTGAGAGGCAGAGAGACAGAGATAGGTAGACAAAGAGACCAGTTATCTGCTTGTTCACTCCCCAAATGCCACAACAGCTGGAACTGGGCTGGGCCAGCGCTGGGAGCCAGCAACTCAATCCAAGTCTCCCACATCAGTAGCAGGAATGCAGCCTCTAAAGCCAGCACCACTGCTTCCTAGGATCTGCATTATCAGGAAGCTGGAGTCAGGAGCTGGAGCCAGCTGGAACCATTACTGCCAGGTGGGTCAGGGCATCTAAGTCAATGTCTTAACAACTAGACCAAACACCCATCCCAAGTCATCTTTAAAAATTTATTTTATCTATTGAAAGGCAGAGAGAGAGAGAGTGTGTGTGATCTCTCGTCTGCTGGCTCATTCACCAAATTCCTGCAACAGCTAGCAGGGACATGCTGAAGCCAGGAGCCCAGAATACAATCCACATCTTCTATGTGGGTAGCAGGGACCCAAGTCCTTGAATTTTTATCTGCTCTTCCCAATATGTGCACTAGCGGGAAACTAGAATCAGGACTGAAGCTGGACTCAAACTCAGGCACTTTATTATTATTTTTTAAAGATTTATTTATTTACTTGAAAGGTAGAGTTACAGAGAGAGAAAAAGAGAGAGAGGTGGAGAGAGAGAGAGAGAGATCTTCTGTTCACTGATTTACTCCCCAAATGGCCACAAGGGCTAGGGCTGGGCCTGTACAAACCCAAGGAGCCAGGAGCTACAACCATGTCTCCCATGTGGCTGGCAGGGGCCCAAGGACTTAGGCCTCTTCTGCTACTTTCCCAGGTGCGTTATCAGAGAGCTGGGTTGGAAAGTGGGGCAGCTAGGACACGAGCCAGAGTCCATATGGGATGCTGCCATCACAGGTAGTGGCTTAATTCAATATGCCACAATGCCAGCCTCATAACCAGGCTCTTTAAAATGGATTACAGGTGCCCTAAGTGACATATTGACCACTGTGTCAAAAGCCCACTGTTGAGTCACTTTTTCAATGATGACATTTAATGGGTCTGCTGGTTGTATCTGATACCATAATTAATTTGAATTTTTTTTAAAAAAAGAGTATACTGCAGTTGATGCTGTTTCCTATACAGCACCAATTATTTTAAATATGATTATAAAACCAAATATTTAAATATTTCAGCAAAAATATTTAAAATCTAATTGTAAAACTTGATATATACACTGAAATCTGATGGTGTAGACATCTCATTTTGATGGTATGCTGAAGCTGGAGGTCAATACTGGTGATAATTAGAGTATGTACAGAAAGAGACTTGATATTCTCTCCTGTTGTCAGCTTTGCACTGTGGATTATTTAGGTATCCAAGGGTTGTGAATGAGGACTGAGGTTTGCTGCAAAAGTAAATAAAACAACACATTGCATTTATCAGATTATCATCATTCCCTAGCACATGAATTAAATATTATTTATTACAAATGTGTATCTATAATTACTATTCAGTTAATAAATCAAGTCTGCTGTGTTCTTGCAAATCAGGCCACAGAATCCAAGTACCTTTCTACCTTTAAATTCTTTTTCTGGTCATTTCTCATTTCATCACGCATTTTTTTGGTGGAGTTTTAAAAAAGAGCTAAGTCATACATTTGAGAGAAGTAACGATGGCCAAGATTGAGAGAACAGTCAGGCTAGGGTCCCGCCAACATAATTTAATTTAGGGGTTCTAGAATTCCAGTAACCTCTCTGTAGGGTAGGAAAGGCATTTTAAGAGGACTTGCTCAACTGGCAGCCCTTGCTTGAATAATTTGTATTCTCTTTTGAGCCAACTGAAATAACATCAACTTGAAGTGATAAGGATACTGCTAAATTTGCTTTAATTAATGTCAGGTCTCTGAGTAATAAATCATCATTAATTCTTCAGCTAGTTTTTTGGAAATGGCCTAGTCTCTTTGGCTGTCACTGAAATTTGGCTGGCAAAGTCTCCCATTTGTAGAAGCCTATCTGTTTGATCATTTTCTTTGCTGTTCATAGTTTTTCAAGGTGAGATTTCATCTTGGTTGAAGGTAGCCAAAATTACCCTTATTCTCTTAACTAGAATCCCAACAAAATATTCTTAGCCCTTCCACTACTTTATATGGATTTGTACTTATCCCCAGAACTATAAGCTAATTTATTTCTCACAGTTGAGCAATTTTCATGAATCTATGATAATGTTTTTTGAAAAAAATTTCAAAGAATAGAATTTCAGGGCCTATCATGGATTTTGGAAAGGAAACTATCCATATAATAGAAAACACTAATAAATGCACTTTTTTTTTCTTAAAGCTTTATTTATTTGAAAGGCAGAGTTACAGAGAGAGGTAGAGGCAGAGAGACAGATCCTACATCTGCTAGTTCACTCCTCAAATAGCTGCAACAGCTGGGACTGGGCCAGGCTGAAGTCAGAATCTTCATCTGAGTCTCTCATATGTGTGCAGGGACCCAAACACTTGGGCCATCCTCCGCTGCTGTCCCAAGTGTATTAGCAAGGAGCTGGATAGGAAGTGGAGTGGCCAGGACTTGAACCAGCGCCCATATGGGATGTTGGCTCTGTAGACAGTGGCTCACCCAGCTCTGCCATAGCACCGGCCCCGTAACTGCACTTCTTAACTTCATTTACTTCACTTGCCCACATTTTCTGGTGTTGGCAATAGGATACACAAAGTCTATCTCTCCTCTCCCTATGATTTTTTTTTTATTTTGTTTTTACAGGTAGAGTTATAGACAGTGAGAGAGAGAGAGACACAGAGAGAAAGGTCTTCCTTCCATTGGTTCACTCCCCAAATGGCTGCTATGGCCAGCACTGCGCCAATCTGAAGCCAGGAGCCAGGTGCTCTCTCCTGGTCTTCCATGCAGGTGCAGGGCCCAAGCGCTTGGGCCATCCTCCACTGCCTTCCCAGGGCGCAGCAGAGAGCTGGACTGGAAGAGGAGCAACCGAGACTAGAACCCAGGGTGCCAGCACTGTAAAGGGAGGATTAGCCTAGTGAATCACAGCGCTGGCCCTCCTCTCCCTGTGATTTAGAGATGAATTGTGCATCAAGAGGGTTGTGTGTGTGTGTGTGTGTGTGTTTGAAGTTCTATTTGGCGTGGCGTTCTTTGAGTGGTTGGTCTAGACCAGGGCAGCCTTGTAAAGAATTCCCTTCTCAACTGAAGATCACTTATAGAATTGTTTCTTACTTCTGAGCTTGCCTAGGGCTCCATTTTCACTTTGGTTTTGATTTATGACTTCATTCTTCCTTGTAGTTTGCACTGTTAAATGCATGAAGAAAATACACGGGTCAAATCCTGGTCTGGGTTGATCCTATGAAAGTTTGATATTTTGTGTAATTATGCCTCCTTGATATTTAACCATAGGTCATTTCAAAATTTTGTTAAATTTGAAAGATACAAAATAGCATTATCGATCAGGTAATAAATGAATGTCATGAATTCTGTAGTCTCGTTAAAGGTTGTAACTTGTATTGGTTCTTCAGAATCTCAGAGAAATGTTATATGATCCAGGGTAACAAGGAAACTGCTTTCTTAATGATTACACTGTCATTCAATGAATATGCTAAGCTACCACATTAGGAATCTAGCCAAGCTATTGAGTCAATTTTCAATTAATTTTATAGAAGGTGGTGAGTATAGGGGTGGCTGAAGGAGAAGTGGGCAGTTAGAAAGCCTGACACTGATACCTGACATTCACCACACACAATTTACTGAAACTCATTTTCACATCCATTAATTCAATGCTTGGATTAGTGAGTTCTTAAACATTTCTCACTACTGAAATTCTAGGAGTGATTGTGTTTTATATATTTATTTGAAAGGCAGAGAGACACAAAGAGAAAGACACAGCCCTTAACAGCCAGGGCTGAACCAGGCCAAAGTCAAGAACCTAGAACACAATCTAGGTCTCTCAGATGGATGGAAGGGACTCAGGAACTTGAACTATCACCAGCCGCCTCCCAGGATGTGCATAAGCAGAAAGAAAGCTGGCATTGAAAGCACAACCAAGACTTGAAGCCAGGCTCTTTGATATGGGATGCAGTGACCAGGTGGCATCTTCAGCACTGGAGCTGGCACCTGCCCATGAGGCATTCTAAATATCCATCTATAGTTCTGTATTTCAGAGGGAACTGGAAAAAATAAGGGTGTAAAAATTCAGTCGGTCATTTTTGCTGTTATTTTTCTTACAACTTTTGGTATATAATGTTTGATTTTAAAGAATTAAACCATGAATGAAAATAGAGAAGAAATTATGTATGCATGTATGAAGTTAGATGGCATCTTCTAATTCATCATGGGAACTTTAAAAACAAATGTTCTTTCTCACAGAATCTTTGCTAAACGAATGCATGATTTTCTTTCAATTTTTTGTGGTCCACACTAATTTTCTTTTTTCAATTTTTAAAAATTTTATATAAGGGGCTGGTGATGTGGCATAGTGGATTAAGACACCACCTGCGGCGACAGCATCCCTAAGTGGGTGCCATTTCAAGATCTGGCTGCTGCACTTCAGAGCCAGCTCCCTGCTAATGGGCTTGGGCCCCTGCACCCACATGGGAGAACCAGAAATTGCTCCTGACTCCTGGCTTTCACCTGAAATTTTGGCCATTTTGGGAGTGAACCAGTCTATGTAAGATCTGTTTTTCTTTCCTTCTCCCTCTCTCTCTCTGTAATCTTGCCTATCAAATAAATAAAAACAAATCCTTTAAATTAATTTTTAAAATTTATTCATTTATATTTTATTTGGAAGGCACACAGACAGAGAGAGAGGTCTTCCATCCTCTAGCTCACTCCCCACATGCCTGCAATGGCTAGGGATATGCTAGGCTGAAGCTAAGATCCTGGAACTCAACCTGAGTCTCCCTTAGGGATGGCATGGACCCAACTACTTGAGATATCACCTACTGTTTCCCAGAATGCATTAGCAGAAAGTTGGATCAGAAGCAGAAGAGATAGGACTCAAACAAGGCGCTCTGATATGGGATGCAAGTAGCCCAATGGCTTCTTAACCGTTGAACTGTATTCTTTCCTGGGTACACTAATTCCTAAGTCCTCTCCACCCAGTCGTTGCCTGTAGTTCTTACGGAACAACTAGCTTCTTAAACACTTTGCGTTCATTCCTTCTTCTATGATTATGACACCTGTGTTGTCGACCCACTCAAAACACACCTCTTTCAATGTGATGTTGGGATAAGGGTAGAAACCTGGCGAAGTGAATCTGGAGAAGAATTGTGTAGCAATGGCTAAGCTATCACAAGGTGTGGATGATTTTATTTGCTGCTTCTTCACCCCAACTGCTAAAACCCTCCGGTTTACTGGATGTCAAGCAGCAAATGATGTTGAACGTTCACTTCCATCCTCATGCCACATGGATATGTAAGATTTGATTTTTAAAGCAAAATAATGAGAAGTAAAAGGACCATATTTAAATCATATATGAGGAACTTCTGTCGGTGAAAATACAGACTGGTTTTTTTTTTTTTTTTGAATAACATGTCAGAAGAGCTATTTAAATTTTAATAAATAACATCAAAATCCAGGAGAAACTGTATTGTTTGGGTGGAAAGGTCTGGGTAAGTTTCAGATCGTTTCAGTTTCAAGTTTTTATGATTCTCCATCACTTGACCTATCTGTCTTTCTCATAGATTTTATTAAATGTCTTTCTCTTGTTTTAATTCCCCTTTTTATCCTAAAGCTTTTCTGCATAGGTAACCTAAACTCTTTTCTGCATCTTGCAAAGCTGAACTTGGCTATTCTAGAGTTTATTTTCCTTGGCTTTCACAGTGCAAATTTGTATTTATGATTTTAGATTTGCTCAGCTCTTTTGTATATAAGAAAATGCTATGCAAATGGCAATCCAATAGATTGATTTATAAGTATTATGTACATAAGTTGCAACACATCTTTAATGATAAGAAACTGTTGGGAATAATTGTATTAGGGATGAACTCAAAGCTGTTGAAAGGTTATTTTTCAATAAACACTACTGCAAGTTAGAATCTTTCTTGGGAAGAAAATGTGGCATTCATAGTAGCCAGCTCACTTCAGTTTGCCTGGTACTGTTTTGGACTGAGGGTACTGCATCTTGTGAAGCTCTTCTGGGCACACAAGTATGCCCCGTGTCCCTAGTTGTATTCTATTTGAGCTTCTTCTTCTTCTGCTTTTTTTTTTTTTTGACAGGCAGAGTGGACAGTGAGAGAGAGAGAGACAGAGAGAAAGGTCTTCCTTTTGCCATTGGTTCACCCTCCAATGGCTGCCGCAGTAGGCGCGCTGCGGCCGGTGCACCGCGCTGATCCGATGGCAGGAGCCAGGTGCTTCTCCTGGTCTCCCATGCGGGTGCAGGGCCCAAGCACTTGGGTCATCCTCCACTGATGACCTCCACTGCACTCCCTGGCCACAGCAGAGAGCTGGCCTGGAAGAGGGGCAACCGGGACAGGATCGGTGCCCCGACCGGGACTAGAACCCGGTGTGCCGGCGCTGCAAGGTGGAGGATTAGCCTAGTGAGCCGCGGCGCCGGCCTTCTATTTGAGCTTCTAGCTTAGCAGATCAGAAATAGATACAAGGTGACTTGCACAAAACTTTATTCTAGTATTTTATTTCTTGCTTCATCTCTAGCAGTTAAAAGATTTCTAGGTGCATGGCAGATTTTCAAGGAATGTTTGATAACAGAAAATTGAGAACATAGCCAACCAGCCAGTGTCCAATTAAGTTAGAAGGAGTCGGTTGCATTTCACTGGAAGATCATCCTAAATTTTTAGGGACCCTTTCTTCTAATTTATGTGACTTGGAGATGCCCAGCAAAGGCTACTGTATCAGTACAAAGCCATCAACCTTGCCACCTGTGAGCATGAGTCCCTTTGCAATGGGTATTGCTGAAAAGACTCAAGTTAAGAAGCTGGATACTTGTCCATCAGGTTACTGTAAGCACCTTTTGCGATATACCCAACCCCCTGAAATTCCCACTGCACCAAACGTCCCATGAGATCTGTACCTGGCCATTCAGTCTTAGTGACACAGAAACTTCGCGCAGGAAACCCCCCGGACAAAGCGCTGTGAGTCGCCGTGTCGTCGTCTGTCCAGCAGAGGGCGCGGGTACACCTACGCAAAGACCAGAGCCTAGGCTCGGATGCGTGGTGATGGGCAGCGAGAAGCCTGGGGCCTGTCTGGAATCGCCAAAAGCCGAGAACAGCGGGCAAACACGTCGTGCAGGAAAACACACAGACGACTGGTCACAGAGCACTGTTTCGTTTTGCACAAGTCACGATTATTCAGCGAACAGTCTAACACATAAATAGATACAGACTTAGAATTTTACTTTAACCTCAAATAGCACAAGAGCAACACTTTAGTCAATGTGCCGGAGGGCCAACACACTAGCAACAAAGCTCACTGTAGAAACGCGCTGAACACTCAAAACCAGGAACTGTAATGAAGCTATAGAAAGTCTACAGGTGTAGAAAACTCGTCTTCATTTTCCCCCTAGCTTCCAATGATGATGGTATGTAATGTGTTTAGTGTCTTAAAATTTCCCAAACTTGTACCCACATTATTATAAACCCTGTGAAGACATGTAGGATTCTGGCTATGACTTCGGCGCTACAGGTGCAACTTCTACTGTACAGAACAGTTAAGCGATTTGTTTGAGGACACCTAGATAGGTGGATTAGATACAGTTATTCTGAAACCAAGTCCACTTCTTTATGTGTTCACCTTTTAACATGCCATATTTTAAATACCACATAATATTTGTTATTAGTCATTACCATGCTTTTAATTGAAGACATGTATTTCTTACAAATATATAATTTACCAAGACTAAACTTGATAATCTGATTTGTGTCCTAAAATGTCAAATTGCCCTGCAAATATTAATTCAACAAAGGGACAAAAAAAAGCAACCTGATTGAAATGTTTTCCAAAGAGCTGGAAAATTTTTGTGTTAAGTAAAAAAAAAAAAAAAAAAAAAAAAAAAAAACCACTTTTTCTGGATACAATTAGATATTTTTTAGTACTTTAAGAAAGGACACTAAGAAATGTTGGAAATGAGATGACAACAGTGCAATGAGGGAGGTTCTGTGCTCACCAGAGATATTAATTTTCTTTGCTGAGGATGAAGAAGAAGATGAGGTCTCTGGGGACAGCTCCCAACCCGTTCACAGCAGTGTGACATTGCTGAATGCTTTGTCTGCCTTCCATTTTTTTCAGGGTGGTGACAGCTGTTTGGCTTTTCCCCTTGGACCCCACAGCCATTTACTTCCCTCCAGCTAAACCCAGGTGGATCACAGTTAGGGAAAAATGGACTCTGTGATTTGGCACAGAAATTCTTCCCTAGTGCTGCTGAACCTCCTTTTCAAAAAAAAAAAAAAAAAGAGAGACTCCCAGGGGGCCCCAGTGTCCTGGCAGTGGAAGTCAACCGGCAGCCGAGCTATTTGAGTTGTATATTTACTTGTGAGTGACATGTGCTGTTCCCTGCATCAAGAACAGCTCTTTTTCAAGCACAATCATCCAACAAGTGGACTGCAGGCTTGGCTCTCAGGAGCTCAAATGCATACATCTTTGGCTTTGTGTCCAAATACACAATTAACAGTAACCGGCTTTGCTCTGAATTGAGACTTCCCTGCATCCACAAAGAAGATGAGAATGAGTGAGCCCATGATGTAGAATGAGTTACACTTGGTCTATTATATTTTGCATATGAAGTGTATCTTGGCATTCCTATGATAAATGTCTCTAAGCAGTGCTCAGCTGTACTTAAAATGAGACACTGGGGTTCCTATTTGGCTTTTCCAGCTTTGAACAATTAAGGGGAAAACATTATACCCCAGCTTTAGCCCTGAATCTCTTATTCTGTCCCTTAGTTGGATTTTTATTATGGATTCACTTCCCAGTGCACTCTCTTTTATGTTGATTGGTCTAGTGCAGTTAATTCTTTGCATCAAGACAGATGCGCAAGTTGGAAGAATTCTGTCTCTGTTTGCAATTGTGTAGAGCTCAGACTTCACAGCATTTACAGTGGAATTTCCATAGCTTGTATTTCTGTTCTTATTTACTACTACATATAGCTCCATGGGGCTAGATTTGTGAAATTGCTCCATTTCTGTAAGTAGGCCTATGAGAAGTCTTGATTGTAAAACATTTTCCATTTCTAGTAGCACCTCCAAGTTGGGATTAGATAACCTGGTTCTGTTTATATATAGCACTGTATTTGTCCTCGTACACCATTTATCAAGCTATGTTCCCATTGTTCACTTACTATCTGTCTCCCATTAGAATATAAGCTCTGGGGACAGGCATGGTGCTATTTTTCTTCATCCATGCAACCAGTGAGTTGTTCACCCATGCCTCCATGTCTCAAGTATTTGTTGAGCATTTATTTTGTGCTAGGTATGTCCCATGTGCACACACTCACACATGCATGCACACACATACACACACTCATAATGCTTAGGATCAAAGAAGACGTGTTCTTTGTATTTATTATGGAATAATTGAACTTGTGGTCTAATAAAGCAGAGATTAATAAAATAATAAAAGATTAATAAAATACATAAACTGCATAATCATTCAATGTGATAAAAGAAGAAAAAGTACATAGTACTATAAAATTAAGTAAATTTAGTTGAGGTGGGCTAGGGCAGGTGGTCAGAGAAAAATCCTTTGAGCAAATGACTAACTTCTGAACTGAAAGGTGAATAAGCACCAGTTAGAGACAGAGGCAGGGGAAGAGTGTTCCAGGCTATAAAGTTATGTGCTCAAAGCCACAAGGTAGAAAGGGTGAATTTGAGAAATGAAAGAAGAGCAATGTGGTCGAATCATAGAGGCTGAAGACGGAGAGGCAAGCAGATGAAGCTCCAAGGACTCAATTGACAAACTTTGGGAATGAACATCCTAGATGTTAGCTTCTGATTTAAAACCAAGGGAAATTCAACAGAAACTTTTAAGCAGGGCAACCACATGATCTCGTTTGAAACTGCTCTAGGTCCAGGCAGAGAATGGATTGGTTGGGATCATAATGAATAATGAGCTTTACTAAGGGGGCTTTTGCAGCCACCCAAGCAAGAGACGATATAGTTTAGACTGGGACAGTGACTGTAGAAATAGAAGAGAAATTTGAGGGGCGCGGAGCCAAGATGGCGGATAGTGAGGACGTGTGCCTTAGTTTGGGAAAATAAACTTTCATAAAAGCGGAATTACTGTAGCATCAGGAAAAAACTCAAGAAAAAAACTGCAGAGGAATCGCTTCCGGATCTTGTGGAGGAAACACAGAGGACTTACAGGGAACCCACCGCGTGGAAAACCAACCGAGACAAGCCGAGCGGCAGCGGCGGGAGAGGAGGCAGAGCCACAGAATCTCGCCAGCGCGGGAACGGAGGAGGGTAAGAAAGACAAAAGACCTGAGAAGTCCGAGACATTGGGGGGAGGGGGAACAGAGGCCTCTCCCTTCACTCACCAAGCAAAACAAAGAGCACCGCGATTTTACATATGTAAAGCTCAGCCAAACTCAGTATCTTTAGCGAAACTGGAGAACACATTGAGGGCTGCATAAACTCTTTGTGTGGTCCCAGGGGTAAATCAAACGAATACTCACAGAGGCTAGATTTCAACTACCCTCAACTCCACTCCCAACTGAGTCAAAAAAAAAAAAAAAAAAAGAGAGAGAGAGAGAGAGAGAGAGCGTCCCAGCAAGGAGCAAATAATCTGGGAGAGTCGCTCTTTACACAGCCTTAAACCTCAAGAAACAAGCATAGCTCTCTGGCCATACCCATCACAGCCCCTAAGGCTCCAACAAAACAGACAGCTCACTTAGAGGCATAGTATAACGAGAGAAAAAATAACAAAAACAAAAACAAAAACACCACAAATTATCTCTAACTTGCCAAGCGGGAACGGAGGAGGGTAAGAAAGACAAAAGACCTGAGAAGTCCGAGACATTGGGGGGAGGGGGAACAGAGGCCTCTCCCTTCACTCACCAAGCAAAACAAAGAGCACCGCGATTTTACATATGTAAAGCTCAGCCAAACTCAGTATCTTTAGCGAAACTGGAGAACACATTGAGGGCTGCATAAACGCTGTGTATGGTCCCAGGGGTAGATCAAACGAATACTCACAGAGGCTAGATTTCAACTACCCTCAACCCCACTCCCAACTAAGTCAAAACAAAAAAAAAAAAAAAAAAAAAAAAGAGAGAGAGAGAGAGCGTCCCAGCAAGGAGCAAATAATCTGGGAGAGTCGCTCTTTACACAGCCTTAAACCTCAAGAAACAAGCATAGCCCTCTGACCACACCCATCACAGCCCCTAAGGCTCCAACAAAACAGACAGCTCACTTAGAGGCATAGTATAACGAGAGAAAAAAAAACAAAAACAAAAACACCACAAATTATCTCTAACATGCCAAGCAAGAAACATAGAAGCGGAGCTACCAAGAACAAGGAAGGCACTATGACGCCCCCAAGTGAACAAGACATGACAATGCAAGATTATGAAGATGAAGAGATAGAGCAAATGCAAGAAGCAGATTTCAAAAAATTCACAAGAACATTAAGAAGTTCTCAAAAACAAATTCTTGAACTACAGAAATCCTTAATGGACAAGATAGAAAATCTCTCCCGTGAAAATGAAATATTAAGGAGGAATCAAAATGAAATGAAACAACTAGTGGAACAGGAAATTGCGATAGTGAAAAAAAAACCTCAATGAAATGAAGAACTCAATAGATCAAATGGCAAACACATTAGAGAGCCTTAAAAACAGAATGGATGAAGCAGAGGAGAGAATATCGGAATTAGAAGACAGAGAACAGGAAAGGAAACAGTCAAATCAAAGAAAAGAAGAAGAAATCAGAAATCTAAAAAATACTGTCAGGAATCTACAGGATACTATTAAAAAACCCAACATTCGGGTTCTAGGAGTTCCTGAAGGCATGGAAAGGGAGAAAGGATTAGAAGGCCTTTTTAGTGAGATACTAGCAGAAAATTTCCCAAGTTTGGAGAAGGACAGAGACATCCTAGTACAGGAAGCTCAGAGAACCCCTAATAAACATGATCAAAAGAGATCCTCACCACGACACGTCGTAATCAAACTCACCACAGTGAAACACAAAGAAAAGATCCTAAAATGTGCAAGAGAGAAACGACAGATTACTCTCAGAGGATCTCCAATTAGACTTACAGCTGATTTCTCATCAGAAACCCTACAAGCCAGGAGAGAATGGCGAGATATAGCCCAGGTACTAAGAGAGAAAAACTGCCAGCCCAGAATATTATATCCTGCAAAGCTCTCATTTGTGAATGAAGGTGAAATTAAGACCTTTCACAGCAAACAGAAATTGAAAGAATTTGTCGCCACTCGTCCAGCCCTGCAAACGATGCTTAAAGACGTGTTACATACAGAAACACAGAAACACGGTCACCAATATGAAAGAAGGTAAAGGAAGGAAACCTCAGAGCAAAAGATCACAGGAATCTCAAACCAGATATTAGAAAATATCTTTGGCAAATGGCAGGGCAAAGTTACTCCTTCTCAATAGTCACATTGAATGTTAATGGCTTGAATTGTCCAGTTAAAAGACACCGATTGGCTGATTGGATTAAGGAACAAAACCCATCCTTTTGCTGCTTACAAGAAACCCATCTATCCAACAATGATCCATACAAGCTGAGAGTGAAAGGCTGGAAAAAGATATACCACGCCAACAGAAATGAAAAGAGAGCGGGCGTAGCCATCTTAATATCGGACAACATAAACTTTACTACAAAAACTGTTAGGAGAGACAAAGAGGGGCACTATATAATGATTAAGGGATCCATTCAACGAGAAGATATAACGATTATCAACGTATATGCACCTAATTACAGGGCACCAGCTTATTTAAAAGACTTGTTAAGGGACTTAAAGGGAGACTTAGACCCCAATACAATAGTACTGGGGGACTTCAATACTCCACTCTCAGAGATAGACAGATCAACAGGACAGAAGATCAACAAGGAGACAGTAGATTTAAATGACACTATAGCCCAAATGGATCTAACAGACATCTACAGAACATTTCATCCTACATCTAAGGACTTTACATTCTTCTCAGCAGTACATGGAACCCTCTCTAGGATTGACCACATACTAGGCCATAAAGCAAGTCTCAGCAAATTCAAAAGAATTAGAATCATACCATGCAGCTTCTCAGACCACAAAGGAATGAAATTGGAAATTGGCAACTCAGGAATCCCTAGAGCACGTGTAAATACATGGAGATTGAACAATATGCTCCTGAATGAACAACGGGTCATAGAAGAAATTAAAAGAGAAATCAAAAATTTTCTGGAAGTAAATGAGGATAACAGCACAACATACCAAAACCTATGGGATACAACAAAAGCAGTGTTAAGAGGAAAGTTTATATCAATAGGTGCCTACATCAAGAAATTGGAAAGGCACCAAATAGATGAGCTTTCAAGTCATCTCAAGGATCTAGAAAATCTGCAGCAAACCAAACCCAAACCCAGTAGGAGAAGAGAAATAATTAAAATCAGAGAAGAAATCAACAGGATTGAATCCAAAAAAACATTACAAAAAATCAGCCAAACGAGGAGCTGGTTTTTTGAAAAAATTAACAAAATTGACACCCCATTGGCCCAACTAACTAAAAAAAGAAGAGAAAAGACCCAAATCAATAGGATCAGAGATGAAATGGGAAACGTAACAACAGACGCCACAGAAATAAAAAGAATCATCAGAAATTACTACAAGGACTTGTATGCCAGCAAACAGGGAAATCTATCAGAAATGGACAGATTCTTGGACACATACAACCTCCCTAAATTGAGCCAGGAAGACATAGAAAACCTAAACAGACCAATAACTGACACAGAAATTGAAACAGTAATAAAGGCCCTCCCAACAAAGAAAAGCCCAGGACCAGATGGATTCACTGCTGAGTTCTACCAGACATTTAGAGAAGAACTAACTCCAATTCTTCTCAAACTATTCAGAGCAATCGAAAAAGAGGGAATCCTCCCAAATTCCTTCTATGAAGCCACCATCACCTTAATTCCTAAGCCAGAAAGAGACGCAACATTGAAAGAGAATTACAGACCAATATCCCTGATGAACATAGATGCAAAAATACTCAATAAAATTCTGGCCAATAGAATGCAACAACACATCAGAAAGATCATCCACCCAGACCAAGTGGGATTCATCCCCGGTATGCAGGGATGGTTCAACATTCGCAAAACAATCAACGTAATACACTACATTAACAGACTGCAGAAGAAAAACCATATGATTCTCTCAATAGACGCAGAGAAAGCATTTGATAAAATACAACACCCTTTCATGATGAAAACTCTAAGCAAACTGGGTATGGAAGGAACATTCCTTAATACAATCAAAGCAATATATGAAAAACCCATGGCCAACATCCTATTGAATGGGGAAAAGTTGGAAGCATTTCCACTGAAATCTGGTACCAGACAGGGATGCCCTCTCTCACCACTGCTATTCAATATAGTTCTGGAAGTTTTGGCCAGAGCTATTAGGCAAGAAAAAGAAATTAAAGGGATACAAATCGGGAAGGAAGAACTCAAACTATCCCTCTTTGCAGATGATATGATTCTTTATTTAGGGGACCCAAAGAACTCTACTAAGAGACTGCTGGAACTCATCGAAGAGTTTGGCAAAGTAGCAGGATATAAAATCAATCCACAAAAATCAACAGCCTTTGTATACACAGGCAATGCCACGGCTGAGGAAGAACTTCTAAAATCAATCCCATTCACAATAGCTACAAAAACAATCAAATACCTTGGAATAAACTTAACCAAAGACGTTAAAGATCTCTACGATGAAAACTACAAAACCTTACGGAAAGAAATAGAAGAGGATACCAAAAAATGGAGAAATCTTCCATGCTCATGGATTGGAAGAATCAATATCATCAAAATGTCTATCCTCCCAAAAGCAATTTATACATTCAATGCAATACCCATCAAGATCCCGAAGACCTTCTTCTCAGATATAGAAAAAATGATGCTGAAATTCATATGGAGACACAGAAGACCTCGAATAGCCAAAGCAATCCTGTACAACAAAAACAAAGCCGGAGGAATCACAATACCTGATTTTAGGACATACTACAGGGCAGTTGTTATCAAAACAGCATGGTACTGGTACAGAAACAGATGGATAGACCAATGGAACAGAATAGAAACACCAGAAATCAATCCAAACACCTACAGCCAACTTATATTTGACCAAAGATCCAAATCTAATCCCTGGAATAAGGACAGTCTATTCAATAAATGGTGCTGGGAAAATTGGATTTCCACATGCAGAAGCTTGAAGCAAGACCCATACCTATCACCTTACACAAAAATTCACTCAACATGGATTAAAGACTTAAATCTACAACCCGAAACCATCAAATTATTAGAGAGCATTGGAGAAACCCTGCAAGATATAGGCACAGGCAAAGACTTCCTGGAAAATACTCCAACAGCAAAGGCAGTCAAAACCAAAATTAACATTTGGGATTGCATCAAATTGAGAAGTTTCTGTACTTCAAAAGAAACAGTCAGGAAAGTGAAGAGGCAACCAACAGAATGGGAAAAAATATTCGCAAACTATACTACAGATAAAGGATTGATAACCAGAATCTACAAAGAAATCAAGAAAATCCACAACAACAAAACAAACAACCCGCTTAAGAAATGGGCCAAGGACCTCAATAGACATTTTTCGAAAGAGGAACCCCAAATGGCCAACAGACACATGAAAAAATGTTCAAGATCACTAGCAATCAGAGAAATGCAAATCAAAACCACAATGAGGTTCCATCTCACCCCGGTGAGAATAGCTCACATTCAGAAATCTACCAACAACAGATGCTGGAGAGGATGTGGGGAAAAAGGGACACTAACCCACTGTTGGTGGGAATGCAAACTGGTTAAGCCACTATGGAAGTCTGTCTGGAGATTCCTCAGAAACCTGAACATAACCCTACCATACAACCCAGCCATCCCACTCCTTGGAATTTACCCAAAGGAATTTAATTTGACAAATAAAAAAGCCATCTGCACATTAATGTTTATTGCAGCTCAATTCACAATAGCTAAGACCTGGAACCAACCCAAATGCCCATCAACAGTAGACTGGATAAAGAAATTATGGGACATGTACTCCATAGAATACTATACAGCAGTAAGAAACAACGAAACCCAGTCATTTGCAACAAGATGGAGCAATCTGGAAAACATCATGCTGAGTGAATTAAGCCAGTCCCAAAGAGAAAAATATCATTTGTTTTCCCTGATCGATGACAACTGAGCGCCAAAGAGGAAACCTGTTAAGTGAAATGGACACTATAAGCAACAATGAACTGATCAGCTCCTGTCCTGACTTTAGATGTACAATGTAATACTTTATCCTTTTTAGTATTTGTTGTTGTTGTTGTTGTTCTAGTACTATTGGTTGAACTCAGTAATTAACACACAATTATTCTCAGGTGTTTAAATTTTAACTGAAAAGTGATCCCTGTTAAATCTAAGAATGGAAAAAGAGAGGGAGGAGATGAACAATTTGGAACATGCTCAATCGGACTGGCCGCAAATGGTGGAGTTAGAAATGTGCAGGGGATTCCAACACAATTCCATCAAGATGGCATGTACCAATGCCATCGCACTAGTCCAAGTGATCAATTTCAGCTCACAATTGATAGCTCTGATAGGTCTAAGAGTCAAAGAGATCACACAAACAAGACAAGTATCTGCTAATACTAACTGATAGAATCAAAAAGGGAGAGAAAGATCCAACATGGGAAGTGGGATACACAGCAGACTCATAGGATGGCAGATGTCCTAAACAACACTCCGGCCTCAGAATCAGCCCTCAAGGCATTCAGATCTGGCTGAAGAGCCCATGAGAGTATAGCAGGCATGGAAAGCCAAGATATCATGGGAAAAAAAAAAAAAGACCTAAATGAATGATCTCTGTGAGTGAGATCCCAGTGGAAAGAACGGGGCCATCAAAGAAGGAGATACCCTTCTCCGAAGGGAGGAGAGAACCTCCACTTTGACTATGACCCTATCTGAATAAGACCAAAGTCAGCGAACTCTAAAGGCTTCCATAGCCCTGGCAACTCATGACTAGAGCCTAGGGAGATTACTGACGCCATGAACAGGAGTGTCAAATTGTTAAGTCAGCAACAGGAGTCACTGTGTACTTACACCCCATGCGGGATCTGTCCCTAATGTGTCGTCTAAAGCCAAGTGATGCTATGACTGGTACTGAAACAGTATTTTTATACTTTGCGTTTCTGTGTGGGCGCAGACTGATGAGGTCTTTGCTAATTATATACTGAAGTGATCTTCTGTATATAAAGAGAATTGGAAATGAAAAAAAAAAAAAAACAACCTGGTGTTAAAATGGAAATGGCATAGAAAATTAATTATTTTGAAAAAAAAAATTATGTAGGATCTCTGTCTTTAATGTGCTGTACATTGCTATTTAATGCTATAATTAGTAATCCAATGGTAGTTTTTTCACTCGATGTTGCTATATGGGCAAAATGTTGAAACCTTTACCTAATATATACTAAATTGATCTTCTGTATACAAAGAGAATTGAAAATGAATCTTTACATGAATGGAAGGGGAAAGGGAGCGGGAGGGGGGAGGGTTGCGGGCGGGAGGGAAGTTATGGGAGGGGGGAAGCCATTGTAACCCACAAGCTATACTTTGGAAATTTATATTCATTAAATAAAAGTTTAATAAAAAAAAAAAAGAAATAGAAGAGAAATTTCCACACGAGTGTATTGAACCCAAGTCCATATAGCTATTGGCAAAGAAAATATTTCTGGAAGTGAGTGGTTCTGAACACGAAATGTTACTTAGAGTTTTTTGGTCATGTTTTGTTTACCATTGCATCTTTAGCACTGGGCACAGGGCAGGGCATGCAGCAAGTGCTTAATGCATACTTGTGCAAGCAAAGATAGAAATCAGAAAAAAGAGAAACAAGTGCATGTATAATTTTATACTTTTAGTGGAAATAAAATAAAATCTCTCAATGACTTCTCAAAGTTTACCATCCAAAATTCAGAAATCATTTGATGATCTTTGATAGAAAGTGCTTTTCAAGTGAATATTGGTTTATTTCTTTATGTAGTGACTGCTTCCAATGTGTGTTGAAAAGGTTGTGGAGACCTGGTTTGGGTTCCAGAAGACAGAGATCTGTACTCCTTTAATAATGTCTGCCGTGGATGTGCAGCATAGAAAAGGGGATGGAGTGAGCACTACAAATTGCTTCTTCTATAAATTTTGCTATATCTCCTTCCTTGCTGCATTGTTATGGAAACTGTACATAGCTTCTCTGAAGTTTTTTTTCTGTTTACCTATTTATGTGAATTTATACTGTATTGAGTGTACTTAGCTAACACATGCATACATATACATGTAGTTTGTTGTTGTATCAACTAGAATCACCACTGCTAAGAGCCTGACAGTTTGGTCTACATCGATAAATCTTCTTTGACATAATTATCTGTTGACTCATTCTGTATGATAGAATTAAAAGACAAATGGTTAGCTAATATTTTTCCATTGGGAAAGGATAAATTGGGACAGATTTGAGTACCCCTGCACTTTTGCTGCTCTCCAAAAGCACCATGCCAGGATTGAGAACAATGTCTTTTGTTTTACATTTATGCCCGACTACTGACCCACTGCCCTTTTTCCAGTAGCTTTCTTCCTAGCTTCAAAACAGTTAGTACCTGATTCTCCATTTAGAACCTTCAACTTGCCGGCGCCATGGCTCACTAGGCTAATCATCCGCCTGTGGTGCTGGCACCCAGGGGTTCTAGTCCCGGTTGGGGCGTCGGATTCTGTCCTGGTTGTTCCTCTTCCAGTCCAGCTCTCTGCTATGGCCCGGGAAGGCAGTGGAGGATGGCCCAAGTGCTTGGGCCCTGCACCCACATGGGAGAACAGGAGGAAGCACCCGGCTCCTGGCTTCAGATCGGTGCAGCACACTGGCTGTGGTGGCCACTTGGGGGGTGAACCAACGGAAAAGGAAGACCTTTCTCTCTGTCTCTCTCTCTCTCTAACTCTGCCTGTCCAAAAAAAATAAATAACCTTCAACTTTACCACTGATCTGACCTTAACACCTCTGTCTACATTGCATAGATGCTGTATTGATTCTCAGGCCCATTTCATGGTGATTTCAAAGCTCCTCCTCTGAGTGCTGGATGGTTTTTGTTTGTTTTTTTGGTATGTTTTATTTTGATCCTCTTTAGTATGTATTTCAGAGATCTCTAAAGATTTAAGTATGTATTTGGACTCCAACAGTTCAGAAGTGAAGGCTGCCATCTGAACTTTTAAGCATGTTCTATCAACATAGCTAATGCACAGAGTTAATTCCCTCCGTCATTAAGTGATGACATTAATTGTCCCCAAATTTCTAAAAGCAAGTAGCCTGAGCAGGAGTGTGCAGAACTAATCCACATCACCCCCTTGATACATACCTGAAACTCAACAGGAAATCCCAGAAGAAAGCTTTAAGCCCTTGCTTGGCAGCCTTAGTGTGCCCCCATATAACAGTACAGATGGTCAAATGATAAAATTTGCAGCAAAAATAAGCTACCATACCACTTCTACCCAGAAATACATTGCTACTTCCTAATATAGAAAAAAAGACTGAATGAATATTTATGAAAAAGAAACCAGAAAGTATACAGTAAAATACAATAAAAATAATTGTGGTGGTGATTTTCAATACTTGCTGCTTGCTGATCATCCTCTTCTTCCTGGCACACAGGGAAGAATTGTAATTCCCTGATCTGGCAGTGCAGCTTGACTATGTGACCTGTCCGTGGCAAAGTGTTGTATGAAGAAGTGATGTATGTTGAGTTGTCACTTCTAGTTTCAAGCATTTAATTGTTGCTGTGAGCAGTCTCCTGTGCAGCATTGACCAAGAAAGTATACGCCACAGATGGTGCAGTTACAGAATGGTGGAGACCAGCTTGTCTGAGACCACTGAGTCACTATGTGGACCACAGATACCCTATAGAGTTACCAAACTACAGTAGAATTTATATAAGCAAGAAATGAATGTATGCTGTGCTAAGCCACTAAGATTTGCGGTTTGCTTCCATAGCATATCTGTTCTATCCTGATGAATGCAGTAATCCTAGAGAGACTGCTACTTTCTTATCAAGTTGCATCTAAAGATTGTATGGGAAAGTAAAATAAATGGTCATAACCCACATCTACTCCCTTGATTCTGGCATGGTATAGTTCTGCCAAGAATTTGGGCATGGAAAAATATTCCATTTGTGGAGGTGATCTCAAATATGAGAACACTTCACAATGTTTGTAGAACATAAACTTAAAAGTTTATTTTCATAATTCAATATGTCAAATAAAAAATACAGTGGAAATTTTTGAAAACAGACTTGATGAGGAAAAAGAAAGAATATCCAAGCCAGAGAACAAATAATTGGAAAGTTTTTAATCAGACCAAAAAGAAGAAGAAGGAGGAGGAAGAGGAGTAGAAAGAGGAAAAAAAGAAGAGGAAGAAGAAAATTAGAAAAATTAAAAGCAGTGTTGGAGATTTATGGGATATTTTCAAATGACCCAACATACAGTTTTAGGAGTTCCTGAAGGTATGTAAAGAGAGCATGGGTTAGATGGCCTGTTTAGTGAAATATTTACAGAAAAGTTCTCTAATTTGGAGAAAAAAAAGACATCCAAGCACATGAGGAACATAGAACTCCTAACAGATATGCTCAGAAAAGAGCTTCACCATGACACACAGTAGTCAAAGTTTCAATAGTAAAACATAAAGAAAATATTACAAAATGTGCACAAGAGAAATGCCAGCTTAGTTTCAGAGTACCTTGAATTAAACGCACAGCTGACTTATCAGAAACCTTGCAGGCTAGGAGAGAATGGAGAGACATAGTGGAAGTGTTAAAAGAAAAAAAAACCTGTCAACCCAGGAAACTGTACCCTTCCAAACTCTCATTTATGAATGAAGGTGAAATAAAGACCTTTCATAACAGAAATTGAAAGAACTTGTCACCACTTGTTCAGCTGTACAAATGATGCTTAAGGATATACTATAAACAGAAACATAGAAAGATAGGCATCACTATGAAAAAACATGAAACAGAAAAACTCCTAGTAAAATTACAGAGGAAATCCAAAGCAAAAACATAGGAATATTTACTAAAAACTTGCAGGGCCAAGTCATCACTATTCAATAGTAACCGTGAATGTAAATGGCCTAAATTCCCCAATGAAAAGATAGAGGTTGACTGAATGCATTTTAAAAAAAAGACCAATCTATTTGCTATCTATAAGAAACACAACTTATCAGCAAAGATACAAGCATATGGAAAGTGAAAGTATGGAAAAAGATAGTCCATGATAATGGAAAACAAAAATGAGCAGATGTAAGCATCCTAATATTAGAAGAAGATAGATTTTAATACAAAAACTCCTAAAAAGACGAAGAATGGCTCTATGTAATGATTAAGGGACCAATGCGACAGAAAGATGTGACTTTAATAAATGTGTGTACAACCAATGCCAGGGTACCTGGCTATTTAAAGCAAATGTTAATAGATCTAAAGGGAGTAATGATGGATTTCAACATCCCACTTTCACCAATGGACAGGTCAACTAGACAGAAAAGCAATAAAGAAATAATAGAGCTAATCGGCATTATAGAGCAAATGGACCTAATGGATATCCATGGAACTTTTCATCCCACAGTTGTAGAATATGCATTCTTTTCATCAGTGCATGGAATTTTCTATAGGGTAGACCATACACTAGTCTATAAAGCAAGTCTCAGAAAATTCAAACAAATCAAAATCATATCATACAGCTTATCTGACCACAATAGAATGAAGAATCTAGATCATATGCAAACGCATGGGGACTGAACAACATGCTCAGAATGAACAGAGAGTCGTAGAAGTCAAAAGGGAAATCAAAAAATTTCTGGAAATTTATGAAGATAACAATACAATGTATCAAACTCATGGGATACAGCTGAAGCAGTGCTTTTAGCAATTGGTGCCTCTATAAAGAATTTGGAAAGGCTTCAAATAAATGAGCTATTGATGCATGTCAAGGACCTAGTATAACAACAAAAAAACCCAAAATTAGTGGGAGAAAAGAAATAATTAAATTTAGAGAAGAAATAAAATGTTAAAAGAAAAAATACAAAATAGGAACTGGTTCTTTGAAAAGACAAACAAAATTGATATACCATTGTCCTAGCTAACCAAAAACTAGAGGGAGAAGATCAAAATAAAATCAGAGATGAAAAAGGAAATGAAACAGCAGATAGAATTACCACAAAGAGCTATATGACAACAAGTTGTAAAATCTAGAAGGAA
Source organism: Lepus europaeus (assembly GCF_033115175.1). Taxonomy (NCBI): domain Eukaryota; kingdom Metazoa; phylum Chordata; class Mammalia; order Lagomorpha; family Leporidae; genus Lepus; species Lepus europaeus. Next base: position 31,612,878 of record NC_084828.1, read on the forward strand.
TGAATAGATTCCTGGACACATAGAATCTACCAAAATTGAGTCATGAAGATATAGAACACCTAAACAGACCAATAACCAAGACAGAGATTTAATCAATATTAAAGACTCTCCCAACAAAGAAAATCCCAGGACCAGACGGCTCCACTGCTGAATTCTACCAAACTTCTAAGAAGAGGCCAACATCATCTGAATTCCTAAACCTGAAAAAGATACAACAGAGAAAGAGAAATATAGACCAATAACTGTGATGAACATAGAAGCAAAAATCCTGAACAAAATACTAGCTAATCAAATCCAATAATACATGAGAAATATAATTCACCTGGACCGAGTGAGATTTATCCCTGGTATGCAGGGATGGTTCAACACTTGCAAGTCAATAAATGTGATACAGCACATTAACAAACTGAAGAACAAAAAACATATGCTTATCCCAGTAGATGCAGAGAACACATTGGATAAAATACAATACCCTTTCATGAGGAAAACCTTAAGCAAGTTTGGTATAGAAGGAACATTCCCCCATATAATATATGGCAAGTTATGACAAAACCACAGCCAGCATTTTGCTGAACATGGAACAGTTGAAAGCATTACCACCGAGATGAAGAACCAGACAAGGATCCCCACTTTTACCATTGCCATTTGATGTAGTCCTGGAAGTTTTAGTCAGCTCATTAGGCAAGAAAAAGAAATCAAATGAATATAAATTGGACAGGAAGAAATCAAATTATCCCTATTTGTAGATGACATGATTCTATATATAGGGGTACTAAAAGACTCCATTAAGAAACTATTGGAACTTGTAAAATGTTGTGAGTTTGGTAAAGTGTCAGGATATAAAATTAACACACAAAAATGAATAGTCTTTGCATACATGGTCAATGCCATGGCTAAGAAAGAACTTCTAAGATCAATCTCAATCACAATATCTACAGAAAAAAAATTAAATACCTTGGAATACATTTTACCAAGGAGATAAAAGATCACTCCATTGAAAATTACAAAGCATTAAACAAATAAATACAGAAAAAATGAAAAAAAATCTTCCATGTTCATATATTGGAAGAATCAGTATCATCAAAATGTCCATTCTACCAAAAGCAATTTACAGATTCAACGCAATCCCCCCCAAAAATACCAACAACATTCTTCTCAAATCTAGAAAAAATAATTTTAAAATTCATATAGAAACACAAGAGACTCTGAATAGCTAAAGCAACCTTATACAATAGAAATAAATCCAGAGGCATCACAATACCAGATTTCAAGACATACCACAGGGCAGTTAAAATCAAAATAGCGTGGTACTGGAAGACCTTATGGCAGTGTGTAGCCATGTGTCCCCAACCCTTCAAAACTTTGTCTCAGATCAGGGTGTGTGTAAGACAACTTTAATTCATACTCTTACATACAATAGTGTGATAAAAATATTTCAGCATATTCTATTACTATAATACCTTATGTTATCCTCAGATGAAGAGCCTGCTAAAATGATATTTGATCATGATGGACCATTGAAGAAACCACCTAAATACGTAGGAAAATTTTCTTGATTCTAGACATCTTGCCTGCAATAACTTCAGTTGGATGTTATTTAATTTATATTTATACACACATATATACAAAGATTTTGAATGTTTTGCAATAAAGAAATGTGATTGATTAGATAGATATGTGTTCCATGATTTTAATATCACATAAGGTATACATGTACCAAAACATTATTTGATACTCTATAAATATGAACAACTTTTAAGTATTTGTTTAAGAAATTAAAATTTTAAAAGTCACAGAGTTAATTCTATTTGTTTTTGAAAAAAGAAATAAAAGAAATTCATGACTAAAACCTTATGGTAATGAGAAAGCAAAATCATTCAAGTTGTTTTTCTTCCTGGAGGATACTTTGTAACTCATTCAGAAAATTTTGGTAGGTTTATTTTCTATATTAATTAAAATTGTTTTCCAAAAGTAATTACCTCTCTAAGGTAAATAACTAACAAATTTGTTCTGATTAATACTTGAATTATTATTTTCTATGTAATACAGGATAAACACTCTAATCTAAAAATCCAAACACTAAAATCCTCTGCAATCTGAGTTTCTGAGTGCCAGCATGGTTCCACAAGTGGGAAATTCCATTCTTGACCTCATGTAATGGGTTACAGTCAAAATTAATTTGCACTAAAAATATTGCATAGAAATACTGTTAGATAAAAAAGATTGTTAGATGTATCTAAGACACAAATCAAATTCATGTTTAAACTTGGGTCCTGTGCCCAGGATATCTCATTATTCTATGCAAATATTCTTAAATCTGAAAACATCTGAAACTCAAAATACTATTAGTACTAAACAGTTGTATAAGGGAAACTCATCCTTTAGATGAAATTTTGCTCAGTCTCTTTTTGGTTAGGAAATGCTAAAAATCAGAAGACGACTTCAATATGTCATCAATATTATCTATAATTATGCTACTATATTACATTTATTATTAATGGATATGAGAGATGAAAAATTTTCCTCCATTAGAATTAATAATTATGCTAAGTTTAAGAGGTTAGTCACTGAAACTCCATTATAAAAATGCTTTCAGAAGAATACTATGAATTAAAAAATTATTTGTCCAGAGTGTCAAAGGAAAAATTTTATTTTATGGAATTTATATATCATCAACCCTTTAAAGGAAACATTTCCATTCTTTTACCATAGTAGGTCCTTATTACACAAAATAATCCAATTTCCCTTACTATTATCTTTACAAGTTTTTTATTCTGTACCAACACAACTCATTTCAGTAGATTGTCAATATGATTTAATATATAATGAAAGTGAATAAATGACTGAAATAGAACTTGTAAAATACAGAAGGAAGATATGATTCCCAAAAGAGATAAAGACAAAATGAAAGATAAAAAGTGTGGCTTGCAAAGGATCTGGGGTTCAAATGCTTTATTTTGTAACAGCAGAAAAAAATATTAGCAGCTTCTATGGTTCAGGACACTGAAATCTGGGCAACTAGATTGAAGTAAATAAAAGGGAACAGAAAAAAGTGAAGTAGTAACAGTAGTAATTACCATATATTGAGCGTTTATTATGTACTGGATAGACCCTACTCTTCAAGCTTTACCAGTATGAACTCATCTAAATTTACAAAAACTCAATGAAGATGCTACCATAAATAAACCCATTTTACAGATTAGGAAACCATGGTCACACAGATAAAAATGATTATTTCCAGTATTCCATGCTATCTCTCAATTAAATAATAGCTTAAAAAAATCCTCTGATAGTCAATTATTATTTGAATTTAGTGTAGTTAGCTAAATTATTATAGAGAAATCTAATTTCTGTTTTTGGAAGTTTTTAGTAAAGGGTCATCTTTTTCATAGAAAACTTTTATTAATAAATATAAATTTCAAAAGTACAACTTTTGGATTACAGCAGTTTTTCCTCCCATAACCACCCTCCCATCCACAAACCATCCCATCTCCTTCTCCCTCTCCCATCTCATTCTTCATTAAGATTCACTTTTAATTATCTTTATATACAGAAGATAAACTCTATACTAAGTAAAGATTTAAACAGTTGGCACCCACACAGATACACAAAGTATAAACTACTGTTTGAAAACTAGTTTTATAATTAATTCTCATAGTACAACACATTAAAGACAGAGATCCTACATGGGGAGCAATTGTACAGTGACTCCTGTTGTTGATTTAACACAAGAGTTTGAAAGAGTGTTTAATTGACACTCTTGTTTATGGCGTCAATAATCACCCTGGACTCTTGTCATGAGTTGCCAAGGTTATGGAAGCATTTTGAGTTTGCCAACTCTGATCTTATTTAGGCAAGGTCAAAGTCAAAGTAGAAGTTCTTGCCTCCCTTCAGAGAAAGGTACCTCCTTCTTTGATGGCCCCTTCTTTCCACCAGAATCTCACTCACAGAGATCTTTCATTTAGGTCATGTTTTGCCACAGTACCTTGGCTTTCCATGCCTGAAACACTGGGTTTTTAGCAAGATCCAAATGCCTTAAGGGCTGATTCTGAGGCCAGAGTGCTGTTTAGGACATCTGTCACTCTATGAGTCTGCTGTGTATCCTGCTTCTCATGTTGGATCATTCCTTCATTTTTAGTTCTATCAATTATTATTAACAGACACTGATCTTATTTATGTGATGACTTTCACAATCGTATCTTTATGTTCAGTTATGAACTTAAGCTGAACCCTTGAACTAGTAAGATAGCATTGGTACCTTTCAAATTAATGGGATTTGGAGTCCCAATGCAAGTTTTTAGTTTTATCCTTAGGGTTAAGTGCGAGGGAGCATGTGCCTAACTGTACATCTCCTCCCTCTCTTATTCCCATTCTTATTTTTAACAGGGATCAATTTTCAATTGGATTTGAACATATAAGAATAATTCCATGTTAATTAAAGAGTTCAACCCATGGTGTTAAGTAGAAAAAGAAAATACTAAAAAGAATAAAATAATAAGCTGTTCTTCAACCATAAGGACAAGGGCTGATCAAGTCATTGCTTCTCATAGTGTCAGTTTCACTTCCACAGGTTTCCTTTTCGGTGCTCATTAGTTGTCACAGATCAGGGAGAACATATGATATTTGTCCCTTTGGGACTGGCTTATTTCACTCAGCATGATGTTTTCCAGATTCCTCCATTTTGTTACAAATGACCGGATTTCATTGTTTTTTTTTTTACCAGTGTGTAGTATTCCATAGAGTATGTATCCTATAATTTCTTTATCCAGTCTACTGTTGATGGGCATTTAGGTTGATTCCAGGTCTTAGCTATTGTAAATTGAGCTATAATAAACGTTGAGGTGCAGACAGCTCTTCTATTTGCCAATTTAATTTCCTTTGGGTAAATTCCAAGGAGTGGGATGGCTGGATCATGTGGTAAGTCTATATTCAGGTTTCTGAGGAATCTCCAAACTGTCTTCCATAGTGGCTTAACCAGTTTGCATTCCCACCAACAGTGGGTTAGTGTCCCTTTTCCCCCACATCCTCACCAGCATCTGTTGTTGGTAGATTTCTGTATGTGATCCATTCTAACTGGGGTGAGGTGAAACTTCATTGTGGTTTTGATTTGCATTTCCCTGATTGCTAGTGATCCTGAACATTTTTTCATGTGTCTGTTGGCCATTTGGATTTCCTCTTTTGAAAAATGTCTCTTGAGGTCCTTGGCCCATCTCTTAAGTGGGTTGTTTGTTTTGTTGTGGAGTTTCTTGATCTCATTATATATTCTGGTTATTAATCCTTTATCAGTTGCATAGTTTGCAAATATTTTTTCCCATTCTGTCAGTTACCTCTTCACTTTCCTGGCTGTTTCTTTTGCAGTACAGAAAATTCTCAATTTGATGCAATCCCAATTGTTAATTTTGGCTTTTATTGCCTGTGCCCTGGGAGTCTGCTTTTCCAAGAAGTCTTTGCCTGTGCCTATATCTTGCAGGGTTTCGCCAGTGTTCTCTAATAATTTGAAGGTGTCAGGTCGTAGATTTAGATATTTAATCCATGTTGAGTGGATTTTTGTGTAAGGTGTAAGGTAGGGGTCTTGCTTCATGATTCTGCATGTGGAAATCCAGTTTTCCCAGCACCATTTGTTGAATAGATTGCCCTTGCTCCAGGAATTGGTTTTTGATCCTTGATCAAAGATAAGTTGGCTGTAGATGTTTGAGTTGATGTCTGATGTTTCTATTCTGTTCCATTTGTCTATCCATCTGTTTCAGTATCAGTACCATGCTGTTTTGATGACAACTGCCCTGTAGTATGTCCTGAAATCTGGTATTGTGATGCCTCTCGCTTTGTTTTTGTTGTACAAGATTGCTTTAGCTATTCAAGGTCTTCTGTGCCTCCATATGAATTTCGGCATCTTTTTATTTCTTCTATTTCTTTAAAGTGTTGTAATTCAATACATGCTGGCTGTGGGTTTGTCATATATTTCCTTGATTGCATTGAGGAATTTTCCTTCTATACCCAATTTGCTTAGAGTTTTCATCTTCATTTAATTCCAGGAAGTTTTTGATTTCTTCTATGTCTGTCTGTTCATTCAGGCACATGTTGTTCAGTCTCCATGTGTTTGCATATGCTCTAGAGATTCCTGAATTGCTGATTTCCAGCTTCATTCCATTGTGGTATGAGAAGATGCATGGTATAATTTCAATTTTTTTAATTTGCTGAGACTTGCTTTATTGCCTAGCATGTGCTCAATTCTAGAGAAATTGCACTGCTAAGAAGAATGTGTATTCTATAACTGTAGGATGAAAAGTTCTGTAGATATCTGGTAGGTCCATTTGTCTATAATGTCAATTAAATCCACTGTTTTCTTGTTGATTTTCTATCTGGTTGATCTGTCCATCACTGAAAGTGGAGTATTGGAGTCTAAGTCTCCCTTTATATCCATTAACATGTCTTTTAAATAAACCAGTGCCCTGTAATTAGGTGCATATACTTTTATAATAGTTACATCTTCTTGTTGTATTGATCCCTTAATCATTATATAGTGCCCCTATTTGTCTCTTTTAACAGTTTTTTATTAAAGTCTATTTTGTCTGATATTTTTTATTGTTATTAAACTTTTATTTAATGAATATAAATTTCCAAAGTACAGCTTATGGGTTACAATGGCTTCCCCCCTCCCAAAACTTCCCTCCCACCCACAACCCTCCCCTTTCCCGCTCCCTCTCCCCTTCCATTCACATCAAGATTCATTTTCAATTATCTTTATATACAGAAGATCAGTTTAGTATATATTAGGTAAAGACTTCAACAGTTTGCCCCCATATACCAACACAAAGTGAAAAAAAATACTGTTGGAGTACTAGTTATAGCATTAAATAAGGGTGTACAGCACATTAAAGACAGAGATCCTACATAATATTTTTTAAAAAAATTAATTTTCTATGCCATTTCCAATTTAACACCAGGTTTTTTTTTCATTTCCAATTATCTTTATATACAAGATGATAATTTCCAATTATCTTTATATACAGAAGATCGATTCAGTATATAATTAGTAAAGATCTCATCAGTTTGTACTGTGAGTGAGATCCCAGTGGAAAGAATGGGGCCATCAAAGAAGAAGGTACCTTTCTCTGAAGGGAGGACAGAACTTCCACTTTGACTATGACCCTATTGGAATAAGATCAAAGTCAGCGAACTCTAAGGGCTTCCATAGCCCTGGCAACTCATGACTACAGCCTAGGGAGATTACTGACGCCATGAACAGGAGTGTCAAATTGTTAAGTCAGCAACAGAAGTCACTGTGTACTTACACCCCCTGTGGGATCTGTCCTTAATGTGTTGTCTAATGTGCAGTGATGCTATAACTAGTACTAAAGTCTATTTTGTCTGATATTAAAATAGCTACACCCGCTCTTTTTTTTGGTTTTTGTTGGCATGGAATAGCTTTTTCCAACCTTTCACTTTCAGTCTGCATGTACCTTTGTTGGAAAGATGTGTTTCTTGTAAAGCAGCAAATAGAGGGGTTTTGTTTTTTAATCCATTCAGCCAGTCTGCATCTTTTAATTGGAGAGTTGAGGCCATTAACATTCAATATGACTATTGATAAGTAGTGACTTTGCCCTGCCATTTTTCCAAAGATATTTCTAATATATGCTTTGAATGTCCTGTGGTCTTTTACTGAGAAATTTTCTTCCTTTACATTCTTTCATATTGATGACCACATTTCTGTGTTTCTGTGTGTAGCACATCTTTAAGCATCTTTTTCAGGACTGGACGAGTGGTGACAAATTCTTTCAATTTCTGTTTGTTATGAAAGGTCTTTATTTCACCTTAACTCACAAAAGAGAGCTCTGGATGGTATAATAATCTTGGATGACAGTTTTTTTCTCTTAGTACTTTGGCTATATGTCGCCATTCTCTCCTAGCGTGAAGGGTTTCTGATGAGAAGTCAGCTGTGAGTCTAATTTGAGATCCTCTGAAAGTAATTTGGCATTTCTCTCGTGCACATTTTAGAATCTTTTCTTCGTGTTCACTGTGGTGAGTTTGATAACAATGTTTCATGGCAAGAATTTTTTCCGGTCATGTCTATTGGGATTTCTGTGTGCTTCCTGTTCTTGGATGTCTCTTTCTTTCTACAAACCCAGGACGTTTTCTGCTAATATTTCACTAAAAAGTCCTTCTAATCTTTTCTCTCTCTCCATATTTTCAGGAACTGCTAGAACCTGAATGTTGGGAGCAGCTTGACCTGCTATGCCACAGCACTGGCCCTGTCATGGAAATTTAAAGCAAGATCACAATAACATATCATCTTACCCCACTTAGAATGGCTACCATCAAAAAGAGATTGGATGAAAACTACTTGCAAGGAAATGGAGTAAGGGGATCACTTTGACACTGTTGGTGAGAATGTATATATATACCATAACTTCTTTATCCAGTTGTCAGTTGATGCACATCTTGTTTGATTTCATATCTTAGCTGTTCCATATCTTAGCTATTGTGAATTGAGCTGCAGTAAACGTGGGGGTATAGATTTAAAAGCTACACCATAACATCTCACCTTTGAGACTCTTTGTGTATAAAGTGAAAGATAGAGGGAAAGTTCCATTCTTCTGCATACAGACAATCAGTTTAGGCAAGATTATTTATTGCAGCAGTCATCTTTTTCTCCAATATATGTTCTTACTGCCTCTGTCTAAAACAGTTTGTAAATACCTTTATTTATTTCTGGGTTTTCTATTTTGTTCCATTGGTCTATGTGCCTGTGTTTATGACAGTACTGTGCTATTTTGATTACTTTAACTTTACAGGATGGTTTGATGTCAGCTATTGTAAGACTACCAGCTTTCTTCTTTTTGATCAGAATCACTTTGGCTACTTTGAAGCCAACTTTGTGTGGAACTACATATCTAATGGTTCCATAAAAATTTTATTAATTTTTTTCTATTTATTTATTCAAAAGACAGAAAGAGGGAAGAAGGAAAGGAGGGAGGGAGGGGGGAGAAGAGAGAGAGAGAGAGAATTCCATTTTCTTGTTCACTCCTCATATGACCCACAACATCCAAGCCAGGACTAGACCAAATCCAGGAGCCAAGAACTAAATCCAGATCTCCACTTGGATGGTAGGGCCCTAACTATTAAACCATAGAATGATGCATCCCAGGTTGTGCTTTAGCAAGAAACCAGAATTGGGAAATGAGTTGGTACTCAACATTAGGCACTTTGGTGTGGGATGCAGGCATCCTATGTGGTATCTTTTTTTTTTAAAGATTTTATTTATTTATTTGAGAGGTAGAGTTACAGACAGTGAGAGGTAGAGACAGAGAGAGGTTAGAGGGTCTTTTTTCTGTTGGTTCACTCCCCAAATGGCCACCACTATGGCCAGAGCTATGCCTATCTGAAGCCAGGAGCCAGGTGCTTCTTCCTGGTCTCCCATGCTGGTGCAGGAGCCCAAGCACTTGGGCCATTCTCCACTGCCTTCCCGGGCCACAGCAGAGAGCTGGATTGGAAGAGGAGCAGCGGGGACCAGAACTGGCTCCCATATGGAATGCCAGCACCGCAAGCAGAGGATTAATCTACTGTGCCACAATGCCAGTCCCCTATGTGGTATCTTAATTGGCACTCCAAACACCCACTCCAAAGAAAGAATGAGTTTTAAGTCATGTGCCGTGGGAAGCTGAAATATATATCTACCTACAGCTTATGAATTTGAACTTATTTAGGAAAAATATCTTTTTGCAGAGAGAGCTAAATCAAGGATCTTAAAATGAAACTATCCCTTTAGGCCAGCGCCGTGGCTTAACAGGCTAATCCTCCACCTTGCGGCGCCTGCACACTGGGTTCTAGTCCTGGTTGGGATGCCGGATTCTATCCCAGTTGCTCCTCTTCCAGGCCAGCTCTCTGCTATGGCCCGGGAAGGCAGTGGAGGATGGCCCAGGTGCTTGGGCCCTGCACCCGCATGGGAGACCAGGAGAAGCACCTGGCTCCTGGCTTTGGATAAGCGCGATGCGCCGGCCGCAGCGGCCATTGGAGGGTGAACCAACGGCAAAAAGGAAGACCTTTCTCTCTGTCTCTCTCTCTCACTATCCACTCTGCCTATCAAAAAAAAGAAAAAAAAATGAAACTATCCCCCATTTTCCAATTATCCCTAAATTCAACAGCAAATGTTCTGATTCCATAGAGAAGAGGAGAGAAGGCAGGAGCCATTACTGGAGTTTTTAGTCAAAGACCTCTAGGAGCCATGAGACGCTAGGAGGTGAAGAAGGACTGTCTGAGTCTTCTGGCTCTGCTGACATGTCGATTTCAGACTTGACCTCTAAAACTGTGAATAAAAACTTTTGCTGTTGCTTTAAGCCGTTATTTTGTAGCAATGTATTAAGACAGCCCTAGGAAACTCATTAGAAGCGGTTTCAAATGCTTTGTGGAAAATGGAATTAAAAGATACATTTATTTTGACACAAAAATAATATTGAAATTCCTGCAAAAGTTTTTCATATTATGCATTTGAACTTTTTAGAAGTCCCTCACATACCTTCTACTAATTTTCCCTGATCCAAAGAATTCTAAGATAATGGATAGATTGATAGGTGATAAATAAATTAATAAATAAAGTTGTGTATTATTGTGACATAGGAGGTGTGATCTAGTTGAAAAGTTTAGAGTAAACCTGTCAGAAACTGTCAGAATGAGCCAAAAGGAATCCCAATCCAAATGAGTCTCTCAGGGAGCCCTCTACTGGACGTTATGTTCAGCCAACCTTAACTGGCCATGAGTGATGAACTCTATATAGAAACTTACCCAAAAGCCAAAATAGAACGAGCACACACTTCAAAGGTCAAGGCCAGACAGGTTAAGTCTGTCAGGATATTTACTTCATGGCATTCATTTCACTCTACATGTTAATAGCACATAAAGTGAATTCATTTCACTGTACATGTTAATAGTATGTAGAGTGAATAGCATATAGCACACCTCCATATAAAAAAATTAAGACCTATTGCAACAGAATACTCTAAGGATTACTTTTAACATGTTTTCTCCTTCAGAACATCAGAAACATGAGACTAGTCCAGGAAGTCTACTAAATCTATGATTCATCCATTTAGCAAATATTCATGGCATTCCAGATGTATGCCCAAAGAAATTCAGCAGTGGTTTCTTTAACTCCAAACTTTATGAAGAAGACAAATGGTATATTGGTAGTAACTTACCAAAATGCTGGTAATCTGAGCTATATAGGGTTTACCAGAATTTCTTGGACATGATAAGCTTTATGTAGAAATGGATGTTGGAGTTTGACTCTGTACCTCCTCATGGACAAGATGTTGGGGAAAATCTTTAGGCAGCATTACTGAAAGAATGGCTTTATAGTAAATAAAGTATGACTAGTAATATGTATATATTTGTTTCAAAAAAGATTTTATTATTTATCACATATGGTTTTCATATGTACACACTTCAAATGCAGTAAGTGTAGTCTTACTTGATTTTTTTTATGGAGGCTTTGGCTTTCTTCACTATACAGTGGAGTAAGACTTGGTGACACTCAGTACTACACATACTTAATTTAGTGGCTGTAGGTTCAACATTCTGATAAACAAGTAACATGGAAAGGGTGCTTTAAATCTGCTTCGGTAGGAAAAAAATTACTCACTACTCAGAATGTAATTAGCAATCTATTTTAGTGCTGATCAACAAATTGGGTGCAATGATACTTCGCATGTAGCAACATTGTCTATCATCTGAGAAGTGGATATCAACCTTCCCAGTCAACTGGTGATTTGAGTAGGAGCAACAGAGTTTAGTCACTTCAAGGTGATGAAAACATTTGCAAAAATGATATAAAATCATCATGATGTCTTGTGTGGTGATTGAAGAAAGCTTCATTCTGTCTTGAAATCTTCATAGAAACATTATAGATGTGCTTCCTAAGTTCTACTTTTGAAAAACATATTGGATAATATTCAAGCCTGGCCTAAAGTTACTTATGCTTACAGTATTACCACCTTTTAGAGTGGAGTGTATCAAATTGCTGCCACAGGACATTTCCCTTTGATTAGCTGAAAGGAGCATCCATTCATTAAATTTAAATTATCCAGGGAATCATCATCTATGACCTTTTACCTTTTGCCCCTGCTGCCTGCTTTGGATTTGCTTTTCTGATTTTTCTTTTGTTCAGCATTACCTTCAAGGAGTGGAAAGAGAGAAAAAACATTGAAAAATAAAAACGGGTAACTTTCCCACCGAAATTACCTTTTCAGATATGAAAAAAAAAAAGTCAAATTTAATGGTGAACATAGAATGCTATCTCTGGTTTGATTTTCCCAGGTGAGTCCCGCGGTGCATCAGTACTGATGTTTGCATTGATTGTAGTGAACAATGTTCTATCGTGAGTTTAATTTTGAATAGCTCTCCCTTGTGGTTAAGGGGCTCTTCTGGCAGGTCCTGGTGCTTTTGTGGGCAAGATGGGAAACCATTTCCCGATAATGTGATGGTGGGAAAGTAACACTATACTCCTACTTTGAGAATCCCTTCCAACTTACTGAAATGCTTTAAAATCATTTGCAAATCAAAACTACTAGAAGATGAATCATTCTATTCTTGTCAGATATTTGTGCCACAATACCCACTGTTCAGGAACTCATATTTCTTTCTGGTTAAAAAGCCATATGTTTTAACACGAACAAAAATGAATCCAATTCAGTAGGAAGAAAGAGAAATGATTTGAGTCCAGTTACAAGTGTTAATTAGAAAAGAACAGAATTTTGAGACCTGATTCAACTCACTGTGTAGCACTGAGGTGAGATCTTTAAAGAAACAGATTATAAAGAAAGTAGAGCTTAGGCATTTTGGGGCATTTTTTCACATTTTTACTTATTTGCAAAGATGCACATGCTTTGCAGTGACCACATAAAGGATTAAATGAAGAAGCCATCATTTCTCCCTCTATGATCTTCTGTAGCAGTGGACTTTAATGTCTTAATGTGACTCTGAGAAGCACCATTCTATCTCCCTAACCCACACCCCTCAATTACCAGATACAGCCAGGTTTTCGAGCAAATACACACATAAAGAATTTTCAAGATTATTTATATTTATTCCTTTAAGCCAGAGCTTTAAAAAATGTTAACTACTTCAACAGAACTTTTACAGAAATGAATGATACTCTTCTGTGCTTTCTAAAAACAGAGAATGTAACTAATTTTCACTTGTATCATTGATTCTGTAGACTTTTATAGTAGTTAGAGATGTGGAGAGTTGTAGGTCTGACTGCCCCTAGAAGCACTATACATTTTGATTTTCATCACTTAGGAAACAAATATTTATTGAACATTGGTGTGTTAGATGTTGTGCTAATTACTAGGGCTACAAGGCTGCAGACACTAAATATGTTCTCCAACACTTACAAGCTAGTAGGAGAGAGCAATAAAACATTTGGATTTCTTTTTTTAAAATTTTATTTAATAAATATAAATTTCCAAAGTGCAGCTTTTGGATTACAGTGGCTTTTCCCCCCTATAACTTCCCTCCCACCAGCAACCCTCCCATCTCCTACTCCCTCTCCCATTCCATTCACATCAATATTCATTTTCAATTCTCTTTATATACAGAAGATCAATTTAGCATATATTAAGTAAAGATTTCAACAGTTTGCACCCACACAGAAACACAAAGTGTAAAGTACTGTTTGAGTAGTAGTTATAGCATTAATTCACATTGTACAACACATTCAGGACAGAGATCCTACTTGGGGAGTAAATGCACAGGGACTCCTGTTGTTGACTGAACAATTGACACTATGGCGTCAGTAATCACCCTAGGCCAAGACTATGGAAGCCTCTCGAGTTCGCCAACTTCGATCTTATCTAGAAAAGGCCATAGTCAAAGTGGAAGTTCTCTCCTCCCTTCAGAGAGTAGTACCTCCTTCTTTGATGGCCCGTTCTTTCCACTGGGATCTCACTCACAGAGATCTTTCATTTAGGTTTTTGTTTTTGTTTTTGTTTTTGTTTTGCCAGAGTGTCTTGGCTTTCCATGCCTAAAATACTCTCATGGGCTCTTCAGCCAGACCCGAATGCCTCAAAGGCTGATTCTGAGGCCAGAGTACTGTTTAGGACATCTGCCATTCTATGAGTCTGCTATTTATCCCGCTTCCCATGTTGGATCGTTCTCTCCTTTTTAATTCTATCAGTTAGTATTAGCAGACACTAGTCTTGTTTGTGTGATCCCTTTGACTCTTAGATCTATCAGTGTGATCAATTGTGAACTGAAATTGATCACCTGGACTAGTGCGATGGCATTGGTACATGCCACCTTGATGGGATTGAATTGGAATGTCCTGGCACGTTTCTAACTCTACCGTTTGGGGCAAGTTCGATTGAGTATGGCCCAAATTGTACATCTCCTCCCTCTCTTTTTCCCACTCTTATATTTAACAGGGATCACTTTTCAGTTAAATTTAAACACCTAAAAATAATTGTGTGTTAATTAAAGAGTTCAACCAATAGTATTAAGTAGAACAAAAAAATACTAAAAGGGATAAATATTAAGTTGTCCATCGACAGTCAGGACAAGGGCTGATCAAGTCACTGTTTCTCATAGTACTATTTGGTAAGTGCTCCTAAAATAAATAGATGTGAGTACCGAGCTCTTGTGGGAGAATCATCAAGAAATCATTCTTAAATGTTGTTTAGTGGAAGATATCTTGTTGCCTTCTCTGATCGGTAACATACGTGTAGGGGTGGACATGGATACAGTGGTTAAGATGCTGCTTGGGACACCTGCATCTGTTATCAAAGTGCCTGAGTGCAAGTCCCAGCTCTACTCCTGGTTGTGGCTCCCTGCGAAAGCACGCACTGGAAGCAGCAGATGATGGCACAATACTCAGGTCCTTGCTACCCACATTGTAGATAGTGTTGGAGTTCCAGCCTCCTGGCTTTGGCCTGGCCTGGCTCTGGCTATTGCAAGCATCTGGGGAGTGAAGCAGAGGATGTAAGATCATTTTCTGTCTTCCTCTGTGTTTATGGCTCTGTCTCTCTGTGTGTGCCTCTCTGTCTTACAAACAGAAAATGGACATAAATAATAATTTAGGAAAACAAACACATACATATAATTTAGAAGAAATAAACGTGTGTAGTAAGAAAGTAAAACAACATATAAGCTCATTATTCAGAAATAACTGCTGATGCCAATTCTGGTATGGTTTCCTCTGAAATAATTGGAGTGAGTATATGTGTGTGTGTTTTCCAGAAGGTCATCCTCGTAGCTGGCCCCTAATCTACGTAGCCGTCCTGCCCATTTCAGGACTCTAATTCTCCTCTTTATAGGTGGGGAAGTCAGATAATCAAATTTGTTTAGATGGTGTCTAAAAGAAGAGTAAATTACACTGAATGCAGTTCTGAGGGCCTCTTCTCAGAGAAAAAGAGCAGGAGGCTTAGCACACGGTTTCTATTTTAAATCCTCAGAGGCCTTTATTCCTCTCACTTCCTGGGCTTCAGCTGTGTTCCTGGTACTTGAGGTTATTGGAGAGATGACCTCTCCACAAGCGAGCAGCTTTTTTCTAAATGTAGTTCCTGACTTTTAGAAACTAATGAGAATTTGGCAATGCTTGGCTATCAATAGCTTGTCACTATTAAGCAGTGAGCAAAAGCAGCTTCAATTTTAAGTCTCTAGTTCAACTCAAGAGGAAGCTGCCAGTCCGTTCATAAAAGCCTTGTGGCAATGGGAACCCAATGCCAGCTATATTTGTCCTGTGGGGCTTTCATCTAGGATTGCCAGATACAATGCAGGACACCCAGTTAAATTTGAATTAAAATAAACAATGGGTGCTTTTTTTTATTTTGAAGATTTATTTATTTGAAAAGCACAGTTACACAGAGAGAGGGAGATACAGAGAGAGAAAGAGATCTTCCATTTGCTGGGTCACTTCCAAATGGCTTCAACAGTAAGGGCAGGGCCAGGCTAAAGCCATGTGGGTCTCCATCTGGGTCTCCTACACAGGGGGCCTAGTACTTGAGCCATCTTCCACCACTTTCCCAAGCACATTATCAGGGAGCTGGATCAGAAGTAGAGCAGCTGGGAATGGAACCAGTACTCATATGGAATGCTGGTCTCCCAGAGGGTTACTTAACCTGCTATACCACAATGCTGGCCCCAAGGCAAATTATTTTGGCAACAGAACTGTGAAGAACTGATTTAAAGTCTGGCCAGGATTTCCGTAGAGTCACAGACTCTAGAGCTGGGACCAGTAAAAACTGAGTCTGGCTGGAGCTAGAACCCAGGTGCACCTGCTGTAATTTTTAATTGTTTTTTATTAGATTTTTTTTATTGACATGCAGTAATGGTACATATTTATGGGGTACAATGTAATATTTTGATATATGTACATTTTAATGATCAAATAGGGATAATCAGCATCCATAATTTCATATTTTCAAGATCGCTTTGTAGTGTGAACAGCCAAAAGTCTTCCTTCTACCTATTTAGTTCTATACAATATGTTATTGTTAACTGTTATTATTGTACTGTGCACAGAAGGATTATTTAACACCAGAAGGATAATTTTTACTATAAGAAAAAAAGGCTATTTAATTCAAAAAAAGTAAATCTTTCTGAGGTTAGGTTTTAATTTATGTATTTATTTATTGATTGATCTTTATCACCTTTTTTGATAAACATAATTAACTTTGAAGAAGAACCCAAGAACGATACATCTTTTGCAAGCACTTAGATATAACTATAGCTTATGAGACATAAGAATGTCCTCCAGTTAATACACTAAAACAAAGTAAATCTTTGAGAACAAGTTTTACTATTAACTCTCATAATCCAACTCTTTGAAGGCAGAGGTCCTGCATAGGAGTGCACAGCGAATCCTGTGATTAATTTAACAACTAACACATATGACGTCAGTGATCACCCAAGGCTCTTGACATGAGTTGTCTAGGCTATGGAAGCATTTTGAATTCACAAACTCCTTCAGTATTTAGACAAAGCCATAAGCAAAGTGGAAGTTCTCTCCTCTCTTGAGAGAAAAGTACATCCTTCGTTGATGACCATTTCCTTCCACTGGGATCTCACTCACAGAGGTCCTTCATATAGGACACGTTTTACCAAAATGTCTTGACTTTCCATGCCTGAAATGCTCTCATAGGCTTCTCAGCAAGACCAGAATGTCTCCAGGGCTGATTCTGAGGTAAGAGTGCTACTTAAAGTTATTCTCATGAGTCTGCTGTATGTACTGCTTCCTATGTTGAAGCATTCACTCCTTTTTAATTCTATCTATTATTATTACCAAACTAATCCTATTTATATGATAACTTTAACCCTTAATTGTTTTATATGATCACTTCGACACGTAATCCCATCTATATGCTCACTTTGACACTTAACTGGCTATTTTCACCACTCAGTTTAAGGTCATTTGGGGTCCCATGGCAATTTTTAAAATTCTATCCTTAGAAGTAAGTCAGTAAGAATGTATGCAGAACTATACAGTTGTACAGTTACAAACTTCATACATTTCATACTTAGAACTTTAGGAACATGGTGATTCTTCCTGCTGTGCCCACTCTCCCACCCACACTCCCACCCTGCTTCTTCCTCCTTCTATTATTCCCACTCTTATTTTTTTACTACAATCTACTTTCAATTAACTTTATACACATATGATTATGTTGAGTAAAGAGTTCAACAAATAGTATGAAGAAAAAAAACCTGTTCCTCTACAGTCAAGAAAAGGGCTGTTCAAAGTCATTCCTTCTCAAAGTGTCAATTTCACTTCTACAGATTGCCTTTTAGGTGTTCTATTAGTTATCACAGGTCAGGGAGGACATATGGGATGTTCTATGGGATATAAGCCTATGGAATTGGCTTATTTCACTAAGTATGATATTTTCCAGTTTCATACATTCTATTCCAAATGATCATATTTTCTTTTACCACCATATAGTATTCCATGGTATACATATCACATAATTTCTTTATGCAGTCTTTGGTTAGCAGACTTTTGGTTGATTTCATGTCTTTTTTTTTCATTTATTAAACTTTTTTTATTAAACTTTTATTTAATGAATATAAATTTCCAAAGTACAGCTTATGGGTTACAATGGCTTCCCCCCTCCCATAACTTCCCTCCAACCCGCAACCCTCCCCTTTCCCGTTCCCTCTCCCCTTCCATTCACATCAAGATTCATTTTCAATTCTCTTTATATACAGAAGATCAGTTTAGTATATATTAAGTAAAGATTTCAACAGTTTGCCCCCATATAGCAACACAAAGTGAAAAATACTGTTGGAGTACTAGTTACAGCATTAAATAAGAGTGTACAGCACATTAAAGACAGAGATCCTACATGATATTTTTTTAAAAATTAATTAATTGTCTATGCCATTTCCAATTTAACATCAGGGTTTTTTTTTATTTCCAATTATCTTTATATACAGAAGATCGATTCAGTATATAGTTAGTAAAGATTTCACCAGTTTGCACCCACACAGAAACACAAAGTGTAAAAATACTGTTTCAGTACTAGTTATAGCATCACTGCACATTAGACAACACATTAAGGACAGATCCCACATGGGATGTAAGTACACAGTGACTCCTGTTGCTGACTTAACAATCCCCCCCCCCAGGGTTTTCTTTTTTTTTTTTTAACTTTTATTTAATGAATATAAATTTCCAGTGTACAGCTTATGGATTACAATGGCTTCCCCCTCCCATAACTTCCCTCCCACCCGCAACCCTCCCCTCTCCCGATCCCTCTCCCCTTCCATTTGCATCAAGATTCATTTTCAATTCTCTTTATATACAGAAGATCAATTAAGTATAAAGATTTCAACAGTTTGCACCCACATAGAAACACAAAGTGAAACATACTGTTGGAGTACTAGTTATAGCATTAAATCACAATGTACAGCACATTAAGGACAGAGATCCCACATGAGGAGCAAGTGCACAGTGGCTCCTGTTGTTGACCCAACAAATTGACACTCTAGTTTATGGCGCCGGTAACCATCCTAGGCTGTCGTCATGAGTTGCCAAGGCTATGGAAGCCTTCCAAGTTTGCCGACTCTGATCATATTTAGACAAGGTCATAAAAGACAGAGTGAGGATAGTAACCAATGATCCTAAGAGTGGCATTTACCAGGTTTGAACAATTATACAGCATTAAGTGGGGAAGAGGACCATCCGTACACACATGTTGGGAGTAGAGCCATTGGTGGTAGAGTAGAGGTTATGATTACAAAGGAATGAGGCCCAAGTGCACTAGACAGGGCCTAGAACAAAGGACAGAGTCATTATTAGAGGAGCTAAGAAAGGTGCTGTCTAAGCTACAAGTAAGTTTTCTGATTGAGAGGCAAATAGAACCTGATAGAAGGGGCTTGATAATAATCTGTTGGGCTTTAGGCCTTGTAAGTTAAGAGGCCCAGACCTATCTATGTCTTCACATGGGGTACATCCTAAGAGAGGTGTGAACCTCCTAGGGGAAGGCATTCTGTTGACTTTCATGACTTGGCTGGCCTGGGAGGAGAGCTGGCCAGGTAAAGGCAGGTGGCATCTCTAACAAGAAATTTACAGTTCTGCCTGCAATGTTGCTGACCCTACTTGGCTGTCCCCTCAGCTACAGTGGTCACTTTGGAAGTTGGGCTGAGTGAAGGGCTTTTCAGCTTAGAGCCAATAAGATCTGTGGCTCTGACCTGGGCATCCTTCGACTCCAGGGCAGGTCCATTTCCAGTGATCCAACTCTTGGCAGAGCTGCCAGGGCTCTTCACAAGCTGACTTCTGCTGAAGCCCAGGCTTACCACTTTGAAAGCCACTGCAGTGGACTGGCCTGTTGGGTCTCCTTGAGGGCAGATCACTGACAGATCAGCCATTAACAGGCCTGCCACCCATTGCTTCTGATGCCTAGCTTTCTTTTCCTCCTGGTTTGTGTTAAAGCAGACCAGAGGATGCAAGTCAAGGGAGTGCCCAAGTCCCATCTCTAATCTTCGGTGGCCTGAACTACAAGTCTATAGTCACAGGCATGTTCTGTAGTAGTTTTGCTAAGGTAGACAATGCCCATGAGGAAAATTATATTCTCACTTTAAAACTTTCTTTCCCTTTGGTCTGAAAGGGAGGTTTTTTTCTACTTACTGTATACTTGGCTGATGGCGAAGTGAATCTAGCTATGAGATTATTATTTAAGTTCTTATTTTGGCTATGCTATTACAGAAAAATGTTACCCATCTCTTTTATAAGGTCTAAAGATTAAATTGTGTGTCCTACAGATTCCTTCATAATAGAATTAGTTTCCTACCTTGAAGAGAATAGAGAAATGAAAGAACAAGTTGGGCTTAGAATAGAGAAATGAGGGAGCAAGTCCTAGATCGCTTGCTGACATTAGCAATATCACATCAATACTTAGCAAACAGTTTCAACCATTAGATAACAACTTAAGAAAACGTTTACCAGAAAGTCCAATGCCTTCTATAAATTTTAAGAACCATGTATTTGAAAACACCTCTTAAATATCTAACATGGTGTAGTTTGTTTAACCAGTAAACTTAAGCACAACCATATAAAATGTTTTAGTTTCTTTCTACCAACAAGTTTAAAACATATGATACACAGATTCAGGTCACACGAATTAAAATGTATCTTTGACTGATTTTAGCAGCTTAAATTTATGGACAATCTTATCCATATGCTATTTAAAATAAAACTCTTAATAAAATTTCCCCATGTGGACATACAATATGTACACACATATAACACAGCATAGTAGACCAATATAGCAATTTTAATAACAGCTTTTAAAATCTTTAACTCTTTTTGTAGATTGCCAATTGATTTGAATTGCTTTTTGTTTTTAGTAACCTCAGTTAACCATACTTTCTCTCAGTTGGTACTGTTAATACATTATTGGCGTCATCTGTTTACAGAGCCATCCCAAAGTACTGAATACAATAGAAGTGGCTGGAAAAAGTCCATAGGAACCTATAGGAGGACAGCTAAACACAGAACCAACAACGCTTTAGTTTTATGAGCAGCACATCATATATAACTGTGGATGACAAAAGACTTTAAGTCGCCATGTTTAAAATTATAAACTCATCAACCAACAAGAGGCACTTGCTTACTTCACAGTATTTTTGAAAGCACCTGTAGGATTTTACAAGTATTTAACCCTCTAGGCCTCTGGGGCTTTCTCATTAAGATAACTATCATGTCTAGTAACACAAGATCATTAGACTTTTTAATTCTCAAACATTTGTATTAATAGCATTTTCCATTATAGAAACTTAAAGTTTGGTACCACATCACATCTTCACAGTACTTCTAATATAATCCAAATGGCCTGATTAGTTGGTGTCTCTATAAGATGAGAGACATAGGTCCTTCGATTTTTTCAGCTGGGCCCAAACTGGAAAAACCAAAGTCCAGGATTTCCTGGAAATTTTAGAGACCAGATTGTTTGAAACTTTGATTTTTTGAATGCCTGTCAAGAATGCCAAGAAGGCCGGCGCCGTGGCTCAACAGGCTAATCCTCCGCCTTGCGGCGCCGGCACACCGGGTTCTAGTCCCGGTCGGGGCACCGATCCTGTCCCGGTTGCCCCTCTTCCTGGCCAGCTCTCTGCGTGGCCAGGGAGTGCAGTGGAGGATGGCCCAAGTGCTTGGGCTCTGCACCCCATGGGAGACCAGGAGAAGCACCTGGCTCCTGGCTTCGGATCAGCACGATGCACTGGCCGCAGTGGCCATTGGAGGGTGAACCAACGGCAAAAGGAAGACCTTTCTCTCTGTCTCTCTCTCACTGTCCACTCTGCCTGTCAAAAAAAAAAAAAAAAAAAAGAATGCCAAGAAGGCTCAAAATCCAAAATACCTGGTTGAAATAAGATTCCTTAAAATCATGACATAATATAGCCCAAATTTGATCATTGTTACAAGGTGATTATTCAAATCTTTGAAAATAAGCACATATTTAAATAACCCATAGCTCTTAACAAAAATTAAGCTGTTTTTGAACAATTAGAATGTAACAGACATCAAGAGAACATAATAGATTACTTTAACACATTGCTTTAACAGAGCATCAGAGTTTAATTCTATGTCAAAGGCAAATTGAGCTTCCTGTGATCTTTTGCTGTGAGGTTTCCTTCCTTTACCTTCTTTCATATTGGTGACCATGTTTCTGTGTTTCTGTGTGTAACACATCTTTAAGCATCTTTTGCAGGGCAGGATGAGTGGCAACAAATTCTTTCAGTTTCTGTTTGCTATGAAACGTCTGCATTTCACCTTCATTCACAAATGAGAGCTTTGCAGGATATAATATTCTGGGCTGGCAGTTTTTCTCTCTTAGTACCTGGGCTATGTCTCGCCATTCCCTTCTAGCTTGTAGGGTTGCTGATGAGAAGTCAGCTGTGAGTCTAATTGGAGATCCTCTAAGAGTAATCTGACATTTCTCTCTTGCACATTTTAGGATCTTTTCTTTATGTTTCACTGTGGTGAGTTTGATTACAACATTTCGTGGTGAAGATCTCTTTTGGTCATGCTTATTAGGGGTTCTATAAGCTTCCTGTACTAAGATGCCTCTGTCCTTCTCCAAACCTGGGAAATTTTCTGCTAGTATCTCACTGAAAATGCCTTCTAATCCTTTCTCCCTCTCCATGCCTTCAGGAACTCCTAGAACCCGAATGTTGGGTTTTTTAATAGTATCCTGTAGATTCCCGACAATATTTTTTAGATTTCTAATTTCTTCTTCTTTTCTTCTTTTCTTTGGTTTGCCTGTTTTCCTGTTCTCTGTCTTCTAAGTCTGATATTCTCTCTTTTCTGCTTCGCCCATTCTGTTTTTAAGGCTCTCTAATGTGTTTGTCATTTGATCTATTGAGTTCTTCATTTCATTATGATTTCTCGTCACTATCACAGTTTCCTGTTCTACTAGTTGTTTCATTTCATTTTGATTCCTCCTTAATATTTCACTTTCACGAGAGAGATTTTCTATCTTGTCCTTAAAGGATTTCTGTAGTTCAAGAATTTGTTTTTGAGAACTTCTTAATGTTCTTATCAATTTTTTGAGATCCGCTTCTTGCATTTCTTCGATCTCATCATCTTCATAATCTTGAATTGGGGTGTCTTTTTCATTTGGGGGTGTCATAGTATCTTCTTTGTTCTTGTTACCTCGGTTTTTGCGTTTGTTGTTTGGCATGTTGGAGATATTTGGTTTCTTCACTGTGATGTTTTTTCTTGTTACACTATGGCTCTATATTAAGTGGACTGTCTGCTTTCAGTGGAGCCTTAGAGGCTTGAGATGAGTGTGGACTGAGAGCTGTGTTTGGTTCCTCAGGGTTGAGGGTGTGTCAAAGATGACACTCCCAGGTTAGGTGTGGTAAATCTCGCTTTCTTTCTTTCTTTCTTTTTTTTTTTGATTCAAAAGGGACGTAATTCCGCACAGCTGAACGCAATTGGAGGTAGTTAGCAGGCAAATGATATACCCACAGGAGCCAGAGATCGGAAGCTCTTTCCCAAGGACCACACAGGGAATCTGTGCTGCCCTCAGTGTGGGCTCCAATTCTCCTGCAGTCTCCCACTGGGTTGTCAAGTTAGATGCTAATCTCCTGTTATTTCACCCCTCCCCCTAGAGTCAGGTTTTTCTGCTAGGCTCAGGGCTGGTGTAGACCTGAGGTCGCCCTGCTTATGACGTATGTCAAAATGGCGTCTGCTCTTTGTCTTGCTCGCCTTTGAGAGGTGAGCGGAGAGAGAGAAATTTGTGTCTGTATCGGTCACTTTTTTTTTTCCTCTCTCTCTTCTAGTTAGCCTGGTGAACTTTTCCCCACGGAGTTTCAAGCCTCGTTCCCTCTAGCCTCCTATTTCCACTTGCCCGCTGGTGTTTCGGGCTATTGAGGTTTGGCTCACCTCGCGTTCCAGCGCTGGTGTGTTAAGTCTGCCGCTGGTGTCCCGAACTTGGGCTCCCATGCTCTCCACGCAGGTCCACAGTGAATCACTAGTTCCAGAAGAGTTTCCTCTGCTGTTTCTTCCCCTACTCTTCCTTGACCCTGCAGTATCTCCACTTTTATTAACCTGTCTCTTGCCCGGACTAATAGTGTGCTCCCTTCCTATTCCGCCATCTTGCCGCTCTCTCCATTTATTAAACTTTTATTTAATGAATATAAATTTCCAAAGTACAGCTTATGGGTTACAATGGCTTCCCCCCTCCCATAACTTCCCTCCCGCCCGCAACCCTCCCCTTTCCCGCTCCCTCTCCCCTTCCATTCACATAAAGATTCATTTTCAATTTAATTGAGCTGCAATAAAAATGGAGGCACAGATAACTCTTTCATAGGCTGATTTCATTTCATTTGGGTAAATTTCCAGGAGTGGGATGGCTGTGTCATATGGTAGGTCTATATTCAGATTTCTCTATACTGTCTTCCATAGTGACTTTGCCAGTTTACATTCCCACCAACAGTGGATTAAGGTACCTTTTCCCCACATCCCTGCCATCTTTTGTTGTTTATTGACTTCTGTATGAAAGCCATTCTAATAGAGGTGAGGTGACACCTCATTATGGTTTTGATTTGCTTTTCCCTGATAGTTAGTGGTCTTGAACATTTTTTCATGTGTCTGTTGGCCACTTGGATTCCCTCCTTTGAAAAATATCTGTTTAAGTCCTTTGCCCATTTAATAACTGGGTTGTTTGTTTTCTTGTTGTACAGTGTCTTCATCTCTTTATATATTCTGGTTATATTAATCTTTTATCAGCTATATAGTTTACAAATAATTTTTTTTCCATTCTGTGGGTTGCCTCTTCACTTTGCTTGGTATTTCTTTGGCAGTGCAGAAACTTCTCAATCTGATGGAATCTCATTTGTCAATTTTGGCTTTGAATGCCTGTGCCATTGGTGTCTTTCCAAGAAGTCTTTGCCTATGCCAGTGTCTTGCAGAGTATTCCCAATCTTCTATAATAACTTGATGGTATTGGGTCATAGATTTAGGTCTTTAATCCATTTTGAGTAGATTTTTGTGTTAGGTATAAGGGGTTTTGCTTCATACTTCTGCATATGGACATCCAGTTCTCTCAGCACCATTTTTTGAAGAGTCTCTCTTTGCTCCAAGGATTGATTTCAGCTCCTTTGTCAATGATAAGTTTATTGTAGATGCATGGATTGAATTCTAGCATTTTTATTTTGTTCCATTGGTCTGTTTTTGTTCTAGTACCAGGCAGTTTTTATTAGAACTGCTCTATAGTATGTCCTAAAATCTGGTAAGGTGATTTCTCTGGCTTTGTTTGTGTTCTATAGGATTGATTTAGCTAATCAATGTCTCCTGTGTTTCCATATGAATTTCAGCATCATTTTTCCTAGATCTGAGAAGAATGTTATTGGTATTTTGATTGATATCACATTGAATCTGTAAATTGCCTTTAGTAGTATGGACATTTTGATAATATTGATTCTTTCAATCCATGAATATGGAAGATTTTTCCATTTTTTTGTATCTTCTTATATTTCTTTCACTAATTTTTTGTAATTCTCATCATAGAGATCTTTGACATCCTTGATTAAATTTATTCCAAGGTATTTGATTTTTTTTTTGTAACTATTGTGAATAGGATTGCTCTTAGAAGTTCTTTCCCAGCCATGACATTTTCTTGGTTTACAAAGGCTGTTGATTTTTGTGTGTTGATTTTATACCCAGCTACTTTACCAAACTCTTCTATGAGTTCCAATAGTGTCTTGGTGGAGTCTTTGGAATCAACTACATATAGAATCATGTCATCTGCAAATAGGGTTAGTTTGACTTCCTCCTTTCCAATTTGTATCCCTTTGATTTTTTTTTCTTGCCTAATGGCTCTGGCTAAAACGTTCAGGACTGTGTTGAATAGAAATGGTGAGAGTGGTATCTTTGTCTGGTTCCAGATCTCAGTGAGAATGCTTTCAACATTTCCCCATTCAATAGGATGCTGGACATAGTTTTTTCATAAACTGCCTGATTGTGTTGAGAAATGTTCCTTCTATACCCAATTTTCTTTATTGTTCATCGTAACAGGATGCTGTACTTTATCAAATACTTTCTCTGTATGTATTGAGATAATCATATGGTTTTTATCCTGAGGTTTGTTAATATGATGTTTCACATTGATTGATTTGTTAATGTAGATCCATCCCTGCATACCAGGAATAAATCTCATTTGGTCCAGGTGATCTCTCTGATGTGTTGTTGGATTTGACTGGCTAGTAAAATCCATGTTCATCAGGGAAATTGATCTGTAGTTCTTTTTCTATATTCTATCATTTTAAGGTTTAGTAATTCAGGTGCTACTGGCTTCATAGAAAGAATTTGGGTGGATTCCCTCCCTTTCAATTGTTTTGAATAGCCTAAGAATAATTGGATTTACGTCTTCATTAAATAAAAGTCTGGTAGACCTTACACCTTACACAAAAATCCACTCAACATGGATTAAAGATCTAAATCTATGACCCGACACCATCAAATTATTAGAGAATATTGAAGAAACCCTGCAAGATATAGGCACAGGCAAAGACTTCTTGGAAAAGACCCCAGAGGTACAGGAAGTCAACGCAAAAAAAAAAAAAAAAAAAAAAAAAAAAACAGTTGGGATTTCATCAAATTGAGAAGTTTCTGTACTTCAAAAGAAACAGTCAGGAAAGTGAATAGGCAATCAACAGAATGGGAAAAAAAATATTTGCAAACTATGCAACTGATAAAGGATTAATAACCAGAATCTACAAAGAGATCAAGAAACTCCACAACAACAAAACAAACAACCCACTGAAGAGATGGCCAAGGACCTCAATAGACATTTTTCAAAAGAGGAAATCCAAATGGCCAACAGACACATGAAAAAATGTTCAGGGAAATGCAAGTCAAAATCACAATGAGGTTTCACCTCACCCCAGTTAGAATGGATCACATACAGAAATCTACCAACAACAGATGCTGGTGAGGATGTGGGGAAAAGGCACACCAACCCACTGTTGGTGGGAATGCAAAATGGTTAAGCCACTATGGAAGTCAGTTTGAAGATTCCTCAGAAACCAGAATATAGCCCTACCATACAACCCAGCCATCCTACTCCTTGGAATTCACCCAAAGGAAATTAAATGGGCAAATAAAAGAGCTATCTGCACCTTAATGTTTATTAATTCACAATAGCTAAGACCTGGAATCAATCTAAATGCCCATCAACAGTAGACTGGATAAAGAAATTATGGGATATGTACTCTATAGAACACTATACAGAATTAAAAGAAATAATGAAATCTGGTCATTTGCAACAAAATGGAGGAATCTGGAAAACATCATGCTGAGTGAAATAAGCCAGTTCCAAAGGGACGAATATCATATGTTCTCCCTGATCGGTGAAAACTCACCGAACACCAAAAAGGAAACCTGTAGAAGTGAAATGGACACTATGAGAAACATTGACTTGACCTTGTACTGACTGTCGATAAACAACTTAATATTTATCCCTTTTAGTATTTTTTTTTTGTTCTACCTAATCCCATTGGTTGAACTCTTTAATTAATACACAATTATTCTTAGGTGCTTAAATTTAACTGAAAAGTGATCCCTGTTAAATATAAGAGTGGGATTAAGAGAGGGAGGAGATGTACAGTTCAGCACATGCTCAATCAGACTTACCCCTAACGGTAGAGTTAGAAACGTGCCAGGACATTCCAATTCAATCCCATCAAGGTGGTATGTACCAATGCCATCTCAATAGTCCAAGTGATCAGTTTCAGTTCACAACTGATCACACTGATAGATCTAAGAGTCAAAGGGATCACATAAACAAGACTAGTGTCTGCTAATACTAACTGATAGAATTAAAAAGGAGAGAACGATCCAACATGGGAAGCGGGATAAATAGCAGACTCATAGAATGGCAGATGTCCTAAACAGCACTCTGGCCTCAGAATCAGCCCTTAAGGCATTTGGGTCTGGCTAAAAAGCCCATGAGAGTATTTCAGGCATGGAAAGCCAAGACACTCTGGAAAAAAAAAAAAAAAAAACCTAAATGAAAGATCTCTGTGAGTGAGATCCCAGCGGAGAGAACAGGCCATCAAAGATGGAGGTACCTTTCTCTGAAGGGAGGAGAAAACTTTCACTTTGACTATGGCCTTGTCTAAATAAAAGTGGAGTTGGCGAACTCAAGAGCTTTCCATAGCCTTGGCAGCTCATGATAAGAGCCTCAGGTGATTACTGACATCATAAATAAGTGTCAGTTGTTAAATCAACAACAGGAGTCACTGTGTGCTTATTCCCCATGTAGGATCTCTGTCCTTAATGTGTTGTAATATGTAAATTAACAGTATAACTGTAGTCAAACAGTACTTTATACTTTGTGTTTCTGTGTGGGTGCAAACTGTTGAAATCTTTACTTAGTATATACTAAATTAATCTTCTGTATATAAAGTTAATTGAAAATGAATCTTGATGTGAATGGAATGAGAGAGGGAGTGGGAGATGGGATGGTTGTGAGTGGGAGGGAGGTTATGGGGGGAAAAAGCCACTATAACCTAAAAGTTGTACTTTGGAATCTTATATTTATTAAATAAAAGTTAAAAAAAATTCTGATAGAATTCATCAATGAAACCATCTGTCCCTGGGCTTTTTTTTTTGGGGGGGGGGAACGGTTGTTATTATTGATTCGATTTCTTTCTTGGTTATATGTCTGTTTAGGTTTTCTATGTCTTCATGACTCAATTTAGGTAGGTTTTATGTGTCCAGGAATCTATCCATTTCTATGTTTCAATGTATGATTTTTAAAACTGTGAATATGTCCTATAAAATATTTGGGGCATACTTATACTAAGAAAATTATGTCTTGTTTATGTGGAATTCAAATGAAATCAAGTCTTCTGTATTTATATTTATTAAATTCAGCTACTCTATTGGTTTGTTTCCAGAAATTCAGTCACCGTCATTGAATCCATCTTCCCCTTTCCTTCTTTTCTCTTCACCCCCCAAGAATACAGAAAGGCTCAGTTAGGTTGACTTTACTTCCTATTTGTTTATGATCCAACCAGTCTAAAAATAGGGAGTGCTTGGTTGTGAATTGTTTTCCTTTCATATATTTAGTTATTATTTGTTTGAGAGGCAGGCAGACAGGCAGACAGAGAGAGATTCCATCTGCTGTTCCCTCCTCAGATGCCCACAATGACCAGGACTGGGCCAGGCTGGAGACAAGTATCAGGAGCATCAACCAAGTCTTCCACATAGATGGCAGAGACCCAACCACCTGAGCCATTACTGCATCCTCCTAGGGTTACATTGATGGGAAACCCCATTCTAAAACAATCAAGCTCAAATTACACACATATACAGATACACCATCTTCAAAAATTTCACACAAAATATGTTGTTAAAAAAAAGCTATGCACAATTTGAAATTTTTTTGCATCAAAATAGATGCATACTGATTTGTGATAACATGTATGATCAGAATCTAGTTTGCAGTACTCAGAAGGATAAGACATCATTTTGAAAACAGCCCCTACCAGAAAAACATGAATTTTGTTCAAATTGAAGTAAGAACAAACATCCACTTGTTGGTGAGGCTTGAGTGAAGGAATGATGAGATAATAGAACCCTTATAAAAAATGTATGGGAGGGGCCAGTGCTGTGGCTCACTTGGTTAATCCCTCACCTGTCCTGCCAGCATCCCATATGGGCACTGGGTTCTAGTCCCGGCTGCTCCTCTTCCAGTCCGGCTCTCTGCTGTGGCCTGAGGAGGCAGTGGAGGATGGCCCAAGTGCTTGGGCTCCTGCACCCACAAGGGAGACCAGGAAGAAACACCTGGCTCCTGGCTTTGGCACAGTGCTGGCCATAGCGGCCATTTGGGATGGATGAACCACCGGAAGGAAGACTTTTCTCTCTGTCTTTCTCGCTCACTGTCTATAACTCTACCTGTCAAATAAATTTAAAAAATAAATAAATAAAAAGAAACCACAAGTTGTTAGGTCAGTGGAAAAAAAAGGTGTATGGGAACAATATTCCCAACCAAATATATGATTTACACGTGGGGTGTTCATTTTAGGAAGGGGTGTGTCAATGTTGAAGATGAAGCTCACAGTGGCAGAGCATGTGTGTTAATTTGCAAAGAAAAAATGAACCACAGCTACACCCTAGTTGAAGAGAGCCATGATTAAGAGCAGAAGCAATAGCAAATACAATTGACATCTTTATTGATTCAGCTTACTCATTTCAGACTGAAAAAATTTAAATGGGGCAAACATTCAGCTCTGTGGATGCCAAGACCATTGCACACGGATCAGCTATGGAAAAAGAGCCGAAATTTCCATGTAAATTTTAAACAAATGACATCAAGATCCCAAAGCATTTCTTTGAAGGATTGTAACAGGACATCACTTGTACTTTGCAAGTCATCATGAAGACAAAGTACAATTAAATCAATGGCTACCAAGAGGTGGAAGTGTCCTGTCAAATCAAAAGTGGTCTGATCAAGAACAAAATTCATGGAAAAGAATTATATATGATAATTATGAAAGGTTTTGTTTTAGCATTTTTTTTCATAAAGCTAGCCCAAGTTTTAGTAAATAAATAAGAGAAAATGCCCAGTGTAGCTTTATCAGAGAATCCTTCTACACCACACATTCTTCTCTTCAAAACAAGGCAGTTTGGGGCAAGTTTTAATGGAAAATCATTAGACCTACATCTTTCAGTTCTAATTTGGTTCCTCCTGAGTTATTTCTCAATCTTAAAAATTCTTTAAAGATAATTTTTTTCTTTACTTAATAATGTAAAAAAAAAAAGATTGCACTGACATACTTGAATTCCCTGGACCCTCAATTCTTTAGGGATGCATTAAATGACTGGCATTGGCTAAGACTGTGACACAGTGGGTTGAGTCACTGCCTGCAACACCAGCATCCTCTCTCAGAGTGCTGATTCGAGTTCTGGCTGCTCTGCTTCCAATCCAGCTCCCTGCTAATGTACCTTGGAAAGCAGCGACTGATGACCCAAGTTCATGGGCCCTTGCCATTCACTTGGGAGACCTGAATAGAGTTCCAAGCTCTTGGCTTCAGCCTGGCCCAACTCTGGCCATTGCAGCCATTTGGGGAATGAAGCAGTAGAAGTAGCATCTCTCAATCTCTCTTTCTCTTTATCTCTACCTCTTTTTGTGTCACTCTACCTTTCAAATAACATAAAATAAATCTTTTTTTTTTTTTTTTTTGACAGGCAGAGTGGATAGTGAGAGGGAGAGACAAAGAGAAAGGTCTTCCTTTTTGCCGTTGGTTCACTCTCCAATGGCTGCTGCAGCCAGCGCTTCACGCTGATCCGAAGCCAGGAGCCAGGTGCTTCTCCTGGTCTCCCATGGGGGTACAGGGCCAAACACTTGGGGCATCCTCCACTGCACTCCCAGGCCATAGCAGAGAGCTGGCCTGGAAGAGGGGCAACCGGGATAGAATCCGGCGCCCCGACCGGGACTAGAACCCGTTGTGCTGGCGCCGTGAGGCGGAGGATTAGCCTGTTAAGCCACGGCGCCGGCCATAAAATAAATCTTTTAAAAAAGAAAAATGGCTTGTATCAATGCTTGAAATAAGGTACTCAGTTCGATGGAGTTTATGTCTAAAAAAAAGTGGGGTCTTTTTGTTTTGTTTTGTATTTTTACTTTTAGTTCCACAAAGTTTGAAATATCCATGTATGCTTATGGAAAAAAATGAAATCAAAAGATAAGTTCATTTTGTGCAAAAAATTTTGAAATATGTACACAGGTCTTTCATAATACATTAGCCACAAACTTTTTGGAAGGCAGCTAGGCTCACCACTACACCACCAATGCCATACACAAACTTTTTGAAGATCTTTTGTACTCACAGTTACATGTCACATAACAGCAGGGTCACATATATGATAGAGGTCTCATAAAAATACATCACTTTGTAGCACTGCAACCCTCTTAGTTTGGGCAAGTGGACTCTATGACATTCGTGCAATGACAAAGTCATCTAATGGAACAGTTCTCAGAATGTATCCCTGTCACTAAGTGATATATGGTCATATAGGAAGAGTCTTCCAAAAGGTCATAGAAAAATGCCTATTATGAAAAAACTAAAAAATTTCCACCAAAATCAGCTTTTATTTTCACCTTTCCATTTTTTATCAATGTGAGAGGAAGAGGAAGAGAGAGAGAGAGAGAAATGGAATTTTCATTCACTGGTTCACTCCTCAAATGCCTACAATAGCTGGGCTGAGTCAGAATGCAAGAATTCAATTCAGGTCTTCTGTGGGGTGCATGGTTGGGGTGATGGCAGGGAATTGAGCCATCACCTGCTGTTCCCCAAGATGCACACAAGATTCTGAAACTGGAATTGGGAATGGAGCCAGGACGTGAATAAAGGCACTTTGACATGGTAACCAGGAGCCTCAAAAGGCATTGGTTTAACCATTAAACCAAAAACCCACCACTCAACAAAGTGTTTGGAGAGATCTCATCATTAAGATTTTAAAAGAAAATTTCAATTTCACTCTAAGTATATAATCTAAATAATAGGAATTGGAATACAGGGCCGGAGCTATGGTGCAGTGGGTTTAAAGCCCTAGCGTGCAGCACCCGCATCCCATGGGTCCCAGTTGCTCCACTTCCAATCCAGCTCCCTGCTAATATGCCTGGGAAAGCAGTAGAAGATGGCCCAGGTCCTAGGGCCCATGTACCCTTGTGGGAGACTCAGAAGAAGCTCCTGGCTCCTGGCTTCCAAACAGCTCAGCTCTGGCAGTTGTGGCCATCTGGGGCAGTGAGTCAGCAGATGGAAGACCTCTCTCTCTGTCTCCCCCTCTCCCTGTCTGTAACTCTGCCTCTCAAAGAAATAAATAAAATCTTTAAAAATAAAAAAGAGTTGAAATACAAAGTTTGGAAGTGTCCAATAGAACATACTTTTTTAGAATTGGAGAATTTAGAATTTTTATTTTGTCTCACAAAATTTTTTAAATTCTGAGCTATTTTCTTTTATAAGAAGACCCCAACAGATATAGATTCTAGCTCTGACTCTCATTTCCTAGGACCAGGGAGAAACCACTTAAGTGTTTTGAGTTCCATCTCCAATAAGTGTAAAAGGTGGGTAGTAATACCTGAAGAGCTATAAATTTAAGGGAATATGAAAATCTGACCTTATACAGTATATACCCAATAATTGTCACTTCAGTTCTTTCGGAGGTGTAATTGCTGTTACAAAAATACTTGACAGCTGGAGTGGCTCAAGTTGTCAGCATTTGATCCCTGTTCCTTGTGATAAATCTTGGATGCATCATTTAAGCTTCTCTGTCCTCTTTTCCTTAAGTTAGTCCATAGTCTTTAGTCTTTTAATGTCTCTTTTGTTTCTTGCCAAATGCCCAATGCTATATATGGAGAATGGCTTTTCCTTGGGTCTCTAAATCTATTATGTTGCCTGGCAACTAGCAGTACAGAAGTCTTGCACTGATATTCAGTATACCTTTATCTTTTCTCTGAAAAATATGTCTACCCATTTTCCTCCATTATTGATGAAGGAAAAGTACTAGGGACTGATAGCACCTAAAAATAAACTTCAACCAACTCTACCAATGTTTCATACAAGGTTTTATTTAAATTTAAGGTAAAAGGATTAAATTAAATGAAATTTCCTCTGAGTGTTAAATAAGAGCTATATACAAATGAATGGAAACACAGTAGGCCTAATAGTTTACCACTGCAACAAAATGAAGTTTAAAAACTGCATCTGAAACAAAAAAGACCACAATTCTGGGGCTTAAATGGAATAGCATCAGATTAATATTTTAAAATTTATATTACAAAAATAAAAATATGAAAGTTTCAATTTGGAAAAAAAATAAAGATTAAAAGAGCAGATCTCCAATATCTTGGCTGTCCCTGCATCCCCCTCTTCCCTACAATGAATAGACTGTCGGGAACAAGTTTGAGAGTCAACAGTGGAGAAGTGACAATGCCTGTGAATTTTCTTTTACTTTAAAAATAGCAGAATGCTAACATTTTTTTTTAATTTTTGACAGGCAGAGTGGACAGTGAGAGAGAGAGATAGAGAGAAAGGTCTTCCTTTTTGCCGTTGGATCACCCTCCAATGGCCGCTGCTAACATTTTATAGTAGGCATCTGTCTTAATTAATTTGTGCTGCTATAACAAAACATCTCAGAGTAAATAATTTACAAGTAAATTTATTTTCTTTTAGTATTTAATTTTCTATTCAAGAGGCAGAGGAGCATACAGAGAAAGGGACAGAAACAGACTGAGAGACAGAGTGAAACATGAGGAGGGGAGGGAGAGAGAGAGAGAGAGAGAGAGAGCCAGCTCCTATGTATTGGTTCATTCCCCAAGTGCCCTGTGTCTGAACTTGGCTGATGCTAGAAGCCAGGAAATCAATCCACATCTTCCACATGGAAAGTAAGGACCCAACTACTTTAGCTATCATTACTGTCCCCTATTGTTTGCCTTGCTATCAGCAGGACTCTGGAGCTGAGCTGAATATTGAATCCATGTATGCTGACATGGGGTGTAGGCTTAGTTGACGGCTTATTTGATAGGCTGAATGCCCACTGGGAACATTTATTTTTCTACAGTTCTGGAGGTTAGGAAGCCCATGATCAAGGTTCTGGCTGGTCAGTGTTTTTTGAGGACCTAATTTACTGTTGTGGTTCATTCACTGCTTCATTGTTTAGATATGATCTGAGTGTGTCACCCAAAGGTCCATGTGTTGGAAACTTGGTCCCCAATGTGGCAATGTGAGAGATGGTAGATCCTGTAAGAGGTTCATTCTGGTAGAGGTTATTAGTGCTGTTGCCTTCAAAAGGGATCAAGGTAGTCACTGTGGGACTCTGAGTGGGTTCTTGCAATCATGGGAAATATCCTCATCTGTCCACTCAACAGATGAACTCAGACTCAGGAAGTGCAGTGAAAGAGAGACGTTATTAACCTTCTTGCAAGATTGGGTGTCTGATGAGCGGACACACCAGGAGAAGTTACAGTAAACAATTTATATACGAGCATGCAGGTCCCTCCCCTGGTTCTTCGTTGGCTGAGTACTAAGGGGTGTGCAATCTTCCTGGAAGTCACCTAAGTTACAAGGTTACCTTCCTCTTCCCTTTTCCTCCTCTGTACATTAATTTCCTCTTCTGTGTTGGCTACTCCATAACATCCTGCTTGCCTAGGGACTTTTACCACACCTATAAGTCAGCTAACAGTAAGGTTCAATTCTGTATTGAAAATGGACCACCAGACATTTTCCTCTACAAGAACATGATGTTTTTAAAGAGAACGCCAGCCCTTTCCTGTGCTATAGCTTCTTGTCTTGTGGTATGTGTTCGCTCACTTGCTCTCTCTCTCTCATGTGCACTCCCACCATGATACCGTCCACTATGATGTAATACAAACCAGGGGAATTTCAGCCCCTCAAATGATGAGCTAAAAAGGCTATTTCTCTTTGTAAGGTACCCAGTCTCAAGTATTTCCTTAAAGAAATAGAAAACTGATTAACACCTGTACATCCACCAACAAAATTTTTCACAGTGGCATCATCACATGGTCGAAGAGATAGAAGGGGCAAAAAGGGCCTAGTTGTTTCCCTCCAGTCCTTTTGTAAGGGCACTAACTCCATTCATCAGTACCCTGGCCCCTGGCTGACCGGTCACTTCCTAAAGGCCCTGCCTCTTAATAGTGTCACATGGGATTGAAGTTTCAACATGAATTCTGGAGGACACATGAGCAATCCAACCATAGAAATACCTTTTTACTTCCATGTTTGACCACTTTGTATAGAAACCAAGAGGAGAAAAGTCAGGCATAAATCCTTCTAACGGGAGAATGCAGCCACTTCAACATGGTGATTAACTGGCCCATCAAACAGAACATTACACTTTGGAACTCAAGCAGACTTTTCCAGGACCCCTGACGGTGTAAAGGAAAGAAGCGACACCGTCTTTCTCATTCTGCACGGGGCCAGTGAGGGAGGATTTTGTCTGTGGATCACATTTTTGCATGACAGATTCCCTGTAGAGACAAGAAATAGCCTGTGTTTAGGCAATGATTTCAGTGACTGTGGGATTGCCAGATTCTTGTGGTGCAGGTGGGAAGCGTGGTGATGAGAGAAGTGTTTCAGCCCATAGGTGGCCTTAGTGTTAGGGTCTGAGCCTTTAGGATTCCAGCTTTTTAGGTACAAGGAGGTCATTGTGTGAGTGGAGTACTGACAGCTAATTTTTGGTGCTCAAACACTATTGCCAATGGAAGAGCTAGCTGTAGCTAACATAGAAGGGTGTCCTTTTCACTACCCAACACTCCCCTACCCTTAGCAATAAAGACAGAGGCCCATTTCACTGGCATGTCACTTGTGAGATTTCTGTCATGGCCATGACAGCAGTGGCCAGGGAAACTTAGAACATTTCTCCCATGTATCCAAGGCCCAAAGCCTGGGGAGTCCTGGTTCACTGGTCAAGGTGGTAAGCAACAAGGAGTAAAACAAGTTCCCCTGAAGATGTTAGAAATATTTGAGTAGGAAAACTACAAAACACTTGACTTATTATAGTTAAAAAGGAGAATGATCCAGGAAAAATAAATATAGGATATTAATATGGATGGAAACATCTCTGTGCAAACTTGTGGGTAGAATTCATGACACTTGTCACTCATTTATATTCACATTATCTGTTAGTGTACCCAAAAACCTTTATTGGACACCTACTGGATGCTATATACTGTGTTGTGCTCTGAGGATATGTTAGAAATAAGATAGACATGATTTCTAACTTTTCTCGATAAAATTTGAACTATAGTTTTTACATGTCTTCAAGGAAATTTCACAGTTTCCAAATAATCTTTTCATTAATTTATGACATTTAAATCTAAGGTTTTAGAAATAAAAGCCTTACAAATCTATAATAGTGAGGTATAGATACTATTCTTTGTATGTAGAAATACTTGATTGTTGCAATTGTCTCCTAAAATTTGTTAGTGAGACAATGTAGCTCCTTTTGTTTTCTTGACTATCGAATGATCCTCCCAAATTCCAAGTGGGATGTTCACCTTCTCAATTTTCTTACAATTTTAGCAACTGGGGATGAAAGGGACACCTGGCCAGCCCTCCTTTTGAACTCAATCCACTGCAGCAATCAAATGGATAACAGATTGTGCAGCCAAATCTTCCTCACCTCTTAAAGGTTGATGTTAGATATTTCCTATTTAGGAAAAGTAAGGTCAAATGATTTTCCACCTCCAAATTCTCATGAACAAAAACCAGTAGTTCATTTTTTATGATAAATATGTTTGGTTAGAATACCACAATCTGAAATATAGCTGGGTCATTTTCATCTTCTTTAATGGTATTATGTATGTGTCAACACCTGCCATGACAGACATTAGTAATAAGTCAAATAAAATAAATGGTTATTAGCACTTAAGATGTGTTAGATTTTACTGGACAACAAGATTATTTTTCATTTTTTCAAAGGGATAAATCTAAGTAGAATTAATATATTCATTTACTATGGTTTAGGCATTCAAAAATTATAACCTTGTTAGGAAGGTAAAATTAAATCACTTGAAACAGGAACAAACAAAGAATACAAGGAAGAATATAATAAAGTGCTGAAGTATGGCAAGTGGTAGAATTGGGGAAAATCATGAAGGTTATGATAAACCAAGAATGTTTCACAACATAGACTGCATTTACGCTGAGTCTTAAGACAATGTCAAGTGTGTCAAAAGTATAAATAAACCTAGGATATTGCAAGTATGGCAAATTAAGAGGGTGGTGATATGAACTTGCTATGTTTCGAGAGAAGTAAGCAGACTAGTCTCACTGCAATCAAAGATGAACCGAGGTCACTGAAAGAGATTCTTCAGTGAGGATGTGAACGTTAATCAGATATTTCATAACATGGAAGTAAGTAAGTACCCCATAGCAGACATTGATATAGAGAGAGCACATGTTTTAGTCAATGGTTGTAGAAGAATGAATGTGATCACTGAGGAACACTTGAGCTAGAAAATCAGGAAGAACACTAGGATACACAACTACTGGTCAGTCATTAAGCCACATGTAAAGCTTGAGAATTATTTGCATGAATGGATAAGAGTACATGTTAAGAAAGAGTAGTTAGGAGTTAGTGTTGTGGCTTAGTGCATAAAGACACCTCCCATATGGGTGTTGGTCCATGTCCCAGTTAGTGGCCTTAGAAAGGCAGTGCAGGATGGTCCAAGTACTTGGAATCTCAAGCCTATATCAAGACTCAGGTGAAGTTCTTGGTTCCTGGTTTCAGCCTGGTCCAGCCCTGGCCATTGTAATCATCTGGGGAGTGAACCAGCAGATGGAAGATCTCTCCCTCTCTCTGTAACTCCAACTTTCAAGTGAATGAATATCCCCCACCTTTTAAAAAGAAGAAGTAAATGAAAAGTCCAGGGAATGAGCAAGATTGGGAAGGGTGATGAGTTTGGTAGGTGTGATATAGAAGACAACAGGGAGATGTCTACTATTTGGAAAGTCCTGAGTAATATAATGTTTTGTGTTGAAAAAAATCTTTTAGAAATCCAGCTAATGAGCAGTAATTGCAAGATCTTAGGAGAAATTATTAGCAAGGCCCTGACTCAGAATGACCTATACCACTTTGGTAAAATATACACATTATGGAGCAATGTTTGGAGAATAGAGGAATATTGAGGTCAGTGTTAACCCGTATATCCACAAACAGGTCATTATCTCAGATCATTTTTAGATCAAAATGTGAAAAATGCACCATGTTTAAATTAGCATGCAAAATAAAACATCAGCATTGAATGAATTTATGTGATTGTGTCATGAATAATTCATTAGCACAAGCAATACAATTACCTACTTATAATTGGGCCCAGCACTGTGGCATAGTGGTAAAGCCACCACCTTCAGTGCAGGCATCCATATGGATGCTAGTTCAAGTCCCAGATGCTCCACTTCCCATCCATCTCTCTGCTATGGCCTGGGAAAGCAGTGGAAGATGGCCCAAGTCCTTGGGCCCCTGCACCTGTGTGGGAGACCTGGAAGAAACTCCTGGCTCCTGGCTTCAGATCGGTGCAGCTTGAGCCATTGTGGCCATCTGGGGATTGAACCAGCAGATGAAAGACCTCTCTCTCTCACTCTTTCTCTCTGCCTCTGCTTCTCTGTAACTCTACCTTTCAAATAAATAAATAAATCTCAAAATATATAATGATATAACTATTGTATTCTTGTATGGTAAGCCTGACCCAAACTGTAGCAATATCAAGACTAAATTTGAAAACAAAGCTCCGAATATCTCAAACACAAAATCACACATTAACATTTGTTGCTTATGGGAAAAAAGTAGCTAAGCAGATAGAAAAAGTTCATGCCAAAATTGGTTTAAAAGTGGTATAATTGCATATATATGAACATTGCACTGGGCATCAAATAAAATTACTTTTCTATGCTCATGATCTAATAGATGTGTCTGTTAAATATAGCTCTTGCCACATTTTTTAAATCAGTGTATATAAAGCTTATAGATAAAAAGTTAAGTAGCTAGTTATTTTGAGTGAAAAACATTTTAACTGTAGAAAACTTCTTAAATCAATAGATTGGAATCAGAAGGTTGAACAGCCACAAAATAACCAACGCTTGGCTTGGATCAATAACTAAATGGCATCTGCAATCTGCTTTAACGGAACCTTTAGCTTCTAGGATAGAGCGTCAATCACTTTCAATCCTGCTTTCATCACTTTTATGATGAAGTTATACCCCTCTTAGACTCTCAATGTGTTGGTTTCATCTGAGTTTTCCATTGATATATACTTTGGGGAAGTTTCCTTGGAGCTTAGTTCTGCTCTTCTTTCAGAACTATCATGCTGTCACACCTAGGAATCCAACAGAGCAACACAGTTGAACATGGCTTCCAGTTACTTCTAGTTGGTTTTGTTTCAATATTATTTATTGACAATCATAAAACAAGTAAATTCAGCATGGTAAACCAGAGTGTTCATTTCTAAAAGATCAAAGAAGCACCAAAAACAATGAAATGTTCTTACTACTCTTGTTGTTTTCCATGTTAGTTAACCATTTTACAGGGAAAGCAGGGTTGCAGTGAGGTTTGACGGACTATTTCAAGTGCAATTGTGCATCTCAGGTGGGATGTGTGTTTACGCTGAATTTCCCATAACGACAGTTGGAAGTTACTCATTATATTTCCCGGATATAATAACCCCTGCTCATGGCTGCACATCTCTTGCACATTCCATAACATCTCTAGACATAGAAAGTGACATCTATTGATGTGACAGCCCTTATCTTATGTTTTTGTATACACTTATCCATTTTATCTTTTTTAAACCTTCTAAGAGAGCTGTACATTTCTTGCAATACAGTGAGCAAATATCCTGTAAAACTGCACTATTGAGAAACATAAGTATGGGTGAAAATACGCACACACGCACATTGAACACACATGTGTCAGTGTATCCACATTCACTCAGATTGCTGAGCTGGTAAGAGAGGTCAAACAAGCAAAGCATGAATCCAAGAATATGGAGTGGCTGAATAAGCTGGCTGAACTACAGGTGATTTCCAGAACCATCTGAACAGGAGCTTTGATATCAATGTACTACGTGCGACTAAAAGTGACAAACTGTGAGACTCTCAAAGACAAAGAATTGGGCCAATACATCACATAAACTGGAACCATGAAAGAATCCCCAGGAAAATGGTTACTTAGAAACAAAATAACTTTGCCTTGTAAAGGTTTTTATCAAGAAAAGCTGACTATTCTTTGTCTTGATGTAGGGGAAAACTTAAATCTAAACTAATTAATTCAGCAAAGTTGCAGAATATAAGAACTGCAAAAATCAGTTTTATTTCTATATATTAGTAATGGGAAATCTAAAAATAAAATTTAAAAGAAATTCATTTTATAATTTTTTAAAAAAATAATTATATTCTTAGGGCCAGTGTTGTGGCATAGCAGGTAAAACTGCAGCCCACAATGCTGGCATCCCAAATGGGCACCAGTTTGTTTCCAGGCTGCTCCACTTCCAATCCAGCTCCCTGCTAATGTGCCTGGGAAAGGACTGGAGGATGGCCTAAGTGCTTAGGACCCTGCACCCATGTAAGATACAGGAAGGAAGCTACAGGCTCCCGGCTTCTAGGCCCAGTTCTGGCCATTGCAGCCATTTGGGGAATGAGCCAGCAGATGGAAGATCTCTCTCTGTGTCTCTCCCTGCTTCTCTCTGTAACTTGGCAGTAGCTTAAATGAATAAATAAGCTTTTGAAAAATGAAATTCTAATGATATTCAAACAAAAACTTGTACATGAATGTTCATAGCCACACTATTCATAGTAGTCAAAGGGTAGAAACAATGGATGAATGAGTAAATAAAATAGGGTATGCATATATGATGGAATTCAACATAAAAGGATATGAAATGCTGGAAAATATCATGTTAAATGAAAGAAGCCAGATATCAAATACCATTTATTGTATCATTCCATCATGTGACTTATCCAGAAAAAATAACTGTGAAAACAGAAAGCACATTGTGGTTGACAGGGAGTGGAGAGAAGGAGTAATGGACAGTAACTGCTCAATGGATCTGGATTTTTCTCCTGGGGTGGTGAAAATATTTTGGAACTAGATAGAGGATATTGTTGCACAACACTGTGAATATACTAAATTCCACCAAATACATTTTAATATGATTAATTTTATATTATGTAAAATTTATGTCAATTTTGAAAAACTAAATTAAAAATATCTCCACACAAAATTCATAAATACATGATGAGCCAAGTGTGGGTTTGTACTTTGAATTCATATCACTCCCCGATTGATAGTGCCAGCTGGTGATGGCATAAAGAAATGCAAATATTTTCTAGAGTAATGAACACTCAATCTAGGACTCAAAATATCCTCACATAGAAAGTTTCAAGTTTCAAGCATGAACTCACAACAGAAAAAAAAAAAGTGGGAAATAAAGGATCTCAGATATTAGAACTATTGAATTTAGATTATAAAAAAAGAATGTCCTGTATATATCAAGTTTAAAAAAAGGAAAACTTATAAACGCATGAACTCAGAATAAGAGACTATAAAAACTGATTAGGCAAAGTTGACAAAAAATACAACTTGTGGAAGTAAATAATCATTGAAATTAAAAGCTCAGTGGAAAGTTTAAATAGCATATCAAACATAACTGAAGAGAGATTTCATAACCGAAAAATAGACCAGAAGAAATTACTCCAAATATAACATAGGTAAAGATTTGAAAAACATAAAATAGTGGTTAAGGAATAGTAGAACAAAGTTAGATCTGGCTTATATCTGGCCAGAATTTCTTAAATATAAAGTATATAGAAAATTCATTATAGAGAGATATAATGATGTAATGATGTAGAGTTTTCCAATACTGATGACAGATTAGAATGCAGATTCAAAAGAACTCTGAAATCTCGGTAAATGGCCATATACCTGGATGACACACCTTAGTGAAAACACAGCTGACAAAACACATACAAAAACACAGACATACAAAACACAGACAAAATACATACACCAGAAGTGATGGTGGCTACAATGGAAGCCAGAAAAAATATACATTTAGTAAAGCCAGTTGAAATAAAGTCATTATCAGACAAACAAAAGCAATTTTTTAGGAACAAATCCTCATTAATGGGTACTGTGAAAATATATTTTACAAAAAAGGCAAATGTACTACAAAAGCAATATAGAAGAAATATGTTTTGTAAAAATCCCAATGATACAGAAATTATTGTACTTACTATTTAAATCAGAAATTGAAAGCAATAAATACTTGCCCAAATACACAACTAGTTAAGTGAGAAAGTCAGTCTTAATCCTGGGATATATGACTGGAATTACAAGGGCACTTCAAAAACTTCGTGGAAAATTGGAACTAAAAGATAAGTTTATTTTGATACCTCAGTTTTTAAAATCAATGCGTAGTTGTTTCATAATAATAATTTTTATCAACTTTATGAGGACTTTTCATTCATGTAACATACTTGACCCAGCTGTATTTGTCTTCTTGGGCTACATCAACAAAATGCTATAGACTGGATGGCATAAACAACAGAAATTTATGTTTTCATGTTTCTGCAGTCTGGAAGTCTATGATCACAGTACTATCTAATTTTGCTTCTGGTGAGGGCTCTCGTACTGTCTTGCCAACAGCCACCTTCCTTCTTGATGTGTCTTCACATGGTGGTGGTTGGTGATGCTGGGGTGGCTCTCTCCTCCCTTTTCATAAAACTATGCTCATTATGGATTTAGACACAACATGTTTGACCTCATTTAGCCTTTATTACTTCCTAAATACCCTATCTCCAAGTATATTCACATTGAGGATTATGGTTCAACATACGAATTTAATGAGGGACATGCCCATTTCAGTCTCCATAGTAGCTTTCTCTAAATCCCTGAGAGTACATTATATACTCTCTGATTGAATTTGCTCTATTCCTTATGTGAAAGAGGACTTCAAAAGTTCATGGTAAGCACACACTATCTTTTGATTCCATTTTTCCATTGTTTCTTAAAGTAACCTTGTATTTAAATGGGAGTTCATTGCTAGTGATTCCTTACTCTTCACCCTAAATTGATTCTCAGCTCCTATCTCCCATGGTGTGTGACTCGGGAAGCCAGTCCCTACAATACCTCCTTTTGCTAGCACATTATTGATTGTATTTTCCTTCAGAATGCACTGGCAGGAGATCCATGGGGAAAGAGTACCAAGGGCATTTCTCCTTTCTTCCTCCTCTGCTTTAGGGCCACCCCATGGGAAGCTGCTTTTTCCTTTCATACTACAGTTTCAACTGCACAGCCTTTCCTTCGTGATTCCTCTTCTCTTTGTATTCTGGTAACATTGTTTCTTCTTGTACCATCAGCCCAAGATTTGGTAGTTGGCTAGGTCCCCAGGTAACTCACCATCTTTTATTTGTTCCTGAAGTTGTGCCTGCCTGTCACCTAATAGACCTAACATTTCTTTATTGAAATCCCAAAAGGAGTTCTTTTTTCTTCTTGTGACTTAGGCCTGATGAGTCTTTGCTTAAAGATTGCTTTAAAGATGTGTTTTTAAACAATATTGTATAAAAATATGAGGTATATGATATTTAAATGACACTCCACACTTGTGTTTAGAAAAAGAAAATATGCCCATAGATATCCATCACACTTAGAAGGAAAAAGTGAACAAAGATAGAGAGGATAGAGAAGCATTTTAAAAGGATTTAAAGGGACCTTGAAAACCTGCTTAAAGAAATTGTCCCTTTTACCTTTAGAAAACCCTCTCATTGCCAGTGGACCTCTAGCATGGGAGCCACATAGAGAAAAGTGCCCTTTTGTCTGCTTATGAATAAATTGAACCTCATTACCCAAGCATTGTCCATTCCTTTAATGGAAAGGTTATAAGAGGAGATCATTCATTTTCTTTATGACTCTTTTTTCGTTTTGTCCTCTTTGAA
Source organism: Lepus europaeus (assembly GCF_033115175.1). Lineage (NCBI taxonomy): Eukaryota > Metazoa > Chordata > Mammalia > Lagomorpha > Leporidae > Lepus > Lepus europaeus. Next base: position 31,657,323 of record NC_084828.1, read on the forward strand.
TAAGTAGAAAATTTCAATATTTTAGTTTAAAATAGGTCATTTCCCTCTCTGTCAGAGAAGTTTTACTTCCCTAGCTTGAGTGATTGAGCATATATAGAAAGTCCCTCCAGGAAGTGTAGCTGAGTTTCAAAATCAATATTTGAAACACCTCTTGGAAATCTGGTGGGTTTGTTTGTAAGTACAGATAGGTTATGATGGTCCAAAGGCAGTGAGTTAGAGGGGACACTGGAGAAACCTCTAGCAGAGATGCAATACCAATGGCTAACAGGCAAGTACAGGTAGGTTCAAATGCTGAGATGAAATACTCAACAAAGGGTGTCTGAGGAGAAGAGCAAAAAGGCAGGGAAGGAAGTTTTCTATGGTGCAGGCCTTGTTGTTGAGACAGAGCTGTCAGAGAGAAGGTCCTTTTTCATTTACTAGAAAAATTCTGTACGATTAATGGAATGGGCCTAAGGGAGAATAGCTCTGAAACTTCTGTTAGATTCATTGAAAATACACTTATGTTACTCATATAATTTATAGAGATTATATCCTTAAATTCCCCAGTGCTATTTTGGATGCATCCCCAAACCATCAATATCTGGCCCTGTGTGAGGTCAAGGCAGGGGAGCAAGCGCAATGAGTCAGGGAAGGAGGAAATTGTTTTTGCCTGTGATAAGTTCTTTGCCCTCCTGATCACTACAGTGGTGGCAGCTTAAGAGGGAGGCCGCATCTAATAGCAAGCAGCATTGCTGGGATCTTTAAGGCAGAGTGTTCCAACCCTCAATTTTTCTCTACAAACACTGAAGACTGGAAGCATGACTTCGTGATTTGGTATTCTCAGTGTGTGGAATGAATGTTGTCCTCTGATAGGTAAACAGAGAATGTTTGTTGACTGATTGCAGAAGCATTCCTATGCCTGACTCCTTGTCCTTTCACTCAGTAGACTTATCTTAGGGATGATGGACACAAGGAGCCCGGGCCCCCGCCCAGAGCTCCCCACCTCGCCTGGCTGTGGCAGCCACTCTCCTGCAGTGTGTGGTTACTAAAGTTTAGCGACAAGTCTAGATAAGGGTTTCTCCAGGAGGAGGGGTTCAATTTTTCAGCCAAAGTTTAGCCTGAGGAAATATTTCAATATTTTCCCCTGCAATATTTTAACAGCTTTCAAGTCAATTGGAAGATTTCATACAGCAAAATTCACAGCAGCTCTCTGTGGTGTGTAAGACTACCAGCCAGATATACCTGAAAGCAAGTGCTTGCCTTTCTCCCTCTGCCTCAAACTGATGATACAGGAATAACAAAGGGAAGTACCGGGAATGTCAAGTCAAACAAATCATAGCTCTTCTCTGGTGGTTTCTGTGACCTTGTTCCGAGGTAAGTCACACCTGCAGGAGGGACATTCAGGAGAAGCGTGTTTGTCATTTGAGGCATCTCTCAGCTCCAAGAGGAACTCTAAATCTTCCTTATGGAGGCACTGACATTTAGTTTGGCACATTTTCAGATACTAGAAAAAGAACCATGACTTGACAAAAAAAATATGTCAAGTTAATACAAAGGAAAAGAGGCAATTATTTCAAGTCATTTAGAGAATAATTCACACGTAAATGCAAATACACAAGTTTCCAGCTACTGGGATGTCTATCTTTTTTTTTTTTTTTCTGTCAATGAGTCCCATGTATATCAAATAAGATAATTATAGCCTTTTCTCATGTTCTACAATTAAGTGATTTTTTTGGTAGTATTCAGGGCTTCTGTTTATTGATACATGTGGGTGTTTGGTTAGTTTTTGCCAAGTGTGTTTTCTGTTTCAAAGTCAAAGAGTATCATACCAAGTTTTATTGAATTTGAAGATGAAGGGGGCAGTTTTTCAGAGAAGATGTAGTATCCACTTTAGAGTAGATGTAAATCTTAAATTTGGCACATGTTTATCTGATGAACCTCGCTGTGTATGTTCCAAGTTTTAATTAAATCCCTTCTGGGGCAGCAAACCCATTTGTTGATTTGATGGGGGTGTTACAGTCTTTTATGCGACAAAACAACCCAGAGACTCTCATGACTTAAAATAGAGGGATCCAGAAAGACTGAGGGGATCCAAACAGATTTTCCAAAGTAGAGGAACAGTCTGTACTTGACTTTCTTACTGAATACTTTGCTTTTCCTCGTGCTTTCAAAGGGCTATTTAATTCTATATTCCCATTCTTGTCTTCGCTCCTCTCCAGCTCGCTCATTCTGCAACTTCTATGGTCTTAACATTTTAAGGCAATTTTTGATCCTTCCCCATCTTTGATGCTCATTTTACTGATTTCCAGACTGGCTCCTCCATCATGCTACCTGTAAAGATAAAAAGCTAGTCTGTGAATAAAATTAGGAGAAAGTTCAGGTTTGTAATTTCAGTGATGGGACACCTTTTACATTTATTACTAGCGAAGTAGCAGTTATTTGAAGGCAGACTGAGAACAAAAAAAAAAAAAAAAAAAAAGCCTGGTGTCAGAATCATTAATATGTCATGCCCAAATCATATGGAGTCTCTTGAACTCTTAGGGGTAAAAAAGACAGCCTGTTTTTAGACCTTCTGCTTTCCTTATTAACTTTGACCTTAGCCATTTCTCAATCAACTGCTTACACATCCATTTCACACACTAGAGGTGTAGAAAATTTCATAAGAAAAGCAACCAGCATAAAAATGACTTTTTAAAGAAAGTTCAGCCACCTCTGTATAGATCGAATATGACATGTTCAAGTCACTGACTTCATTTATTAAATGCACTTCCCTGATGTGTTAAATAACTCTTTCTCCTAAGTGCCCAGGATTCCGGTGGCTCTCCCCGCCCCCTCCCTTCCCATTGCCAGGATTTATGGTGCTGCCCTGACAGGCTTCATATGTCTAGGGCCCATTAGGTAGGAAGGTAGTTTTACCTCTGGGTGAGTCCTGAAGTCATCCAGGGGTAAGCACTATTGTTTGGCGGTCTCTCTGGAGGTTTATGAAGGGACAAACAAAAGAGAGTCACCTGGCAGAACGATTCCAGGGAAGAGTCTGCTCTTGCTGCTCAAACAGGCTTTAAGGTGTTCCTTCCGTGTGAATTTTATTGTGATTTTTTATCGTATAAGTGCGCGATGTTCTCCCCTTTAACAACATGTAGAATTGAGCGAAAGAAGACATTAACGTGGCTCAATTGTTTCACAAAGATGCAGGAAAATAAACGGAGCTACCTCAGTCGTAAATTGGGGCCACTTACTGGAACTCTGAGGATGGAAAAGTACATCTCGCATTAAAATGTGCTCCCGTGTCTGCGAACCAGTGAAGGATGTTTATAGGTGTGGAATGTTCTAACGTCGTCTGGAAGCAGCTACTAATGCTGGATCAGTATCAGGTGTGTGTACAAAACAGACCCACACACTCACAGAAGTCTGACGCTGTGAGGAGGCAGCACCCACGAGAGCAGCCTCTGAATAATTCAGGGGCCTGTTTTCCTCTGAACTTCTTTCCAATAGTTTGATATCTGAGCATACCCGGAGACTCTACCCCCACGCCTTTGAGAATTGTTACTCTTAGGGCTAGTATTTAAAATGGAAATTATCAGTGTGAAAAAAAAGAGGTGAGTACTCAGAGAAGAATGTATTCTGCAAATGTTTTGCACAAATTCCTTTAAAATGAGGTTGCGGATTTCCTTTGAACGGATTTTATTACTAGATCAAAACAGCGAACACCCAGGCCCAGGAAATCATTCATATCTTTCTATCCTGTAACCGGCTAAGGTTTCCGAACACCTTTTCATTAAAGGAATAATAACAGTTCTTAAACATGGGGAAAAACTGGTGGCTGATTACTACCTGTCCTGAGGACTAGTTGCTAACACACTGCCACCATGAAAGAGCTCAGATGAAATCTAAATTTGGTGTTAGAAGTTCATTGCTGTATTAATCATTTGAAATAAAAATGTCATAGTTATGACTCTTTGGAAACTGCTGCACTTAACTTCCAAACTGTTGCTTTTTAAAAGGCTAATTTGGGGTTCGGTACATTAATGTCAATATCCTATAAAGCTGCCAGCTAAAAAAAAAATGTCAGCAGAGACATTTTTTCTAGCCGATGTCAGCACAAAAGGGTGCCTCAGTTGCTTCATCTTCAAACAGCTGCATGCCTTCATTGGCATTTGGTGACCTTTCTTTGTGCACCCGGCCTAACCTCTTAGGTTATTTCCTGGCCTCCCTTCTGTGACCTTTGACCGAGACTGACCTTTAGCTGGAGAATGTGACATTTTGTTCTCCTCTAGCTGACATGTGATGCTCTCATTATTCAAAGGTATGTGAAAATAATGACCCCGAGTGACCTTTGAGTTTCCTTTCAATTATTGGTTGTTTTGGGTGCTTGTTCAGCTTGTGCTGGTCCTAGGTGAGGGGGGTGAGGATAGGGGTTGGAACAGGATAAGATGGCCAATGTTTCTTTTGATTTCATTTCTAATCCCTTTCCTGCCAGATGAGTCCCTTTGCTGTTGCTGATTAAGCCTTTGAATTTGTTGTTTCTTGATTTGGGAGCAATTTTGAATAATGAGCCTTTCAGAAATTTAAGAAATTAGGTATAGTGAGTAAAGCTACTTATTTGTTTCTATCTTCTCCCAGTTAAAAATAATTCTGCCTTTCTAAAGATAATTTTCCATTTAATGATGACAAATGTCTGAGAAAATGAAGAACACAAATAGCAAAGTAATATGTGACAAAATAAATAACTGAAACATTTTTCATTTATGTTTTACATACATGATCTAGTTGGACATTTGGGAGTTCCCTTTCTCAATAAAAAGTTTCATGCACTATCACTTATTTTAATAAACTTGATTAAGTCTATAGATTTAATGTCACACTGTTTTAAATATGTATGTGCATTAATGTATAAATAGACACAGTGGATACAAAATGTGAAGAAGGAAAATTAAATTTGGTTATTGATGAAATAATGGTAATAAATTCCTTAAGGCAGATTCAGCATTTTAGAATCAGATTGGAGGGCATTTATCCAGAAGAATTTAGTGATATTGAAGATGCTGACTATTTCAAATATTCCACTAACAATTTATGACATCTGAAAATCCAGTTTCTCAATAAGACAATGTTAATTTCCACTTTTAAGTAAAATGTGGTGTATATACACACAAAGGAATATTATTCAGCCTTGAAAAAGAAATGAAATGCTGGCATTGGCAGCGATGCGATGGAACTGGAGGACCTTACATTGAGAGAAATAAGTCACTAACAGAAAGACATATATCACAGGGTGTTACTTAAATGTGGAAACCGAGATATTCTCACAGAAGTAGAAAAACAGAATAGTGCTTGCAGAGCCTGGGAACTGTGTGTGGAGGGGAGGAATGAAGAGAGAATGACTTGATGGGTACAGGATGCAGATAGCGAGAATAGATTCTAATGCTCTGTAGCAGAGTAGGATAACTGTGGTGGACAACTAAGTAAGTGGTTAAAAATAGCCAATAGGATTTTGAATGTTCTCACTATAAAGAAAGGATAAATTCTGAAGTGATAGATATGCCGATTAAACATTATACACATGTATATAAATAAATATATATTTACCACAGAAACAGGTACAATTACTTTGTGTCAATTGAAAATAGAAATATATTTTTAAAAATGTATTTCCACTTAAAAGGGGGATTATTATCCCCTATATCTAATGTGTATCTGCTTATATTTTGCTCATAGTCCTCACCATTCAAATAATTACCTCTGGAATAGACAGTAGGAAATTGAGGGCAACAGTTTGAATTGCTTGAGTAAAACTTAAGCATGGTCATTCACTTTGAGATTTCATAACTTCCCATGGTAAGTGGTTCAGACACTGACGTTGAGTGACCTGAGGCTTGCTCTAAGTACAAGAACAGCTACACACAGTCTCTAGCAGAAACTTGGGGCCAGTCCGACTAGGCATGTTCAGATAAAGGAAGTCTATCATTCCTAAACTGGCAAACATGAATTTCACCTCTAACCACTTGCAGAACAAAAAGTAATTACATCACTACACTATTTATTTATTTCTAACTTTTATTTAGTTGAAAGGCAGAGAGACAGAGATAGACAGATGGAAAGAGACAGATTCCAGCCATTGTTTCACTCCCCAAATGCCTGCAGGATAGGCCAGACCAAAGCCAGTAAAAGAAATAAAACCTTTAATCCCATGGGATTATTACACTTGATGATTCAGTCCATTGTTTGAATCTGTCCAGTGTTTAAAAAGCATGGACACTGTGCACTGCTTCCCTCTGAAGGATCCATGGCAAAACCGTGCCTTCTCATTTCTGAATTCATGTGATTAATTTCAGAAAGGACATACACGAGGTAACTGCTTCAAGGGACAGGTTGTTTCAAAAGCAAATAATACTTTCTGATCAACTGTTGCTGATTCAAGGTGACTCTTTCTGGAAGAAGCGCTCTTTTATCCCAAAATTTGCAAAAGGTGCCCTATGGGCTGTGTCTTCAGAAAATATCAGGATGGAGACTTTGTATAGAGAACTCCCTGAGACGTATGAGGAATGTGGCATGAATCTGGCCTTCGAATAAGATGCAGTCTGGTGGAAGAGAAAATCATAGCACACTGAAACTTTTAAATGCCAAAAAAAAATTTGTATTTTTTTCTGTAGCTCTATGAAAAATAAAAAGCTTTAAATTAAGCCAGTGTGTTTTTCCAACATTAATACCTCTATTGAAAGAAGTCTAATAAGTTTTTGACTTACCTGTAAAATGTATTTCTCATGTCACTGTCATCTTGCCTATTTTACTATATGTTGCTTTATCATCTGCCAATCACCCAAGCAAACTCTACTAAAAAAAAAAAAAACAAACAGAAACAAAACAAGACTTAGGACTCTTAACTAGGGTGAAAGCCAAATGTCCCACTTCTCAAACAACAATGCATTTGGACCCTGAAGTTAAGATTTTCTTGTTGCAAAGCCAAGTAGAGAGATAACAATTAAAGTGTGAGATTTAGCTCACTTAATTAGTATCACAAAGAATCACAAAAGAAAAAGAAAATGTAGGGTACTGGAGTTCAACCCTGTCCACATTTCATCTGGGTATTCACTTCATGAGTTATTATCCTTTCTGCCTGATACTGGACTAAAACTTGGTCTTTTATCTGTTTTAAAAACCACGTTATGCTTCATGGACTTAGAAGGAAGCCTCAAACATTACTCTGAAGAGTGTTTCATGTGATTTGCACCATGCAAATGTCATCTCTCAGAGTGTTAATGGCTATCTTGTTTCCAGTCAAATAGATTTAACTCAATAAAGGACTAAATTTAAAAGAGTTCATGAGTCCTGAACTGAATTTAAGAGAATAAGATTGCATTGATAAATAGAGGTATATGTAGGGGTAAAAATATCCAATAAATGTAACCAATAACAGACAAAAGCCAAAGCAAAGCATTGATCATTTTGACAATGGCATATATTACCAAGGAGGGGGCATGTTTATTCTGTTGTTTTTTTCTTTTTGAAGAAATTATTGAATGCATTTTAAAGATGTTTTGAGTTTCCCAATTTGGAAATGCTTGGTGCATTTGTCTCCTTTATTCATTTATTATTTCTCTATTTTTGGAAAAAGCATTAGAAACCTGTTTTTACACTTAGCTCATTTTGTTCCCTGTAAAGATGCTAACTTGTCAGGCATTTAATCACTATTAAAGACAAATGTTTTCACTTGTTCAAAAAAGTTTTCACTTAATAATAAAATATGACTTGCTACATAAGTGTCAACCTTCACGGACAAAGTGCTTCCAAGTGATAACGAGTAACCAAGTTATAAATGTTTAAAAATCATGTCTGGCAGGAGACATAAGCTTCCCTCTCCAAACCCCAATAACCCCAAATTGAAGGGAGCTAAGGTCTGTTTCCTGCTTTGTGATACTGCCTCATTGTCATTTAGATGTCTTTAACCACAAAGGCCCCATGCTCCATGTGGGAGATTCCTACAGACCATAAATCTATCTCCCTGGCCAAGTCCAGTTTTTCAGCTTGTGTTTTGTGCACCCAAGTGCAATATAAAAGAATTCCTCCTGTCTGGGCCACCAGAACTGAATTCTGAGGATTTTATGGTACCTAACATCTCCAACTTGGCGATGATTCCTTGATTCTAAAGCAGTGCCCCAAGAAGTTTGGTCTTTGTGAAGTTTCTTTTTTAAGTTGTTATGTGGGTTGTCTGATTGTATATGATAAAAATAATTTTCTCTATTTTTTATGTCATCACAACTTCATCTCTTTTCCACCTTCAAGGTGAGATATATTGTAATTCTTGCTAATTTCACTGAAATTCCCTGCTGTTTCTTGAGCAGCAATCTAGATACCATCAATATTTTAGCATAATTATTAATTTAAAGGTACATATTCCTTTTGTGTCTTTGCATGAGAATTTAATTTTTACATAAATATACTTAATAATACTATGTAAATTCAAAGCAATATACAGAACCATCAAAATCCACCACATTTTGCTAATGTACCTCTGTTTTTTTGTTAAAAATATTAATAAGAACATATTTTGAATATTAGATTTTTATCCTCTTAGATCCAGCTGACTACTTATTTTTCTGCTGTCAGTGAACATATTATTCCCTTAAGGTGAGGAGCATACGTGAAATATTATTTTTAAAATTAACAATAAAATCCTTCTGGCTCTAGTACAGGAGATTTTTGTTCTCAAAGATCAATAAATTCCTCTAGAGGACATAATACCTCAATATTTATTCTTGAGTGAAATTGAAATACCCTCCATATACATAAAATCTGCAAAGGAATTTTTTTAAGCAAGATAATAGTTAATTTATAGTGTTAAGTTCAGAAAGGCAGAAGAAGATAACAACCCAATTTAGGTAAAGATGTAGCACATATATGCCAGAGGAAAATAAATGTCAAATAGAAAACCATATCTGAAATTCAGATCACATTTAGATGCACAAAAAAAATGTTAAGAGCAGTAGGGGGGCGATTGTATTCCAATTAAATTTCCTTTACTCACATCAGCCAGTCTTGGTTTGAAAGTTAATCATATGATTTACAGGGCTCTTGAAGAAATGAAAAGGGGGCAGCCTATGACAGGGAGAAGGAACTGATAATATAGCATTTCTAAGAGGGCCATGAATTACAAAGTTTGGGCATGGGGTGGAGTTGGGGTAGGTTAAAAGAAAGTCATTAAAAAATCAAAGAAGGTTTATATTTTTCTCTTTTTTTGTGCATGATATCATTCACTGGGGATTGTTTTTGAAGATTGGGAAAAGCCAGATAATGAATTACCAGTCTTGTGTAATACTTAAAGAGACTGTAACCGGACACCTGAGATTTCCTAAGGTTTAGAGTTGTCAGGGGTTCCTGCTAATGAGATAGCAATGACATAGCAGTGGGCATAGCAGGGCATGCATTTATTATAATCCCGCACAAATACCAATATGTCTGTTTTAATTCTGGGAAATTCAAAGATGCAATTTGTGTCAAACTGTCTTTCCACTTATTTTTGGAGAAATAGTGCTAACTGGGTAAACAACTTGGAACAGTGAAAAAGCATCTGAGCCTAACCCCAGGAAAGAGGTAGGTTTTGATACTCACTTTTTTCCAGAATCCAAAGGACAATGGATAATCTGCAAAGAAATATAAATTGGAGATTTGGGGTTAGGTCTAATGAGTTTTTCTTGTCCTCAAAGGCCTTTGGATGTGTGTGCAGTTTTGAACTAGTACAACTTCTATATAACTGTGATGAGAAATAGTTGACTGTGGAAATACTAAAAAACACACACAGATTCCCATATTCACAGATTCCTGGAAAATTTCTGGTTGCCATGGTTGCCCTTATTTTCTTTTGACTAACAAAGGCTATATTTTTTACAGATACCTACGATATTAGATAATTTTTATTGTAAAGTTTTTTATAATGTTCTTGTCCTCTTCACATAATGGTTGAATCATTAGAATTTAGGACTGGGAAAATTCCAATAAGGGAGACTCAACAGAATATCTTTGTTTTAGTGGTATTGTCACATTAGGTGACTTCCAGTGCACTTGCTTATGCAATAATATCTTTTGCTATTCTACCCGTGTTGGTCTTAAAAAAATATTCTATCATAATGGTGCATAAGATGACATTGGGTACAGAAATAGTTATGAACAAATCATTTGGAGTTATGATGTAAATATGTATACAAGATCTTTTCATAATGTAGATTACATAAATTTGAATTAAGTGACTTTTGAGAACATTGGTTATTGATCTGATAAACTATTAGAGCCATTAGGGCCTTTTGTGTAAATAACAATTTTTAAAATGCATGCTGCTTTATAATAGAAATAATTCTTATGAAGAGTAGAAGAGTACTTATGATCCCTTGCATGCTGAATAGCCACTTTTCAACATTCAATATCTTGGCCAAAAACACATTTTAAAATTAAGAACCATTTAAATTATACAATTACCAAAGGAAAAAAAAGTCCATGCCTGGAATTACTCAGCATGTACTTTAGCACTCATATTACTTCAAAATGGCTAAGACATTTTGTTTTAAATCTCTGAAAACATGCTTTACATATATTTTAAATCTCGTCATCCTGTGTTCTACTGAGAATAGCCTATTTCACTTGCCAGAATTGAAAGCTATACTTTTAATTATGGTGCGGATCCCTATATTTGAATATTTAGAAATATGTGGTAGCCCCAAGTATTGCTAGCTGCATTCATAACAGCACAGACATGAAGAAGTCAGTCATCTCTTTGTTCAGTGTTCTCATTGAGCGTTCACAATAGTGTAGAAGAATCTAGCACCACGAAAAGCAAGTTATTGCACAGGTCCTGTCTTGGCAGATCATAAACACCCCACCAGTCTCCACATTTTCATTTTTTAAAAGAAAGACTTCTATGATCAGCGCTACAGAGTCACTTTTAAGGATTGCATAAAGCCAGACTTGGCCTTTGAGTTGCCCCTTCTCTTTAACCTACTTTTCAATCATCAGATATAAATAAATAGGGGTGGGTATTTGTCCTAGTAGTTAAGAAAAAGAGTCCCACATCTGAGGGCCTGGGTTCAATACCAGCTCTGACTGCCAATTCCAATTTCTGGTTGCCACAGACCCTGGGAGGCATTGGTAATGACTCAGATTGTGTTTCTGCTGCCAACATGGGAGACTCAGATTCAGTTCCCAGCTCTTAGCTTCAGTCCCTGGCCTATGCCGGATGTCACAGTCATTTGGGAAGCAAATCTGCAGATGGGAGTTCTCTGTCTCTTCCTCTTCCTCTCCCTCTCTCAAATACATAAAAATAAATATAGAAACAAAAATGAATGAACAGGATATTAAGGTTGAGTAACCACTCTTACCTGATCCCCAAATGATGAATCATCACAGATACATCAATACAAGGTGGATGCCCCAAGTCTAAATGTGTTCTTAGTGTCAGGTGAACTCCAAAGGGGGCTACCTTTCTCTGGAGCCAAGATAAACACCTTGTAGTGTGTTAGTGTTTGCACTGCTAAGAGAGGCTGGCGTGCATGTCAGCCAGCACAGGGCCCCCAGCTGGCAGGAGCAGAAAGGTGGGCAGCATGACCAAGCCATCTTTCTCAGCTCACTGAACTCCATAATCACTGAAGGACCCACACCCAGCAGCAGTTACCAGGGCCTGTGTTGAGAATCTCTGTGTGCTGTGTTCATGGCATTTCCCTATGCCACCTGCTTAAAGTACGACCTTCTACTTTCCTTGTTGCTGCTTTTGCTTTCTTGTTGTTGTCTTTATTAGAGCACAGAAACATTTATGACAACAAAAAAATTTTGCACCAAAATAACCTTACCTCTTATTCCCCTTTACCCACAAATGTTTTGAAGCCCTTTCGTACTACACACCCACAAGCTCTTTCTTAAAATTTCACAGCCACACTGGAAAATAAGCTCGCAGGATTCATTATCCCCACTTGAGCGATGAAGAAGTAAGATGTAGAGAGGTTGGCAAACTCTTGTTTTTGTGTTTCTCACACACTAGTAAACCATTACTCCTCACTGTTTCATGCATAGCAATGAGTTCCCTCCCTGGCACCACAGCTCTATTCTGTTTATGGGTGAAGCCAAAAATGACTCTTAGAGGGTGCAGGCACCGTTGAGTACATTACAGCGCAATACCCATCTTTGCAGGCAAAGTTGCTACAATTCTAAATAGGCTTGAATGAGAGAATGAAGAGGGAAGAGTTCAGAGGAGGAGGCTATGTTCCAGCCTCAACCAGTTGGAGGACCCTGGCTTGGCCACCTCACATTTCAGAGCCTTGGTCTCACCTGTAAAATGAAGGGGTGGCCTTGTGCAAAATCCTGGCATAGGCTTATGCCCTCCTCCCCATTGCACTGTATGTACTCTTTGCCTCTTGTGTCTAATGCCTGCTTAGTATTTCTTTTTAAAATAAATATTTATTTATTCAGAAAGAGAGAGAGCAAGGGAGACACAGAGAAAAAGACAGAGAGAGAGAAAAAGAAAAAATTCTCCACCTGCTGGTTCACTCCCCAAATTGCTGCAATGGCCAGGGCTGAGCCAGGACAAAGCAGGAGCCTAGAACTCCATAGGGGTCTCCCATGTGGGTGGCAGGAGCCCAGGTACTCTGACCATCTTCCACTGTTTTCTCAGACACAGTAGCAGGGAGCTGGGTCACAAGTGGAGCAGCCGTGACTTGATCGGCACTCAAGTGGGATGTGGGTGTTACAGGGGGTGGCCAGAAAGTCAGCCCTCCGCTCTTTAAGCCTTCTCTTGAGAAAGGAAGGATGTTGTTTCACCAAGGAATCCATAGAGGGTACCAGCTGAAAGCATTACGTCTTGGGAATATTTGCCTCAAAATTAATGTCCAGAAGGTGGCATCTCAGTAAGCATCCATTTGTGTGTGCTAAGACAGAAATCTTGTGGAGTGGCATGGGGAGGGGGCATGGTCACCTAGATATGCTACTCAGATCCTCCTTCAGGAAGGGATGTGCTGCCAGCTTTGGGGCAGGGGGCAGCAGACAGAATTCAGCCAGCAAGCCCCTCAGAGTAGGCCTCACCTGCCACGTGGCATGGGTCTCACCAAAGGCCCCACCCTCTTCAGGTCACTTTCATACAGAGACAGGCAGAAGTTGTGTGTTGAAGGTAGGAGGTAGAGACGTGACTATAAAGGTCCATCTGTGTGAACCACACGGGGGTTAGAGGAAAACTGACAAGCAATTCTCTCTCTAGTGCTTAGTGCTTCCTTGCAGGCTGGTCCAGGCTTTGACTGTGCTTATCATCACAGGTCAACTTATTGCCTCCTTTCTGGTGTTTTTTTTTTTTTTTTTTTTTTTTTTTTTTTTTTTTTTTTTTTTTTTTTTTTTTTTATAGTGAGAGAAAGAGAGACAGAGAGAAAGGTCTTCCTTTTTGCCATTGGTTCACCCTCTAATGGCCGCTGCGGCCGGCGCACCGCACTGATCCGAAGGCAGGAGCCAGGTGCTTCTCCTGGTCTCCCATGGGGGGCAAGGCCCAAGCACTTGGGCCATCCTCCACTGCCTTCCCGGGCCATAGCAGAGAGCTGGCCTGGAAGAGGGGCAACCGGGATAGAATCCGGCGCCCCGACCGGGACTAGAACCCGGTGTGCCGACGCCGCAAGGCGGAGGATTAGCCTGTTAAGCCACGGCGCCGGCCACCTCCTTTTTGTTAACAGAAGACCCAACTGAGCTGGGGGAGAGGAGGATTAGGAGGCTTTGGAGGATCGGGAGAGTCTGTTTCCAAACCGTCAATCAACAGGGGAGAATGGGGAAACTCCTGGAAAAAGGACTCCAATAAGAAACAGATAAAGCAGGAAAACAGGGCACGTTGATGTTTGCCGAGGAAAGTACCTAAAAGCAGAGGTCCCGAGAGACAGTGATGTAATGGCTGAAGCTCTTCCTGGAGCCCTGTAGGAAGCCTTAAGCTTAGAATAGCCTCTGGCTCACTTCCTGTTGGGCCCAGTTTGTGTTAGGATTCTCCCGAGGAAGGTGCTGGCTTCCATCGAGTGACATGTATGTTTATGGCCGCAAACTTAACTTCAGCATTGCTCCCAGAGTTCAGGTTTTCTACAGACTGTTAAGGAAACTTTGCAGGCTTTGCTTGGCTTTCTGCTGCTGTACACACATCTAACACAGCAAAAATGTGTTGATTGTTTTACAATCAGGTCAATAACAGGATCATTTGACTCCTTAGGTTTTGACAAAGGATATTACGCTATCTTTCCTTTCTTAAGAGTCTTGGACATGAAAAAGGAGTGCTTGATGTCAAGGGATATGTCCCAGATAGTCCACCAAGAGGCAGGAGCTCGGTGTCCTGCGGTTTTACAGGGAATGCAGTGTGGAACATTATCCCTAAGAAACAATGGCCAACAGATGGAGTGCTTTTCTGTGCCAATTCTTCTGTTTAAGAGGAGTCACTTTTGGTGATTACACTTCCAGCATCCAAAAACGGAGTCTTTGCGTTTGCTCCAGTTCCTGATAAATTGATTCTTACTGAGTCAGACTCAAATCTGGAAGTAAGTATTCAGTGTCTCAACACATTATCTTCCTATCTAGAGGCTGCTTGAACCAGTGGCTTAAGTGAAGGGCTGGACGCCAGGAACTCCGCCTGGGAACAGCCTAGTAGGAAAAGCACGGGTAATAAGACAGGATTTCATCTTGAATCTCTCTTTGTCACCTCACCAGCTCTGAACTTGGAGCCGCTAAATATGATCTCTCTGAACCACAGTTCTGAGTCTGCAAAAAGAGCTAATAATTCTGACCTTGCAGGATTATTCTAAAGTTTATATTCGATCATGAATGTTATGCATAGGACACATTTGGCACACAAAAAATGATGGTTTTTCTTATTGTTTGTTGGTTGTCTGGAATGAGGACATACTCCACAAGAATCAGTTCTTTAATCTGAATGATCTTTCTAAAGACAAATTAGTAATAAATGTTTTTGACTTTTTCATCATTACGATATACAAGAAACATGCTTAACATTTGAAGTAATTCAATTCAACCTTATTTTGAGTGGGTAGACCCATAAATAAAGCATCCTTTCTTGCTTATGGCATTGACATAATCATATGCATATTCTCTGAGAATCATGGCTTATGTTTCATATTTTATGCATTATATATTTCAAATACAGTTAATATAAAATCTTCTTATAACTTTTGAATTTCAGTTCCAGAGACATGTCTGTACTTCCCAATATTTTTCTTTTTTTGCATCCTGAAATTAACTCCCCTCAAAGATGTGTTGTGTCCATGTATAATCTCTGCATTTTTAATTTTCTGACACAAAGCCTCTGAGAAGAAGGGTATAACTGCACTCTTAGTGAGGATAACCATAGATAGTCAAAAACATTATGTCCACATGTATTTAAACATCCTGGTATAGAATTCAAACTACTTTTCAATTTACATGAAGCCATATTGAGTAAACTCAAAATGAAGTTGAGTCTGTGAAATTACTTATCATGTTAACTTTTTAAAGCCTCTTTTGAATGGCTCTTTAAGATTGTAGGATTGTAGTACCATTAAACTAGCCAATATTTATGTGTTAAGGAATAATATCCCATAGATCCTAACAAGTAATAGATCTTATCCATCTATTATTCTTATAACTGATAGTCCTAGATATACTTCCATTAACATAATAAAAGCATTTCATAAAGATTTTAATACATCAGCTGAACACTAAAAGGACCAGTGTCCTTTTAAACCTAGCCTGCAGACTCATTTCTTCCCTGCCAGTTGAATGTAGTCACACAATAAAAACTCATCCAGTTACTTTTAGTTATAAATATGAGCTTTTAGTTACAAATATGAGCTCTTTACAAGCTAAAATATCTCAGACAGGGTACAAATCAACCTCCAAACCAGGTTAACTTAGTCCTTCTCACCTCCCATGGCAAAACACTGATTTATGCCTAGAAACCAATGGTAGGAAGGGGATGGACAGACACATCTCCCTCCTCACATACTCAATAGCTATGTTTCTGAACCCCCCAGGGCAAAGTGCAGGCGCAATCAAGGGGTTGGAGTGGGGAATTTGGATTCTCCCAGCCAGGGAAGGATGAGACTAAAATTCTGCTCAAGAACTCATATTCCTTGGAGTGACCTTGAGCCCATCAGGCAGAAGAGGCACTGTTCACATTTGCACATACTTATCATTTGTTTGCATCTCACATGTTGTAAGAGAGTACCATTTATGGTTTTTTAACTAGCAAACTTTCAACAGCATAAATATAGAGCTCTCCTTATCCTCACCCAGCTTAAAGAATTACAAAGTCTTGGTGATGACTTTTCATTTCAGAAGAAGATACCATTCTAGGTACCTACAAGAAGTCTTAAATATAATGCCGGTATAGCTGATTTCAATGACTACCTCCTTTTGACATCCTGGCTAATAGACCTTCCTCTCCATAGTCCTCATTACTAGTTAAACAATACATGTTTTTTCAGTTTCACTCCCTGTGGGAGAGCTTTCTAGGGCTTCCCTGTTCCTTCATCCTTTGAAAATCCAATGTACCATATGCCAGATCATTGTATACTTTTCTTTTTTTCTTTTTTTACTTTTATTTAATAAATATAAATTTCCAAAGTACAGCTTTTGGATTACAGTGGCTTTCCCCTGACCCATAACTTCCCTCCCACCCGCAACCCTCCCATCTCCCGCTCCCTCTCTGATTCCATTCAAGTCAAGATTCATTTTCCATTCTCTTTATATATAGAAGATCAATTTAGTATATATTAAGTAAAGATTTCAACAGTTTGCACTCACATAGAAACACAAATTGTAAAGTACTGTTTGAGCTAGTTATACCGTTAATTCACGTAGTACAACACATTAAGGACAGAGATCCTACATGAGGAGTAAGTGCACAGTGACTCCTGTTGTTGACTTAACAATTGACACTCTTGTTTATAGCATCAGTAATCACCCTAGGCTCTTGTCATGAGCTGCCAAGGCTATGGAAGCCATTTGAGTTCACAAACTCCGATCTTTAGACAAGGTCATAGTCAAAGTGGAAGTTCTCTCCTCCCTTCAGAGAAAGGTACCTCATTCTTTGATGGTCCCGTTCTTTCCACTGGGATCTCACTCACAGAGATCTTTCATTTAGCTGTTTTCTTTCTTTTTTCTTTTTTTTTTCCAGAGTAGCTTGGCTTTCCATGCCTAAAATACTCTCATAGGCTTTTTAGCCAGATACGAATGCCTTAAGGGCTGATTCTGAGGCCAGAGTGCTATTTAGGACATCTGCAATTCCATGAGTCTGCTGTGTATCCCGCTTCCCATGCTGGATCCTTCTCTCCTTTTCTTTTTTTTTAATTTGGAATTTCTTTTTTTTAACTTTTATTTAATGAATATAAATTTCCAAAGTACAGCTTATGGATTACAATGCCCCCCCATAACTTCCCTCCCACCTGCAACCCTCCCCTTTCCTGCTCCCTCTCCTTTTCAATTCTATCAGTTAGTATTAGCAGACACTAGTCTTGTTTATGTGATCCTTTTGACTCTTAGACCTATCATTATGATCAATTGTGAACTGAAACTGATCAGTTGGACTATTGAGATGGCATTGGTACATGCCACCTTGATGGGATTGAATTGGAATCCCCTGGCACGTTTCTAACTACCGTTTGGGGCAAGTCCCATTGAGCATGTGCCAAACTGTACATATCCTCCCTCTCTTATCCCCACTATTATATTTAACAGGGATCACTTTTCAGTTAAATTTAAACACCTGGCTGGCACCATGGCTTAACAGGCTAATCCTCTGCCTTGCGGCGCTGGCACACCGGGTTCTAGTCCCGGTCAGGGCGCTGGATTCTATCCCGGTTGCCCCTCTTCCAGGCCAGCTCTCTGCTATGGCCCGGGAAGGCAGTGGAGGATGGCCCAAGTGCTTGGGCCCTGCACCCCATGGGAGACCAGGAGAAGTACCTGGCTCCTGGCTTTGGATCAGTGAGATGCGCTGGCCGCAGCGGCCATTGGAGGGTGAACCAATGCAAAAAGGAAGACCTTTCTCTCTGTCTCTCTCTGTCTCTCACTATCCACTCTGCCTGTCAAAAAAAAAAAAAATCAAACACCTAATAATAATTGTGTGTTAATTAAAGAGTTCAACCAATAGTATTAAGTAGAACTAAAAAAAGTACTAAAAAGGAAAAACTTTTCTAATGTTATGTTCCTCACCTCCTTTCCTTTTGCCTCACCTCCCCAACTCCCTGTTTTGCTCCCTCCTAATACCCTGTCCCCTTGTTTTTTCCCCCTCTCTCTCCCAAATCTTTCATTCCCATTTCCATCTCTGGCTTAAAAAGCCCAGTGCTAAAGCTTTAATGAGAAAGAATTGTACCTTACTGTATACTTCCCACCTGCTGGTCCTATGCCTCAAAGCCAATGCTTTCTATTGCTTCACTTGTCTCTTCTGTCATTTACTGTCATCTTTCTAAGTAACATTCTTGTTATTTAGATATTTCTAGACAATTTTCAATTTCATAAATTCTCTTTACCTCCTTTTTTTTTTTTTTTTTTTTTTTTGACAGAGTGGACAATGAGAGAGAGTCAATCTTACCAAGGAGGCAGGTACCAATGCCAGCACACTTGGTAAAATGATAAGTATAAATAAACAACCGATCAAAAAGATAGGGTATATGTTGAAGAGATTTCACAAATAAGACCAGTGTAAGCAAATAATGAAGTATAGAATTAAAAGGGAGAGAAGGATCCTGCGGGGGAAGCAGGACATACAGCAGACTCATAGAATGACAAACGCCCAAAACAGCACTCCTGCCTCAGAATCAACCCTTGGGACATTCGGATCTGGCTAAAAGGTCCATGAGAGTCTCACAGGCATGGAAAGCCATGACACGATGGCAAAAAGCAACCTAAATGAAAGATCCTGGTGAACAAGACCCCAGCAGAAGGAACAGGCCATCAAGGAGAGAGGCACCTTTCTCTGAAGGGAGAAAGGAACCTCCACTGTGATATGGCCTTGACTAAACAAGTTCAGAGTCAGTGAACTCAAGGGGCTTCCATAGCCTAGACAGCGCTTAGCAAGAGTCTCAGGTGATTGCTGACGTCATAAATAAGAGTGCCAATTGTTAAATCAACAACGGAAGTCACTGGGTACATGCTCCCCACATAGGATCTCTGTCCTCAATGTGTTTTACTATGAAACTTAAAAACACTACTAGTTGAACAATACCCTATACCTTGTGCGGTTGTGTGAGTGCAGCCTGTTGAAATCCTTGCTTAGTATATACTAAGTTGATCTTCAGTATATGAAGGTAATTGAAAATGAAACTCGATGAAGGGCGGGATGGGAGAGGGAGTTGGAGAGGGAAGGGCCACGGGAGGGAGGGCGGTTGGGGGAGGGAAGCCACAACAATACAAAAGTTGCACTTTGTAAATTCACATTTATTGAATAAAAAAATAATAACTATATAACAAACAAAAAAACCCTTAATACTTTACCCTTTTAGTATTTTTTATATTCTACTTAAAACTATTGGTTGAACTCTGTAATTAATACACAATTATTCTTAGGTGTTTAATTAATGCTATAACTAGTACTCAAATAGTACTTTACACTTTGTGTTTCTGTGTGGGTGCAAACTGTTGAAATCTTTACTTAATATATGCTAAATTGATCTTCTGTATATAAAGATACTTGAAAATTAATCTTGATGTGAATGGAAGAGGAGGGGGGTGGGAGAGGGGAGTGTTGTGGGTGGGAGGGAAGTTATTGGGGGGAAGCTATTGTAATCCATAAGCTTTGGAAATTTATGTTCATTAAATAAAATTAAAAAAAAAAGAAGCTAGACTAAAAAAATGAAATAAATAAAACAAAATCTTAAAAAAAGAGAGAGAGAGAGAGAGAGAGAGAGAAAGGTCTTCCTTTTCCGTTGGTTCGCCTCTCAATGGCCGTTGCGGCTGGCGCACCACACTGATCCGAAGCCAGGAGCCAAGTGCTTCTCCTGGTCTACCATGCAGGTGCAGGGCCCATGGACTTGGGCCATCCTCCACCGCACTCCCGGGCCACAGCAGAGAGCTGGACTGGAAGAGGAGCAACCAGGACAGAATCCAGCGCCCCGACCGGGACTAGAACCTGGTGTGCCGGCGCCACAGGGGATGATTAGCCTATTGAGCTGCGGTGCTGGCCTTTACCTCCTTCTAACAAAGACTATGATTTAGTTGTCTTATGTCAATGCAATACACCTAATTTGTCTTTCCATGATAAAGCCATGATGCCTACTAAAATCAATATTTAGAATTTATCTTGTCATGTCTAAGCAACAGTTTTGTTTATATCAACTCTTGCAGAAAATATGGTTATAGTTCCCCTCTGTTATAACTTTTGTCTTTCTTGGATTTAATAATTGCTACCCCCCCCACCATTTATTGCTTGAACAGTCATTAATGTAGCTACACTCTGTTTATATGAACTCTAAACCCCTGTAGAATAGTCAGGCATAACTATTGGTGACATGGTGCTATGGTTTTCTTGCTGATACCCCTTTTGGAACCCTCTATTCTCTGATTCTGATTGGACCGATGGTTCTGCTAGTGTCAGCATAGTTATTTTCCCTGGGACTTTCCTTCATTTTCAGCCTGGGAACTCCCTTAGTTTTTCTCCCACGGTTGACCCTAATTCCTGAATCATTGGTCTTCCTGGATTTAGTACTCTTGATTTGCAACACACATGCCAGTTTCTTCCCAGTAATTTGGGAAGTGTGTCTGGGACTTGAGGAAGGACGGATGATAATTTTGAGATTCAGCTGAAATATCTCCTGTTATCTTTATTCTACTCTGATAGTTGATTTGTAATCTGGTTTGGTACAGAATTTTGTAATAATTTTTTTCCTAAAATTTCAAAGCTTTTTCCCCACTAAATTCTAGCTTCCAAGGAGGCTATTGGGAAGTCCAGAACCATTTTGATATGGTCTTCTCTCAAGATTTTAGGACACTCTTCATCTCAGGTTTCATAGATGCTAGTTCTTTTCATTTCTGTCCATGTATTTATTTAATTCTTTAGAATTTGTACTCCAAACATCTATCAAGTCTTCACTACATGTGGAACTGTTTTAGAACTAGTGCCTGGAGTTCTATGCAATTTTCTTTTATTATTTCCTACCCTCCATTTTCTATTTTCTCTATTTATGGAGCTCTTACTATCTATCAGATATCCTAACTTGATGCTCTAATTTTCTCAAGTTTTCTCTTCTCTTTCAATATGTCTGTCTATTTATTCTCCTGTTCATGAAAAAATGTTTGAAATTATGTCTGTCCTTGTTTAAAAAGTGCAGCTTCTCTTTTAACCAGCTGATTATATTAATTAACAATGTTAAGCTTTTTTTCCCCATTTTGCTTGCTTCCCTAAGTTCACTTTTTTTCTGTTTTGAATTTCATATTTAGTAATAGTGGCTTTCCACACATGATTGGCTATACTCCCTTTCAGTGCGAGGCTCTGAAGAGTCTGAGGTAAGTTGGAGGGACGAAGCTCATTGATTCCAAGTGTTTTCTCAAGGACTAGTGAATGCTGCTAAGGCTGGCACTTCCAACTGGGCAGTAAATTGGGTATCTGAAGTCTGGGTCCTCCAGGGGAAGGGAGGAGGAAGACAGGTCCAGTGCATCATCACTTAGAATGCCAAAGATCTCCCAGCACCTTCATTTTCAGGGCTGGCCTCCCTGCCCTGGTGAGTGTGTTTGGTGTCCACCTGCCCAGAGCTTCATGTCGATGGCAACCTTCACATTTATCCGAGTCTGGGAGAGGAAGCTTTGTGAAATGAGAGAGGGCATCTGGGGCTCTAACTGCTCCCTGTGATGTTTCATTCAATCCAGCTGGGGTCAGCCACCTTCCCATCTCCTTTCTGAGCGACCCAGGGCCCCTAATCCCTGAGAGGATATGGAGTTTTGTGCCCTGCTGTTGGCTTCTCTCGGTCAGGCTCATAATTTCCCAGAAAGCTCAGATCTCCATGAGTTACCACTTGGAGGTGACTCATCTGCTTTTCTGTCGGCTCTTCTTTTCTTTGTGGTTGTCATTTAGGGGCTTTTAGGATAGAAGGACCCAAGGGCACCTCTGAAAGTTTGTGGAAAATGAGTTGCAAAGATAAGTCTGAGTGCAGAAACATTTGAAATCCAGGCATCCGAGGGGCTTTCAAATGCACATTATGAAAAAAAACTAGGCATGGATTTTACAATATTTTGCAACAAAATCAGTTTATCTTTCGAGCTCATTTCTACCAACTTTCTGAATGCCCCTTGTATATGTTCAATAGGCCTCATTCATTTTCAGTCTATTTTGTTACTTTTTTTTTTCCTGCCTTCTTCCCTTTCCTCTGAATAGTTTCTCTCTCCCTCACTTTATTCTCCCCAGTCTCCAAGTATCCCAGAGCAATGACAGTGACCTGCCACCCATCTGTGAAGTGGCCTGTGAAGTCATGGACAGAACTGATTTTCATGCAGACGAGGGAGAAACTGACAGAGGTGTTGCTGATCTCAGCCTAGGCTGCGGGTGTGAATCTCACTCTAGGCGCAAGGCTGCACTGCTCTGAAGACAGACAACTAATCTGCAAGAATTCCTGCAGTCTGGGAGTTACTCCAGGCTGTCTGGAGAGGAAAGACAGGCCGTGCAGGGGTTGTCTGGACTGGTGAGTGGAGGTTCTCAGAAACCTGGAGCTAATCCCAAGGAGGCTGCAGTCATTGCCAAAAGCCAAGAGGGAACTTTGGAGCCAGGGTGTTGGTTCAACCCATGCAGCTAGGCTGCGTTCGGCTCCGTGGTTTCCTAGCTGTGGGGCCCCTGAGAGCCTTGCTTAATGCTGAACCTGTTTCTTTAATTGTAAAAGGGGACCATTAGCAGTATCTTCCTCCTAAGGTGGTTGTGAACAGTAAATCCGTAATGATCGCAGAGGCCCTAATGTAATTTCATGTGATAACCTAACAAAAAATGACTCGATTAGAAAATGAGAGGGGTAGTCCAGTCATGCTTCATGTATGGTACATTGTATGTGCTCAATAAAACCTTTTTAAAAAAAAGATTTTTTTTTATTTATTTGAAAGGCAAAGTGACAGAGAAAGGAAGAGATGAGGAAATAAGACAGACAGAGAGAGAGAGAGAGATATCTTCCATCTTCTGATTCATTCCACAAAAGCTTGCAACAGCCAGGGTGGGCCATGCTGAAACCAGGAGCCTGACTCCATATAGTCCCCCACATGATGGCAGGGCTCCACATACTCTGTCCATCATCTGTTGCCTTCCCAGATGCATCAGCAAGAAGCTGGATTGGAAGTGGTGTGGCCAGAACTCCACATAGCACTGCAACCCCGGATGTGGGTGCCTCAAGCAGCAGCTAAACTCACAGTACAACTACACCCATCCTCAATACAGCTTTTTAAAATTAGGTGGGTGAAATACATCTAGAGATAATAATAGTGGGCTGTCTAACTTTATAGACAGGTTTTTGTGCTTGGCAAGTAAACATCAGAGAACTGTATTAATGGTTGCTTTCAGTTGGAATAATTAGCCACATAGCACTGCAGTTGAAGAAATGAGTACTTCCAAATCTCTTCCAATAACACCACCAGGTAGACAAATCATGACTGATTAACCAAGAGCTATGCTTTGTTTGGTCCAGGAACAACTCTGCCGCAGGCATGTCGGCACAGTCTTCCAGGGACTTTGACTGATCAGCAAGGAACCAAATGGCTGGTAATTTCTAATTTATAAACACTGCTTGACGTAGGCAGTTGGGCATTCTGCCACGCTGCTACGGCCTGAAATGGCCCAACCACTTTTCAGTAAGCTAGAAGCAATTCCAAGTGACTAAATAACTCTTTACCTACCTCTCTGCTGGGGTCCACAGACACCACTGGATGGAGGCAGCCAGCAAGTGCCTCAGGACAAGAGGTTCCTGTTCCAGCCTCACGGGGTTTCCAGCTAAACAATGAGTAGATTGTGAAAGTCCCATCTGTCAAAGGAATCAAAAGATAAAGTGGGAAATAACACAATTAGGCCTTTAAGACTTATACATTTATCTTCAATTTTTCAAACCTGATCACAATTTGGCAAGGTTTTGTTTGGCAAAGAAGTTGGAGAGCAGTATTCTTTGATACAAACTGAAATCTTGCCTAAAAGGAATTTCTGGCTAGAAAGATGAGAAGAAGGAGAGGCAACTAACTAGTACTATTGATGGGAGGAAAAGACTCCTGTCTATAACTAAGTGTTCCAATAAGCCAGAGCATTAACCTGGTTAGGGTAAATAGTATATTAAAAACAAAAGCAATGAAACGCTCGCTCCTGCTGATAGCATGGTGAGGCCACACGCGTGCATGGAAAAAGAGCTGAAATCATCCATGCTTGTAAAAGATTGCTGTCTTCCCCGGTGCTGTGACCTCTAGCAGTGCCATTGCTGGAATCTCCGTGCTCTCAGCAGTTCCTGTCTGTCCTCAGGGGCTCAGACAAGGCCCAGACACTCGCTCCGAGCCTGGCTGGCAGCTGGAGTCACTTCTTTGACCCCTGCTGTCCGAGTCTGATGGGATGCTCCTCAAGCTATCAGATCTGTTCTCTCAGGTTACCCTCAAGTCATTTCTCGCCTCTTGCCATCAGTCTCCTATACAGCAGCTACACACACACACACACACACGTCCCATGGTGTCAGAGCAGCCATCCTTCCTCAGTAACCTGAGTCCAGGCTGCCATTCTCTGCTGCTCTCCTGCTTGGGTTCTACCTGGGCCTCATGCTTGGGTCACACAGAACTAATTGTGATTTCGCCACATCTGGTTTTAGGTGTGTGGGCGTTTGCCCTTCCTGAAGGAGAATTTTGCCTCCTTTCTGTCTTCCCCATTCCCTTATAGTCCATACTAAACAAGACACATTATCCAGATGTCACGGCTCCTTTTTCCTTCTCTAGTGAATGAATTATTGCATATTCGCAGCACCTACAACCTTGTCTGGGTCTGGAAGGGCATCGAATGGAAGGCAGACACCCAGACATCCCTTAGCAACTCTGAATGCCATTAGACTGGTGTCCTTGCTCCAGCAAAGTGCCTTCGATTGAGGGCTCATCATCATTTGTCTAGACAAAATCCTGATCTGCTTAATGAATCTAACCTTATGAGAAACTCCAGCCCAATGAAGCAAGAACACCATCCCAGTACCAACCCTGAGAAATGTATGCTCAACTACCCAAATGGAGTTCCTGGTCCGTGTCCTGTCTGGTCAACAACATGGCATGATACATAGAATAGAGACATACAGCAATTATGGGCATTCATTGCTGATTACTAGTGATTTGTTCTCCGTTATTCTACCTGGTTCATAGACACACTTCTTGATAAAAGCAAGTGTTTGCTGGGTCCTCGTCTGTCTAAAGTTCTGGCTTTCAAAAACTGGTTTGATATTGATCATGGTCCTGATCTACTCTAGCCTACATAATAGACACTCGGAGGCTTTTGACTTTGAAGGAGGTCATGTTACCACCAAGCTTTGATGTCTTGAGGGCACAACACTGGAGAAAGTTAATGAACTAACTGTGTAGCTGAAGTTTTAATTACCAAGACCACTTCTGGCCACCAAGACTGCCACCTCTTACAAGAGCTAACATAGACCTAGAGACAAACTTCAAGAGATCAGGTCAGGTTTCCAGGTGTTTCACTTCTCCATCAGGTAAATGAGAAGCAGCCAAGCAGGAAAATATCCTTCTGCCTCATGATGGGATATCCAGGACAATAGGATCACTTCAATTCTGCTTCCACCAGTTTTGTGGTCTGCAACTTCAGGCTTCAGCTGATGAAACAACACAGTGAAGCCAGTTGACCACTAGCCCTGTCCCCAGCCCTTTACTTGTAACTGGTCCACTCACACATTATGGTGTAAAGGTCATAGACGCAAACCGTTACTTAGACCTACCTCAGGTATTTCCCTGTCACCATAAGGCTTTGCTACTTAACCAACTACATCCACTTCTTCAATCTTCTGGCTTTTCCAGTTCATACAACTTGGTTTTCAATCCTCTTGCTACTTTAGAACTTCATGTGGATCTCTAATTTTTTCCAACCTCAAGACTCTGCTAGACTCTGGGGATCTCAAGTGGATTATTTCTATGTAAGTTTTGGCTTTTCAGAGAACCATCACAATGTAAATATTTTAAAAGATGTATTTATTAATTTATTTGAAAGGTAGAGAGACAGAAAGAGAAAGAGAGAGAGAGAGATCAATATTCCGTCCGCTGGTTCACTCCCCAAATGGCCGCAACAGCCAGGTCAGGCTGAAGGAGGAGTCAGGAACTCCATCTAGGACTGTCATGTACTTGTGTCATCTTCTGTGATTCTCCCAGGTATGTGAGCAAGGAGCTGAAAGTGAAGCAGCCAGGACTCAAACTGGTGCTTGGATGTGGGATGCCAGTGCTGCAGGCAGCAGCTTAGCCTGCTCTGCCACAACACAGGCCCCTGCAATCTAAAATGTTTTAACTTAATTGTTCTACTGTTTGCTTTACCTGTATCCTACCACTTTTCCATCTAAGCACACAATACTGCATGCCAACATCACTCATTTTTGCAAACTTCATGTACAGGTACCATTAGTACCTCTTCCCTTTATGTCCATAGCCATGTCTTCATGCTATTTGCCCTTAATTAAATAACCCGCCAAAACAAACAAACACAATCACAAAATATTACTCTCTTTCCTCCCTAATTTCTGTTTGCAACTGGGTAATCTTTGCCATACCTCTGCTTAGACTTGGTTCTGATTCTTGACCACATTTCTTCCTGTATTTCGTTAGTTGAGTCACTTCTCATTTCTGCCATTTTCTTCCAGCTGACTGTCCAGCCATCTTTACACTGTGTTGTGTTCTGACACAACACTAGGAGCTAACACTGAAAATTCAGTTTTTCCACAGAGAACAGAACTAGGTGGGATAAAAGGAGATAAATGATATATTAATATAAGGAGAGTATAGACATGCGAAGTAGCCAGCCCCAAAGCTAGGTTCCTCAGAAGTGATAAACTCAACATCAGTGAATGCATTTAAGTTGAGGCTGAGTGACTAACCTGATAAAATATGCCTTCTTTGCAAAGAGATGTATTGGAGAACACCAAAAGCTCTTTTTCCTTTAATACACTTATGTATTTCAGTGCACCTGACCATTGAACTTGATATTGTCAGAGTCACCAACAGCTCAGAGTAAATATTCTGAACGAGGTGGAGAGACAGACCTCCTACAAAAGGTGTGCTAAGGGAGTAGAACAGGTTCTTCCAGTATAGGGACCACAGTCCACAAGGAAAAGATAATCGTTAAAGGAGAAAGGATAATTGCATCTATTAGCCTGTCCATATACAGTTGCACCCGTATTTAGTGCTCTGCTCCTACCTCCTCATGCCAAGTCTCAGCTCAGAGTAGAAATTTGATTTGTATTCTCAGAGCTGAGTACACATGGGAATAAGGAAGAGAGCCAAATAGGAGTTTGAGAAATTAAAAGTGGTAAGAGTGACTTAATACAGCCCACCTGGTGGCTAATCAAGGTAAGAAGGAAATTTCTTGGGGGGAAACTTCACTTACCCCAACAGGTTATTCCCCCATGGTATGAGTGGAGCTGATCTTGAGCCATCCTGAAAGAGTTTTGACTCAAAAGGGCTGCCTAATGGGCAAGGAGACCCTGGTGCAGATAATCCATGTATGACAGAGATCTCGGGTCCAGGAAGTAGGGGAGCAAGTAGGAAGATGACACTGGAGGAAGCATCCAGATGTCAGTTAGCAGTTAGGCAATTACTGCATAGCACTGTATGTGGAGGCCCCTGGTGTGCTTTGAGGACAGATAGAATAAATAGCCTGGAATGCTGGGAAATTTGGGGAGCGATCATTGAACATTAGTCTAGGACCAAATTCTAAAAGGTCCTCAAATGCCAGCCTGAGGCCCAGTGCTCTGACGCTGTAGGTTAATCCTGTGCCTGCGGTGCCAGCATCCCATATGGGTGCTGGTTCTAGTCCCAGCTGCTCTCTTCTGATCCAGCTCTCTGCTGTGGCCTGGAAAAGCAGTAGAAGATGGCCCAAGCACTCAGGCCCCTGCACCCATATGGGATACCTGGAAGAAGCTCCTGGCTCCTGGCTTCGATCGGTCCAGCTCTAGCCATTGCAGCCACTTGGGGAGTGAACCAGCGGATGAAAGACCTTTCTCTTTGTCTCTTCTCACAGTCCATAACTCTATCTCTCAAATAAATAAATAAATAAACATCTTTTAAAAAATGTGGGCCTGATTTCTCTAGTAAACACAAGCAGTAGAATTCAGCATTGATACTGGATTGAGAAAGAGCATGGTTCACTTGCTTCCCTGTTATGGACCAGATACCCCCCATATCAAATTAAACTGATTTCTTTTGTGTTTTGCTCTTTCATATTCTTTCATATATCTTTGTACTCAACTTTTTCCCTTCCAAATTTTTTGATTGTTTCTTCCCATGCAGAGTCTTATATATCTTGTGTTTAGTGTCCCATGCTGGTGTTATCATTGCTACTTCTGACTGCCATTATAAATTGGTATCAGAGAGTCCTTATTCGCATCCACTAACCCCAAACTTCGTATCTGATGTTATCCTCTTTCTTGGAAATGGAGCTCATTAGAGCATCAAATAATTTTACTTACACCTTTCAGAACTCAATTCTTCTGTCTTGAGGATTTTCTTTAAGGAAAAATTTTCTTAAAGGAAAAATTCTAAATTCAAGCTATCTAAAATTATATTCACCTTAAAAACTTCACTGCCTGCTACCTTACCTGTGACTTTTTTCTTTATAATTTTTAAAAAAATTTTATTAAAAACTTAACAGATATATAAATTCTACATATTTATGGGACTATGTGATGTTTCATTGCATGTATACATTTTATAATGTCCAATCAGATCAAATATATTAATCGTTGCAAGCAATTAAGCTTTATGTATAGTGGAAATAAACCCAAATCCTATCTTTTAGTTTTTATAATGGAAAAATATGCAGTATATTAATATTATCTATCTTAACCCTACCATGCAATAGAATCCCAGAATTCCTTATTTCTCTCTGGCTATAACCAACTACCTGTCAATCAATCTTTCTCTAACTTTCCCTCCCCATTTCCCTCCCCTGCCTCTGGTTGAACTTCTATTTTTTTCTTTATCTGAACCTGGGCTTTCCCTTGAAATAGGGCTATATTTTTAAGGAGATGTGCAGTTCACCATGCCAAATGTCTCACTGTTTTAAATGATAATGATAATGGTAATTAGAGAAATTATTTTGACAACTTTCTAGTTCTGGAAGTGTTTTTTTGTTAAGTAGCTGTTAGTGAAATTAATATGTAATTATGGGAAGAATGAACTCTATATCCACAAAGCTATATTTTTCAATACACATTGCTATTGTCTCTTGAGACTCCTTTAAATGTTTTCATTTGTTTATTTAATGCTCAAATCCTGGAACTGTTCTTGCGGGACATATACAGAGAAAGTCTCTGGTCTCTGAAGTCTTTCCAGATTTACCAAGATTTATGAAGGCAGAAAAATGGCCCTCTTGGCAAAGATTTATGATGTTTATTTGATTTTCTTTAAAATAAAACATACTTGAAATAAAAATTGACATTTTCGCAATATTATTTGTTCCCTTTATTTTATTTAATAGCCCTACTTAAATGTATTTTAAAAATATGTGTATAGTGAAAGGTTTTATTTTTGCTGTAATAGTTGGTAATATTCATATGTATATTTGTATGTTTTAAGAATTCCCTTCGATTTATGCAGGTTATCTCATTTTTTGTTTGCATAACTTAAAAATCAATACTTTCTTGTTTCATGTTAAATAATTCTGATAAAAGGCAAAAGCAAGAAATTGCACCTGATACTTGAAAGTTACTATTCCTGACAGCACTTCATCTTTTTTCATGCCCATATTGGCTTTTTTCCCAGCCCATCCATTCCTTAATGTAAGTGTTATAAATTGCTCTAAAGTGCCATAAAGCATAATAAACATAAATCAATATTTCTTGGTTAAAAACTTAGAAATGCTGATCCAGCCCAAGTTGGTTAGAGGTGTCCTGAATCTATCATGTCTCCTGGTTATTCTCTCTGACCAGAGTCCTCTCTGGGCTCAGGGATGCCTCTCTCTGACCCGAGTGCTGTGGACACTTGCAGTGACACATCAGGATGGATTGTGGGGAAGGCATCATCCAGCAGTCTTAGAAAAGTCCCATTATTTTTTCCTTTTGGCCTCTGATCTTGACAACTTTGGAAAGTAGAGTGACATTCTCAGACAAAGTTAGACCACAGGCTGGCAAAGTGTCAAGTTGTCTGAGGCAAATTCCAGTTTGTCATGGGGAAAAAAAAATGTAAAATTTCTTCTGGGATTTAATGAATTGAGCAAAAACCAACTCCTTTCCTTCTGGTTTTTGCAAATGTAGTGTGTGATCTAAATGAAACACCTGCAGGCTGCCTAATGACAAAACCAACCCATTTGAATTCTGCTATCTTTGGAATTTTTCAATCTGACCACGCGCTGCACCCTGGGATGGAAAACCACATCTCTCTTCTGGAAATGACAGCTTGCCCCCACAGCCAACTGATGCTATTTATGCGGCATTGTTGTTATTTATTCTCATCTCAAAGAAATGATTGAATGGCTTCTTCCTTTCTCCCAGGAAATTGTGGAGCTATACAACATGGGATCTGCAAGCTCAGGGCTCATCTTTCTTGAGGAAATTTTCTCAAGCAGCTCTTTGGAAATTGCATGACAAGGCTGCTAGGGCATTAGACAAAGTGGTTTTATTAGGCTTATTGGCTCGCAGTCCACTTTTTACACTAATTGAGATCCAGAGCACACACATGGCAGACAGCTTTCTCCCAAAAACCTCACCCCTTTGCAGCCAAGAGCAGGCTGTCCCAGGACAGTGAGAAGCAGCTTCTGTCCTAGAAGGTGCAACTGCCTAGATTGTGTCTTGCAGCAATGACAGTGGGCAGAATTAGACTACTTTCCCACCATTATCACCCTCCTACGTGTTTCATTCTGCCAGAGTGCTATCAGCCAATTATTCCTTTGGAGTCTGGAAACTTTTATATCAAAAGAAAAAGAAAAATGAACAACATCTAAATATATAGAAAGATGCCCAGGTGCTCTCATCATAATAGAAATGGAAAAGATACTCAGATACTATTTTATAGTCTTTCAACTGACACATAAAAGTTGCATGAATTTATAGGATACCATGTGATGTCTCAGTGCATTATACAATCCAGCTCTTTGCTCTGACCTGGGGAAACAGTAGAAGATGGCCCAAGACCTTGGGCCCCTGAATCCATGTGGGAGACCAAGAGGAAGCTCCTGGCTCCTGACTTCAGATGGGCACAGCTCCAGCTGTTGTGGCCAATTGGGGAGTGAACCAGCAGATAGCAGACCTCTCTCTCTCCCTATGCCTCTGCCTCTCTGTAACTCTGCCTTTCAAATAAATAAATAAACCTTTAAAAAACGAGAAAATACAGTCCCTTGTCATTGTCTATAACCACTCCACTGTACAATAAACACAAGAACTTCTTACTCCTACCTTACTATACTTTAGCACCCATTAATCAACTTGTTCTCATTCCTTCCTCCCCACTACCTTCCCCAGCCTCTGGTAATCATCATAGTACTCGTCATTTCAATAAAATTAACTTTTTTAGATTGCATAGGAGTAGATAATGAGTACTTGTCTTTCTCTGCTTAACTTATTTCATTTAACATACTGACTTCTAGTTCTAACTCAGTTGTTGTAAAAGACAATATTTTATCCTTTTAATGGCTGAACAGTACTCCACTGTGTATATGCACCGCATTTTCTTATCCATTCATCAACTGTTGGCCACTTAGGTTGCTTCCATTTCTTGGCTATTTTACTAGTACTTCAATAAACATGGGAGCATAGATGTCTTATCAGCAAAATGATTTCACTTTCCTTGGGCATATACACATAGTGGGCTTGATGGAAGATTCATTGGTTTTATTTTCAGGTTTTTGAGGAACCTCCATAGTTCTTTCAATAATGCTTACACTAATGTGCATTCTTGGCAACAGTGTACAAGAGGTCCCTTCTTTCCATGTCCTTATAAACATTTATTATCTTTTGCTGTTGGTAATGGCCAGTCTAATTAGAATGAAATGATATTCGTTGCCCTCTTGATTTGCATTTTTCTGATGATTAGTAATGTTGAGCATTTTTTTTCATGTGCTGGTTGGTCATATCCAAGTTTCTACATTTTAAAATATTTGTTTAGATCTACTTCTAAGTTTTTAATTGGATTATTTGGGTTTTTTTCCCTCTATTCTGCTATTGAGTTTTTGAGTTCCTTACAAATTTTGGCTGTTAACCCCCTGCCAGATGTAGAATAAACATTTTGTCCCTTCACCTGTTGATTGCTTCCTTGGCTGTGAGAAGCTCTTTGGTTTGATGAGATCCCGCTTGTCTATTTTGCTTTTGGTTGCTGTGCTTTTGGGTGTGCTCCCCAAGGTGCTTGCCCATTTCAAAGTCCTGAAGTGGCTCTTACGGGTTTTATTCCAGTGGTTTCTTTTTTTTTAACTTTTATTTAATAAATATAAATTTCCAAAGTACAGCTTTTGGATTACAATGGCTCCCCCACCCAACTTCCCTCCCACCTCCAACCCTCCCATCTCCCACTCCCTCTCCCCTTCCATTCACATCAAGATTCATTTTCAATTATCTTTATATACAGAAGATCAATTTAGTATATATTAAGTAAAGATTTCAACAGTTTGCACCCACACCAAAACACAAAGTGTAAAATACTGTTTGAGTACTAGTTATAACATTAATTCACATTGGACAACACATTCAGGACAGAGATCCTACATGGGGAGTAAGTGCACAGTGACTCCTATTGTTAACTTAACAATTTGACACTCTGATTTATGGCATCAGTAATCACCCTAGGCTCTTGTCATGAGCTGCCAAGGCTATGGAAGCCATTTGAGTTCACAAACTCTGATCTTATTTAAACAAGGTCATAGTCAAAGTGGAAGTTCTCTCCTCCCTTCAGAGAAAGGTACCTCCTTCTTTGATGGCCCCGTTCTTTCCACTGGGATCTCACTCACAGAGATCTTTCATTTAGTTTTTTTTTTTTTTTTCCAGAGTGTCTTGGCTTTCCATGCCTATAATACTCTCATGGGCTCTTTCGAATCTCATGGGCAGATCCGAATGCCTTAAGGGCTGATTCTGAGGCCAGAGTGCTGTTTAGGACATCTGCCATTCTATGAGTCTGCTGTGTATCCCACTTCCCATGTTGGACCATTCTCTCCTTAATTCTATCAGATAGTATTAGCAGACACTAGTCTTGTTTATATGATCTCTTTGACTCAGACATATCATTATGATCAATTGTGAACAGATTGATCACTTAGACTAGTGAAATGGCAATGGTACACAATTTGGGACATGCTCAATCTGACTTGACCCAAATGGCAGAGTTAGAAATGCGCCTGGGGATTCCAATTCAATCCCATCAAGGTGGCATGTACCAATGCCATCTCACTAGTCCAGTGGTTTCAATGTTGCAGTTTTTTTAATCCATTTGAGTTGTTTTTTGTATATGGTGCTAGAAAAGGCCTACTTTCATTATTCTTCATATGGATATCCAGTTTCCTCACCCCATTTATTGAAAAGGCTTCATTTTTCCCATATGTATTCTTAGTATCTTTGTCAAAAATTAATTGGCCACACATGTGTAGGTTTTCTTCTAAGATTTTTATTTTGTTCCATTGGTTTCTGTCTGTTTTTATGCCAATATTATCTGTTTTGATAACCAAAGCTTTTCAATATATTTAAAAGTTGGGTAGTCTAACACTTCCTGCTTTGCTCTTTTGCTCACAATTACTTTTCTAAATATGGAATCTTTTATGGCTTCATATGAATTTTGGTATTTTTTCCTAGTTCTCTGAAACATGGAATTGATGTTTCAATAAGGATTACATTGAATCTGCACCTTATTTTGTGTAGCATGAATATTTGATGGGGATGGACTGTCCCAGTCCATGAACAGAGGATGCCTTTCCATGTTGTTGTGTCCTTTTCAATTCTGTCACCAGTATTTTTCGTTTTCATTGTAGAATCCTAATACACCCTTGATTAACTTTACTCCTAGATAGTTTTAATTTTTGTAGCTATTGGAAATGAAATTTATTTCTCAGTTTCTTCAGATGATTCACTCTTGGCAAATAACAAAAGTACTGGCTTTGTACAGCGATGTTTCCTGCAACTCTGCTGAATTCGTTTATCAGTTCTCATAGTTTTTTAGAGGAGTTTTTTGGGTTTTCTATATATAAGATTTTGTCAGTGCAAACAGTGGCAATTTGACTTCCTCCTTTCCAATTTGAATGCCCTTTATTTCTTTCCTTGAATAATTCCTCTGGCAAAGACATGCATTTTATGTTGAATAAAAGTGGTAAAAATGGGAATCCTTGTCTTATTCCAGATCTGAGAGAGAAAGCCTTCTGCTTTTCCTCATTTGTAATAATGTTTGCTATTGGCTTATAATGTATATGTATATTTTTATGTATAATCTGTACTATGTTGAGATATGTTTTCTTGTATATCTAATTTTTTCAGAGATTTTTTTTAAATCATGAAAGGTGGTTAGATTTTATCAAAAGCCTTTTGTGCATCTAGTGAAATGCTCTTATGATTTTTGTCCTAAATTTGATTGATATGGTGTGTCTTATTTATCGATTTGCATATGTTTTGAGCCATCCTTGCTCATCCATGGGATAAATCCTGGCGAATAATCTTTTTGATGTGCTGTTGGATTCAGTTTGCTAATATACTCATCAAGGATATTGATTGATAGTTTTCTTCCTCTTTTCTTTGTTTCTTTCTTCTTTTATTTTGTCTTGTCTGGTTTTATTATCAAAATTATGCTAGCCTCATCAAATGAGTTTGAAGTGTACCTCCCTTTGCATGATTTAAAAAGAATTGGTATTAATTCCTTAAATATTTTGAATAATTCAGCACTGAAGCCATCTTTTCTTAAGTTTTTCTTTGAGGTAAGATGTTTTATTTATTTATTTATTTATTTGACAGGCAGAGTTAGACAGAGAGAGACAGAGAGAAAGGTCTTCCTTCCATTGGTTCACCCCCCAAAATGGCTGCTATGGCCAGCGTGCTGCGTCGATCTGAAGCCAGGAGCCATGTGCTTCCTCCTGGTCTCCCATGTGGGTGCAGGGCCCAAGCACTTGGGCCATCCTCCACTGCCCTTCAAGGCCACTGCAGAGAGCTAGACTGGAAGAGGAGCAACCGGGACAGGATCCGTGCCCCAACCGGGACTAGAACCCAGGGTGCTGGCACCGCAGGCGGAGGATAAGCCTAGTGAGCCGCAGCGCCAGCCAAGATGTTTTATTATTGATTCAATCTTGCTACTCAATATTGGTCCATTTAAGTATATTTATTCAACACTCAATCTTTTAAGATATATGTGCCCAAGAATTTGTCTATTTCTTCCAGATTATCAAATTGCTTGCATATAGTTGTTCATAATAATCTCTAATAATCCTATGTATTTCTGTAATGCAAGTTGTATTGTCTCCCTTTTCACCTCTGATTTTACATGTTTGAACTTCCCCTATTTGTTCCATAGTATAGCTCAATGTTTGTCAATTCTCTTTATTTTCTCAAAGAACCAATTCTTCATTTTGCTGACCCATTATACTTATTTTAGTTTCTACTTCAATTATTTCTGCTATGATTTTTATGATTTCTTTTATTCTGTTAGGTAGAAGGATGAAAAAAAATTAGCCTAGGTGTGAAAGGGGCCTAAGGGAAACATAGCAACCCTAGAAGGTAACAGAGAAGTCTCAGAAGCATGCCTTGGGAGTAGCCCAGTGCCCTACACACAAAGTCCTGCCCATACTCCAGTAACGTCATAGGTGGTCCTAATCTCTCCAAGGGAAGCACAGCAGAAGAACCCTCTCTTCCCAGAGCCGAGGGCTACGCAGCCCGATAACACTGGGTAATTAAACCTCGGGAGAAATTTCACTCTTTCACACCCAGGAAACCCTTTGTCCTGGAGAGGGAGGTGGGGGGAAAGGAGAAATGGCAAGGTAAACCTGGACCCCATCCCCTTATAGGCCCCAGTTTAAATGCAAACCATGCTCTCAGCTCTGAGTTCTCTGTTGAGATGCCCACATGGCCTGTCAGGGGTATTCTACCTCTTCAGTGTGTAACCTGGCTTACTCCATCTTGAATGACTGCACTCTGTCTCCCAGATCCAGCTGGAGAGGTTCCCAGCCATTCCAACAGGTGCACTACCTCACTAAACCTTCCTACCTTGCTCACCATGACTCTCTGTCTCACATCTGAAATTCTTTTTCTTATAGGAAGAAAAGAACCTCTATTCCAGGCATCTCCATGAACACTTCCACACATTTTGGGTTTGATTTGTTTTATTTTTCTGATTCCTTGAAGTGCAACAATAAGTTATTTTTCTGATATCTTTCTCCTTCTTATATATGCATTCATTGCTATAAAATTTCCCCTTAGGGCCGGCGCCGTGGCTCAACAGGCTAATCCTCCGCCTTGCGGCGCCGGCACACTGGGTTCTAGTCCCGGTCGGGGCACCGATCCTGTCCCGGTTGCCCCTCTTCCAGGCCAGCTCTCTGCTGTGGCCAGGGAGTGCAGTGGAGGATGGCCCAAGTGTTTGGGCTCTGCACCCCATGGGAGACCAGGAGAAGCACCTGGCTCCTGCCATCGGAACAGCGCGGTGCGCCGGCCGCAGCGCGCCAGCCGCGGCGGCCATTGGAGGGTGAACCAACGGCAAAAGGAAGACCTTTCTCTCTGTCTCTCTCTCACTGTCCACTCTGCCTGTCAAAAAGAAAAAAAGAAAAAGAAAAAAAAATTCCACTTAGTACAGCTTTTGTTCTATTTTTCACCACTTGGTACATGGTTTCCATTTTCACTCAATTCAAAAAATTTTAAATTTTCTTGTTAATTATTCCTTAATCCATTGGCTGTTAATGATTGTTTAAGTTCAATGTATTTATGTAGTTTCATTGTTTTTCTTGTGATTAATTTCTACTTTTATTACATTTTGATCAGAAAAGATACTCACTATGATCTCTATGTTTAAGAAATTGCTGCGACTTGCTTTGTGAGCAATCCTAGAGTATGTTGCATGTGATGTTGAGAAAACATACTCACAGCTATTGGATGGAACGTTCTAGAGATGTCTGTTAGGTCCAGTGGATCTAGGAGGCAACTTAACTCTGTCCTTTCTTTGTTGATTTGCTGTATGGATGATCTGTCTAATTCTGAAAGCAGTTATTGAAAACCCTGTTTTTATTGTATTGGAATCTTTCTTTCTATATAGGTCTGTTAATACTTGTGTTATGCATTTTGGTGCACTAATATAGAGTGCATATATATTTTCAAGTGTCAATTACCTTTGCTGGAATGAATTATTTATCATTGTATGACTTTCTTTGCCTCTTTTTTCATATTTTGATTTAAAATTTATTTTATCTGGCACTAATATAGCTATTCCTGCTTTCTTTTGAGTTCCATTTACAAGGAATTTATTATTTCATCAGGTGAGGAGAATTTATCATAAGTAGGATATACTTGGGTCCTGTTTTTTTTTTTTTTTTTCAAAATATTCATTTATTTATTTGAAAGGCAGAGTTTTAGAGAGGGAGAGACAGAGAGACATGAGAAAGAGAGAGAGATATTTCCATCTGCTGGTTCACTCCCCACATGGCTGCAATGACCAGGGCTGGGGTTGGCCAGGCTGAAGCCAGGAGCCAAGAGGTTCTTCTGGGTCTCCAACACGGGGTGCAGGGGTCGAAGTACTTGGACCATTTTCTGTTACTTTCCCAGGCACATGAACAGAGTTGGATCAGAAGTGGAACAGCCAGGACTAACAAACACCCATTTGGGATGCTGCGCAGCTTAACTTGCTGTGCCACAGTGCTGGCCCTGGGGCCTGCTTTTTAATCTCTTTAGTCATTTTATGTTTTCTAATTGGAGACTTTAATCCATTTGAATTTAACACAATTATTGAAAGTTACACCTTACTAATGCCATTTGGATACTTGATGTATAGTTTTATTATCATTGCTTTCTTCCTTCCTCTTTCTCATATAGTCTTCCTTAGTGGTTAAGTAATTTTTCTCTAGTATTGTGTATGGATAACTTGCTCACAACTTTTAGGCATTCTATTATAGATTTTTCCTTGTGGTTGCCATGGGACTTAACAAAAAATTTTAATTATAAAAAGTTATGTTCAAATCATAGCAACTTGAAATAGATTATAAAGGTAAGAAAAGAAACACAAACAGAAAGATAATATAAAAACTCACAATTATACTTCATTCCATCCTATATTTTGGATTTCTGAGGTGGCATTTTGTATTTTTCTGTAATGCCTCTCGCACAACATATTAATGTACTTATTATTTTTTAGTTGTTTTTGTCTTCATGATAAAGGTAGAAATGGTTTATGCACTATGTTTACTAAATTACAGCATTTTGAATTTGTTCACATAATTACTTTTACCAGTGAATTGTTTAGTTCCTGCTATATTATCCTATTTAAAAAAAAAAAAGATTTATTTGTTTGAAAGGCTATTTATTTGAAAGGCAAAGTGACAAAGAAAGAGAGAGAGAGAGAGAGAGGAGAATGAGAGATCTTCCGTCCTTTGGTTCATTCCCAAAATGACCACAAAAAAACTGGGCGTGGGGCAGCCCAAAGCCAGGAGCCAGGAACTACATCCTGGTTTCACACATGAGTGGCAGGGGCCCAAGTACCTGGACCATGTCTGCTGCCTTCACAGGCACTTTAACGGGAAACTGAATCGGAAGTGGAGCAGCCGGGATTCAATCTGGCACATGGACATGGGTGATGACTTCACAAGCAGCGACTGAACTCGCTGTGCCATGGTGCCAGCCCCTTGATATAGTATTTTTACTCATTAACATCTCTTTCAGCTTGAAGAATTACCTTTAGCATTTCTTGTAAGACAGATCTGTTGGTGATAAATTCTTCCAGCTTTTGTTTGTCTGGGAATGTCCTTATGCCTCCTTCAATCTAAAGGATAGCTTTGCTGTGCACAGCATTCTTGGCTGGCAGGATTTTTTTT
Source organism: Lepus europaeus (assembly GCF_033115175.1). Taxonomy (NCBI): domain Eukaryota; kingdom Metazoa; phylum Chordata; class Mammalia; order Lagomorpha; family Leporidae; genus Lepus; species Lepus europaeus. The sequence continues at coordinate 31,696,441 of NC_084828.1, forward strand.
CATCCTTTTTGTGTAAGTCTCAGCCCAGTCCCTTCTGGCTTGTCAGGTATCTGCTGAAAAGTCTGCAGTCAGGCGGTTGGAACCACTTTATGTGTTATGTGTATCTTTTGCAGACTCTCTTTTGGAATCCTCTCTTTAACTTTGGAGAATTTTATTATTTAAATAAAAGTCTTAGGTTGGACTTGGTTGAATTGAATCTGACAGGTGATCTCTGACCTTCCTGTATCTGGATAGTTGTATCTTCTTCTAGGTTTGAGAAGTTTTCTGTTATTATCTCTTTGAATGTGCTTTACTTTTCAAAGACTCTTCCTATTATTGACTATCTCCCAAGTGATAACCCACTTTATGTCATTATTCTTCCCTCAGACTCTTCTGAGATATGTATTTTGACTCTATTGTATATATGAGGAAGCTGAGAGCCTTCTAGAATAAGAAAAATAAAAGAAGCCATGACCGAAGTCAATCCACTAGTAAATGGCGAAGCCATAATTTGAATCAAAATGAGCTTGACCCCTGGACATTTGCTTTTCCCACCATCCCAAAGCCATGAAGCCAAAATCTTCCTTTCTTTGAAAACTGATGCTGTGGCGCAGAGCCCACCTGTACCATTTTCATTGAAATCTCAGGTTCACAAGATGCATTGCCAAGTTACATGGGCCTTCCTATCAGTATGGCACATGGGCTTTCTCCTTTTGATGGGGGACCTGCAAATACCCCAAGCCTCAGACCACAATTTCAACTATCGCTACGGCTACATGCCATGTTCCTCTACTTAAAAGGGTAAGCTGGATTGCAGTAGATGGGCTGACTGCTCACGAAGATCTACAAGAAGGAGAAACTTGACTTTACCCACTTGCCAGGGCTTCTCATTCATGATGAGACAAGTGAAATAAACAGCCACCCCATCCTATGGGTGTCACACCCTGCTCTGAATACATTTCCCTCATCTGTGAACAGTTGCTGCCAAAATGTTGCTTGGAGTGACCTAAGGAAGTCTACCACAAAATCTACTACTAACCAATCACTTCCTCACCAAGTCCATGGGGGCCATTAGCAAGACCCAAGCAACCATTAGCACACTAAGCAATGGCAAATCCTGAGAAACACGTGCTGATGCTAACTGCACTAAGGTGTTTTCCCCTAAAACATCAAGTAATTGTTTGCCACCTCCCTTTAATATGGAGAAGCTTTTATTGGAATATATTACAATGGAAGCAGTTCACCTGGAAAGCAGTGGTATTAGTCCAAGATAGACAAATATTCTTGAAATAATATGTTTAAAAAATCTTGGCCCAAATGATAAGAAAGTATTTCTTTGTATATATGAGAACCACTCTTGATAGGCTACAGATTTGAAAATGAGACCTGGAAGGCTGGCGCCGAAGCTCACTAGGCTAATCCTCCACCTGCGGTGCCAGCACCCCAGGTTCTAGTCCCAGTTGGGGCACCAGATTCTGTCCTGGTTGCTCCTCTTCCAGTCCAGCTCTCTGCTGTGGCCCGGGAGGGCAGTGGAGGATGGCCCAAGTGCTTGGGCCCTGCCATCACATGGGAGACCAGGAGGAAGCACCTGGCTCCTGGCTTCGGATCGCTGCAGCGTGCTGGCCTTGGCGGCCATTTTGGGGGGTGAACCAATGGAAGGAAGACCTTTCTCTCTGTCTCTCTCTCTCTCTGTCTATCTCTGCCTGTCAAAAAAAAAAAAAAAAGTGAGACCTGGAGTCTCTTGAAAGACCTTGAATACATATGCCACTTTGCATGTCCCTTCATGCACTCAGCACTGTCACCCACCAAAACCAGGACTCCACAAGACCTTGGTCTACACTTTTTAAAATGTAGCAACTTGTTTTCAATAGCAGAAATAAAATAAGAATTTATTTTCATTGTCATCTTTACCCAGAGAAAAAGTGAAATCACCTTAACTCTGCCCAATCCCGCAGAAGCAGACAACGACAGAGTGAGTGCGTATCTTCCAGGGTCTTTTACAAACATCCATGCTTACATTGTGACCCAGATCTTTCAGTGAGAAGCCTCTAGTGAACAAAGTTTTTGGCCACTTGCTATCTACTATTTAGGAAGCTTTGTGTTAGGCACAGGGATACAGGGAGATTAAGTCGTGATATATTGAACATTTAATTTATGGAAGGATTTTTACTGCAGAGTTATATTTAATTGGCGTGACAACTCTCAAAAGTTGTACTACCATTTTTGTTTTATAGATGACAAAACTGAAGCTCAGACAAGCTAGGTCATTTACCTAAAGTTAGATAAATGATAGAAAGTAGAACTTAGAATCAAACTGAGGGCTCTCTGTCCAGCACATAATCTTAATGGCACTACTTGGCAAAGGACTCAATTTATATTCATATTTCCCCATTGTGCAAGACAAACTTTTCAGGGTTTACCTTGATTTGTTTAATTTTCATACCATGAATATGGACTGTTATCATCTCCAATTTACAGATGAAGGAACTGAAACACACTGAGGCTAATTAACGAGTCCAGATTATGCGGGAATAGATGCAGAGCTGGGTGGGACTGCAATCCAGATAGTCTGTTTCCAAGGCTTCCTTTTCTGGCTCCCACATTACATTGCTTATCCCAAGATTATGTGCATAGATGCATATTTGTACTTAAGTACTATGAAGCTCTTAATCATGTTTGCTAAGAATTTTCAACAACATTGAAGAATTCTTAGTTATAAGGAAAATAAAATAAAAAATTGAGACCTGTTGATCCTAGTGATATCTCAATTTCCTGGGAAATTAATTTGCTTTGATACCTCCCGCAAGCTTATGTTTTCCTTTTCTTGGTATTTCCAAAAGGTCACCCATTTTCTGTGTTCTCTTATCTAAGTGGAGATTTTTTGGGAGGGCCAGGAGCAGAGGTTGCTAGACAACCTCCAGATGCAATACTTACCTCCACCTCAGCTTCCTGAAAGGATTCATGCTAAATTGGTGATGGGGATGAAGGTGTTACTAGGAGACAAGTGCTTTTGGAGGGGGAGAGAATAAAAACAGGAGAATTAGTGAGAGAATAGGGAGTCTTTCCCATCACTAGGAAGTGACTGGGACTTTATTTATTTATTTATTTATTCCCACTCTTTAGTTAATGGAGACCAATTGTGCAATGTACAACCATGGTGATACCCAACCTACTAGTAAGATAACTTCTGGAGCAATAGTGCAAGTATGTGGTGGGGTTGGGGCAGATATGGTGAAATATTAAAAAGTATGGATTGAAGGCCGATGCCACAGCTCACTTGGCTAATCCTCCACCTGCGGCGCCGGCACCCCTGGTTCTAGTCCCGGTCGGGGCGCCGGATTCTGTCCTGGTTGCTCCTCTTCCAGTCCAGCTCTCTGCTGTGGCCCGGGAGGGCAGTGGAGGATGACCCAAGTGCTTGGGCCCTGCAACCACATGGGAGACCAGGAGGAAGCACCTGGTTTCTGGCTTCGGATCAGTGCAGTGTGCTGGCTGTAGCGGCCATTTCGGGGGTGAACCAACGGAAAAGGAAGACCTTTCTCTCTCTCTCTCTCTCTCTCTCTCTCTCTCTCTCTCTCTCTCTCTCTCTTTCTCTCTTACTGTCTAATTCTGCCTGTCCAAAAAAAAAAAAAAAGTATGGATTGAGAGACCATATTAAAGGTGCCTATATCTGCTATGAAAAAGTTGGGTAATCAGTCACTAGTGTGGAATGAAAAAAAAAAAACAAAACCTTTCTGGAATGTTCTAGACTGCTAAAGACCACAGAAAACTTTTTGGGAAGACATTCCTATCCCCCAACCTCTATCTAGTAAATGAGTTAAAAAGTTCCCTGATGGTGGAAACTTAGACCTAATTTTACATAAAGGCAAAAAGGAATGTGACATTCCATAAAAACAAAACACAGAAAAACCTCAATAGTTGTTGCTCTTAGGTAGTGGGATTTGGGGTGATATTTTTCTGTATAATTTTCTATATTTTTAAGTTTTCTGTAATTCTCACTTGTTACTTACAAAACCATAAAATCAACTGCTTTATTTAACTCTTATTAGTTATATCATTTCACCATCCATCTGGCTTAGTCATGCTTTGTTTTCATCTAGACATTTTTACACTGCAAATGTTTATTATAAGTAAGTTAGTTCTGATTTTTTCTCTAGAATCCAACCCTAGAATTTGCATTTATACATATAAAAATTATAAAAATTAATGCCAACATTATTTCATACCTCACTTTAAAATAACTTCTAAAGTGTTAAGAAAAACTAGAGGGGTTCAATCAGTTTGTTCAATGCTATACTCTATGTCTAGGATCAGGAACATGGTTGGTGACAGGGGCTAGGCCAGATTCACATATAAATAAAGTAACATGTTAACAATTACTTCTCAGTGGTTGCTTTGGGCAACTAATTCAAACTTTCAAAAACTGGAATGTGGGCCAGTTGAACAGGCCTAGCAAAAAAGCCCATAGATTGCTTGCAGAATAAGAACAGGTACCTTGCAATTTCTGCTTGCGTCTGTCCCTGGTTTACAGTTGTAGTTATTCCGTTCAATTAGATGTGAACTGATACCAAAAATAGACACTCCATGTCAAGTTACTTTATCCTAGACCATACCAGGCCTACTGTAATTCCACATAAAAACTTGCATTCTGTGAGAATAATCTTAAGGCAGATCTGTCCTTAAATAGACACCCAATGTTTCAGTACAGGGCAATTAGTTTCAGGTAGAATTCCCAAGCATTCCCTGGGGTTGTCTTAAACATCTGAGACTCAGGGACTGACACTGTGGCACATCAGGCCATAACAGTGCCGCTTCATGTCCCAATGGCTCCTCCTCTGATCCAATTCTCTTCTTATGGCCTGAGAAAGCAGTGGAAGATGGCCCAAGTGCTTGGGCCCCTACACCCACATGGGTGACCCAGAGGAAACTCCAAGCTCCTGGCTTTGGATTGGCCCAGCCCTGGCCTTGGCTGCCATTTGGGGAGAGAACCAGCTGAGGGAAGATCTTTCTCTTTGTTTCTCCCTCTCTTTGTCTATAACTCTTCCTCAAAAAAATAAATAAACAAAAATATTAGAAAAACATCTAAGGCTCTGAGGAGTTCAGTCACTTTATTCCAATGCTGTCTTCTGTATCTCATACTCTTACTTGTAATTTGCTTTCCATTTTTTATAAGAAGTTTTATCTTCAGAACACTGTTTGCCGTTGAGCCAGTCTACCATGTTTTTGAGTTTATCGTCCCCTTGTAGGCTAGCTAAGTAAACACACAAACTGAGATGTGCTACTCAGTGTTACAAGATTTTTTTAGTCTGCCTACTTGCCTCCCTGACATTGTCAAATGTGTCATCAAGGTATGCTTGGGGAAATGCTTGCTATTTATGATCTTAAACCGAACCACCCTTCTCAGCCCATCCCTGGCAAAATCCCAGATCTTTGGCCACTATATCCTCTTGCTCATCATTCCTAGTAGTGGGAGCCTCCTTCGCCATCTTTCTTACTCCCCAACCAATCAGCTTGTTGCCATTTCATTCTTCACCTTGTATATGATTAAAATCAATGGACATTTATTGAGTAACTAGCTCATGTTGGCATTACTTTACGTCTACAAAGGCAAATACAATAAGATCTTTGACCTTAAGGAATCTATACTTTACCAAATGGTTAGCTTCCAAAGGCTGTCATAGCTAAACAACATCAAATGGGTGGCTCGAACCAACATATATTTATTGTCTCACAGTTCTGGTGGTTAGAAGGCTGATTCAAAAGCAAAATGTAGTTGGTTCTTCCTAAGGGCTGTATGCGAGAGTCTGCTCTATGCTTCTTGCCTAACTTCTTGTGGCCTCAGTCATTCCTTGCTCCATATCATCACATCATCTTCCCTAGATGAGTCTACGTCCACATTTCTTTGGAAGGACTCACCCAACACCAACATGAGCTTGTCTTAACTCATGACATCTCCGATGACCCAATTTCTAAATAAGGCCACATTCGGAGGTAGGGAGGGTGAACATTTCAAAGCATGACTTTGGTGGGGGTTGGGAGCAGGAGGGTCATTTCAAGGCCAAGCAATGGGCAAAATGCACATGAAAAGAATGAAGTGGAATAAAATAGGAAAAGCTGAGCACTAGTAATAACTGCTAAGTGGTATCAAAGCACAAAAAAAGGACCTCATCTTGGGATTGCGGTAGACCGGGCAGAGAAGGCTTATGGATGAACACAGTTGTCCATTGAGCTGCCATTGGGCAGAGCAGAATAGCCCGCTGTTGCTAAGTCTATGGAAGCCTCAGCCTGCTGCGGGCTTTTTAGGGCACACTCGGACACATGCCCAGGTCTGCTACAGAGGAAATGGTCTCCCCACCCCACAAGCTATACACCTAGTGCCTGGGTGTCAGAATCTACTGCACTTACCAGATTTATTAGATAAAATCGCCTCAGGGCGGAAGTCCCAAAAAAGTATGAGTAATTAAAACACTGAGCGGCAATATTATTAAAGGTATATTAAAATCAATGACATCCATTTGAAAAGATATATTTCACAGGCTGTCCTCCACGGTGGGAGATGTGGCTGAGCAGACGCAGGTCAAGCAGGGAGTATTTTTAATGAAGGTCCTTGTGGAAAAGGCTGCCTGAGACAAAATGAGTTAAAATCTTTATTGTGTCTTGACAGCCCACATGAATCTATGATGATGATAAATGTTCTCATTTAGAACTTTCTCTTTTCCTGAGACATTTTACATGTTATCTCCGACTTGCTTCGAATTTCTCAAAAGACATATGTTCTCAGAAGAAAGTCCCTGCTTGCGTTTCATTAAGTAAGATCTTATCAGGGTGTTTGCATGTGGCATCACGTTTGAACTATTAATCTTATGACAGGATATTAAAAGGGGGGGAGGGGGATTCCTTAACAGGTTGAGGGCCATTACACTTGAGAAACAGCCCTCAGCACCCAGCAACAAGACCCAGCCCAGGAACTGTAACTGCAATGATTAATAAGACTTTCCTGAAGCTGACACGCCAGGCAAGAAGCCTACTCCTTGGGAGAGAGTGCAGCGGACAGTGGAAGCTAAAATGACTTGTGCGCCACTGGGCTGGAACTTGGTGCTGCTGGGTCATTGACCTGCAGGATCCTGGCAGGGCACCAGGGAGTGATTGTTAATTCTCAGTGACATTAAGACTTCTCTGGAATTGAAGCACAAGCCAAAGGGGGCAACGATTCAGAGCAAGGGTGAAAGGAAAAGATAATTCTCTGCCTCTACAATAACAATTCTAGAATACAGACACATTGACATCAGTGCACATCATACCTATAGTATGGTATACACACACAATACATACACCAACAATACTCTAACAGACCAATAGGAAATTGCCTTATGATAAAATGTGAGAGGCAAGTGGAGTCTACACTTTTCTGGGCTGTTATAACTGTGAAAATGATTTTGACATTTGTCCTAAGAACTGTGGGAAGTCTTTGATGGGCTGTTAACAACAAAATACATGCAATTGTCTCTCAGTATCTCCAGGGAATCGGTTCCAGGACCCTTGTGGGTACCAACATCTGGGGATGCTCCAGTTTCTTACATAAAATGGTTTAGAATTTTCATGTAATCTACAGGTATCCTCCCATACAATTTAATAACCTTTAGATTACTTATAATACCTAAAACAATGTACATGCTCTGTAAAAAATTGTTAGACTGTATCATTTATGGAACAAAGAGAAGGAAAAAGCTTGGTGTGTGTTCAGCACAGAAAGCAATTGTTTTTCACATATTTTTGATCCACAGTTGGCTGAACTTATGGATATGGAGGGCTGACTATAATCATATTTGTATTTTTTCAGAGATTATTTTGATAACATTTAAAAAGATTTAAAATAGAGCAAGAGAATACCAAAAGGCTATGGAAGAAATACAGTGGCCTCTCAGGGGCATATGGAGATGAGAAAAGCATACAAACCCCAGTAATATTTTGGAGGTCAGAACAAAATACATAATAATAGCTTGAATACAAAGAATGGGGAAGAGGGTATCACGAGAGACTAACAGTTTTCCGCCTGTACAAACAGGTGGATGGCAAAGGAACCACAGACATAGTGAAATGGGAATAGTCTAGACATAGATGGGGCAGGACATAGATTGGATTTTGGAAATGCTGGGTTTGCAATCCCTACAAAATAGCTAAGTAGAGATGTTAATTTAGTTATGGCATCTAATGATTATTAGATGACACAGAGTAGCCTGGCATCTGGTTTAATCAATACTGTCAACAGCATATATATATATATATATATATATGTATTCAAGTTTAAAAAAATTCAAAATGTTGTATTTAGAGAAAATAGGAAATGTTAAAATTGTATGAAACTTACAAATTAAATGTACTCAAAATGTCCCAGAAGCTTTTTTTTCTCTATTTTTCTATTTTTTAAAAAATATTTATTTTATTTATTTGAAAAGCAGAGTGGCAGAGAGAGAGAGAGAGAGAGAGAGAGAGAGGGAGACAGAGGGAAAGAGATCTTTCATCTGTTGGTTCACTCACCAAATGACTGCAAAGGCCAGGGCCAGGCCAGGCTGAAGCCAGGAGCTGCGAGCCAGGAACTCCATTCAGATGTCTCACGTGGTTGGCAGGGGCCCAAATACTTAGGCCATTTTCCACTGCTTTCCCAAGAGCATTAGCAGGGATCTGGAGTGGAAGTGAAGCAGCCAGCACTTAAACCAGTGCCCTGGTATGCAATGCCAGTGTTGCAGGCAGTGGTTTAACTTGCTGTTCCACAAGGCCAGCCCTATCTCTCTTTTTCTATTGAGGAAGTATTGTCATTTGAACGAGTAAAAACCATGCAGGTCAGGAGACTGCCAGATCACAGGAAAAGTAGCAAAAACAAGTTCCATGTTGGTGAAGTTCCAAGAGAAAGGAAGTTTATCATTGGAAAATATGATGTTTCTGGTAAACATTAACCAACATTTTCTATTCATGTCTAGATTATACTCACTTGATGTCTCTGCTTAGGGGTAGTCAAGTGTGGCCGCGTGGTCCTCTCTGTCAATCATGCACATCAAGACCATTAACCAGGAGAGAAATATGTTCACTCTGTGCTCCATCTAACTAGCTCAAGAAATGTCTCGGGATTTTCCTTAATATTATTCTGAATTGCCCTATGAAGTAAATGTCAAATATTTTATTTCCATTTCCCTAAAAGATAGAATAGGTTGCTAGGGGAAATGCCCAAACCAGTCATAAAGCATTTCCAAAGGGAGGACATATTGAATGAAAATGTTAATTCTTGTCTTATTTAACAATCTCTCATGGCAACTCCTGGAGGTAGTAAAATTTGTACTTCTACCAGAACAACCCTAGGATATGACATTTTCTAGCATGGCATGGAAGGCAGTCCTGGGAGACTGACAACAGTACCATTGCCAGTTCCCTTTACCTCGCTGAACCACTGTCTCTGTCTCTGATGTATGTAGTTTGTGGGCTAGAGGGGAGTGGAACCAAATTTAAAATTTTCAGGAACCCATAGTTGAACCCTGGATACTGGTGATGGATTTGTACTCCGAGTTGCTCTACTCTGAGAGGAACAGCTGGCCAGATGGGAGGAGCTGAGAGCAACCAGGTAGGATGGAGCAGTGCCAACTGTCCAGCTCAAGATCACAGACATCTATAGGAACCCACCAGACTTCCAACACTGTTCAGGCTTTATCCCGACGCTTCTGCTCTCTGAGTCTCAGTTTTCTCATCACTTTAATGGAATAACCGCATGAACATTATAAGGTTATTTGGAAGAGTAAAGGAGATGAAAAATATGAAGTGCTAGAGCAGTACTTGACATCTACAAGAGGTCTGTACATAACAGATTCTTGCTATTGAGAAGTAAAGGTAAAAGAGTTAGATATTGTTAGGAAATCATCATGGAATGCAATTGCTAGCCATTGGGCATACAAAGGAAAACACTCTCATGTAAAGAAAATCATGTATTTAAAAAATAATTGCATATTTCTGCCTTCTATGGTGAGATGTAATAGGAGAAGTCAGAATATTCTTTCTTTCAACTATCAAAGTTGATCATTGTGGAAACCATGTCTAAGAATTTGTGAGGGGCTGACATTGTGGTATAGCAGGTAAAGCTGCTGCCTGGGAGGCAGGCATCCCATATGGGTGTCAGTTCACGTCCCAGTTTCCCCACTTCCCATCCAGCTCCCTACTCATGGCCTGGGAAAAGCAATGGACATGGACCCCTGCCTGTGGGTGACACTCTACCTAGTGGCGAGTCTGCCTGCCCTGCCCATGCGAGAGGTTGAGAGAACATGGCACACCATGCCTCCTGGGAAGGACCCCACAGCTGACTGCTGGCAGAGGGCTGGAGCCCCAGGTGCTCCCCACCCCCACTCCCTGTTAAAGGGCCCTATAATTACCAATCAGGTAAACAGCTCCTGGATTTGGCCCAGGCCTATTAGGACCACCTGGAAAGCTATCCCAGCTATGTGACCTTCAAGCTGATTGGAGAGGCATATTGGCGCCAGTGTGGATTCTGCCCTATAGAATTACTGTTCCCTTGAGTTAGTTATGCCCCTTCTACCTGACCTTTAAAAATATACGTGGCTGTAAATAAAGACAGATATGTTGATGGAAACTTATCTCCAGTGCTTCTTGTGGAAGAACACTGTCGCCCTGCTGTTCCCGACAGTGCGGCCTTGCAGGACAAGCCATACCTGCCACCCACATGGGAGACCACAATGGGGCTCCTGACCTCAGCCTAGCCCACCCAGAGCAGTTGCAGCCATCTGGGGAGTGAACCAGTAGATGGAAGTTCTCTCCTCTCTCTCTCCCTCTCTCTCTGTGTAGCTCTGACTTTGAAACAACAACAACAAAAACAAGAAAGAAAGAAAGAAAGAAAGAAAGAAAGAAAGAAAGAAAGAAAGAAAGAAAGAAAGAAAGAAAGAAAGAAAGAAAGAAAGAAAACTTGTAACAAGGTTTAAGGTAAGTCTATAGTTTGAAGACCTTGACTTTTGTTTTTATTTAGCAAAAGACCTTGGTAGACCTTTCTTATTGGGTTAAGAAAAGTCCCAGAGGAGGTCTTGAAGGAAGAAGTGTGAAGTAAAGAAAACTGAAAAAAATCCAGAATTTTGAGATGAATGTAATTTCTTTAGAATAAGACAAACTGCTCGGATGGGCAGCAAGATGGATGACTCTGGGTAGTGCCCTTGGTTGGATGCTGTCTTTCACTTAGGTCACCCACAAAATTAAAAAAAAATCTTCTACATATTTATTTTGAAAATCAGAGTTACAGAGAGAGAGAGAGAGGCAGAGACAGGGAGAGAGGGATTTTCCATCCCCTGGTTCAGTCCCCAGATGGCTGCAATGGCCATGGCAGGGCCGAATCGTAGCCAGGAGCCAGGAGCTTCTTCTAGGTCTCCCAAGTGGATGCAGTGGCCTCAACACTTGGGCCATCTTCTACTGCTTTCTCAGGGAGCTGGATCGGAAGTGGAGCAGCCACGACATGAACTGATTCAGCATATGGCATATGGGATGCCAGCACTGAAGGCAGCAATTTTACCCACAAGACCACAGCACGGCCCTAAGAAATATCTTCCTAGAAACTTCTGATTTTCCTTGTCCATGTGGAAAAACTCCCAGTTTTGGTTTGGCTTAAGTGACCTCCTCGCCAATGTATGTCCTATTGACATCCACTTTATAATACTCCAGATATTTGAAATGGAACTGGTGCTTGTGACACCTACTCACAGTAATTTTAATGTAGACTCCAGAAACTTTCTTATCTTTACTCTTGATGGCCCAGGTTAAAAACAGTTCCAATAGGACTTCCTCATTTATACCAAATCTTTAGTAAATTTCATTGTTGTTTTCATTTCTCTTTTTAATAAGAAATTAAAGAATCATTTTCTCTTTATATAAAAAGTCGTTACTTTATTTTCCGTAGTCAGCCTCCTTCTTGGTAGAACTACCCTGATTTTTATAGCTTGGCACATTTCTATCCATTAAAGATACATTTCCCTGGCAACTAATTAAATTCAAGCAACTATACTCTTGCCAATAGATTATAAACTGAACTGTAGCATGGAACTTAGAGAAAGCCTCTTTAAACAGAAGGAGTATAATCTCTCTTTTTTTTTTTTTTTTTTTTTTTTTTAGACTCAGAGAGAGACACACACATACACACAAACAGAACAAGTTCCTGTCTGCTACTTCATTCCTCAATTACCACTACAGCCAGGATTGGGTCACACTGAAGCTGGAAGCTAAGACTGCAGTCCAGGCTCCCATGTGAGTAGCAGGGACTCAGCTACTTGAGCCTTCATTTGATGTCTTTCACAGTCTGCATTCCAGGGTGCTGTACTGGAAGTGGAGCCGGACCCAATCTCAGACATTCTGAGTATTAACCTCTAGGCCAAATACTCACACTCTTTCATAGTTTTCTTTCTCTTCTGGCTACGTGTAATGTACGGATATAATGGCAGCTTCCTCCATCAGCATTTTGAACCATGCTGTGTCTCTGATGGAAATTAAGAAAACTAAAGCAACACGACTGAAGGACTTGACATTGCAGATACCATGGAACCACTATGTCAGGCTAGGAGTACAGTACTAATTATAATGAAGCCATTATAAAATAAAAAAATAAAGTCCCTCAATATGATGAGCTCAAACAAGTTAGGAAGTCGTATCTCTCACATAGAGTAGAAAAACATACTGTGCTCCTCAAAATCTCCCAAGAGCAGGGTAGCTATGCAATTTATTATGCATTCCAAAGTAGCTAGAAGAGCATTTGAATATTCCCAACCTAAAGAAATGACAAATGTGTGAGGTAATGCTAATAACCCTGATTTAATCATCAGACATTCTATACATATTTCAAAATACCATACTGTAGTCCACATATGTGAATGATTATTATGTCTCAACCGACAATACGAATAAATTGCTCAGGTACCCAGATGGACAGAGCACACTGTAATCCTCGGGACTTGGATTCTAGGTTGCTTCATTCCGTTGCATTTGAAGCTGATGAGCAGAAAAGAGAACAATGCAATGACTACAAACACCCACCAGCTGTGCTCAAATTATTGAAAACATAGTCTTGACTACCCTAGAATGCTGGGAGAGCTCAGAAGTGTAGTCCAGTTGGATAATCAGCTCCTATGCCCCACAACTTCATTACCATGGAAGGGAAAATCTTGACTAGTGACCAAAGAGCACTCTCCACCTAAGCTGACCTTATCTGTAAATCACAAATTTGAATTGTTAACTAAATGTTAAATTATCTTCCAGCTCTAGCATCCTAAGAATCACTACACTGTCCATTTTATATGGTTTTAATGAACAACTTGCGGGTTGAAAAACAGGAAAAAATAAGTCTTTCCTGCAAAGAGCCTGGTAGTATCATGGCATCTACTTGTTGAGAGCCTATTATGAGCTGTCATCTGGGCCAGGTGATGAGAAAGTTAGGTGGCTGGAGTCAGTCTTGGCAGGAGCTGGAAAGGGTGAGTCCCTCACCAATGAGAGATGTTGAAAGAAGCAGCCACTAAGATTTCTTACCACAGAGAATAGCAGCATTTAAAATATTAGGTTAGAGAGTCTCTTATCCCACAATACTTCATTCTCTCACCCATCCCAGCAAAAGTCACTCTCATAGAATAAAGGAATTATGTTAATCAGACTACTTCTGTTTGCAGGTGACTGACAACTTAATCCCATGGAATTTAGGTAATTTATGACTGATATGACTACAGATACATTTGTTTGCAGAGAAAGAGTTGTTTGGGTAAGAGCTCGCTTCCTGGTTCTATAGAGTCATTTGTTTGTTCTGATATTACTGAGTTAACTCCATTTTCAGTCACTATAGAACTAAAAGATTTAGCTCCCATCAACACACAAAAGAGAATCTGCTTCCCTGTGTGACAGTCCCAGAATTGAATCTCACTTTCCTGATCGGATAGACTCGGCTTGTTTCCCTGAAATTATCCCAAACATTGTGATCAGGAAGTGGAACAAGCAGATTAACTTAACATTGGACATACCCTGCACCCCTGTCGACTGAGAGTTATCTTTAAAATCAAGCACATGAGCTGAAGGAAGGAAAGTCAGGGCACTGTGGCCATAAGAGAGAAGGTAGGTAGGAGTGGCAAAAACAACAGATGAAACCTCCATGTATTCCTTTGTTCCAAAATGTCTTGTCTCCAAATGAGAGAGTTCAAGGTCTCATTAAGTTAATGTGTTCATCTTTAAGTACAAAGTCTCTAAATGATGTGGCTCCCAAACCCCACAGAGTGGGATGTGGGTCCTTCTGATCTAGTGACTAATGCCTAGTGAGTAATGTGCATTGGGGAGAAATGACCCAGCCACTCGAACCAAAGAAAAGATGCAGGTGGTGTTGGAAAACGATGCACACTGAACCCCAGTTCACGGTATGCGTCCTATTCCACAGGCAGAGAGAGCAATGACTTGCTTCTCTGGCCTGGAAGAGTCCTCTGGTTCCGTTCTGTGAGAGAGATCAATGCCCATTATCATTTCCCCCCATTGCTCTTGGTTCTGTTATTTGGAAGACTCTCCCTTGTGCTTTGTCTTGCCTAAGGTTTATCAAGTCAAAGGGGAAAAATTGGAAGTTGCTAGTGTTTCTTCACATTCTGCCGAGGAAACCTGGAAGCCTAGATGATCTGTATAGGACACTGAGTCATGGATAGAAAGCAGAATAGTTTAATGTAGACTTCCACAGCTCAGTAGAAGGTGCAGTGCAGGGAATGTACTGTCTAAATCATTTGTAATAATGGCTTTGCTCCTGTGAATGCTTTCTGTTCTGGAAAATTCTGAAGGATGAACATTGATGGCAGAGTGGCCAGAGCAGTAGGGATGATAGCAGGTGTGTAGCACTTCTCTCTAGCATGCTGTGATGGATCATTAGCTGTGTGATCTTGGCTAGACCACAGTACTCAGATATGTGATCAAACATTGTTGAGATTAATATTTAAATAAGTAGGCTATAAGTAAAGAAAATTACTATCCATAATCTAAGCAAGTCTCATCTGATTAATTGAAGGCCTTAAGAGGAAAAAAAAAAAAAAGATTAAGATTCCCTAGGGAAAAGAAATTCTACCTCCAGAGTCTTTGAATTTGAGCTATAATATCAACACTTCCATAGATCTCCCGCCTGCTAGTGAACTTTGTAGATTTTGGAACTGCCAGAGCCAGTTTCTTAAATCTCCCTCACCATCACCCTCAACTCTCTCTCACTCTCTCTCCCCCATATACATATATATGATTAGGGCAGATCCACCTGGCTAATTCTGGGCTCCCCTCCAATATTTCATTTAATTACATCTACAAAGTCCCTTTTTCCATATAAAATGACATTCACAGGGCTCTAGGGATTAGAACATGGACATCTTTAGGGAGGGCATTATTCTGCCAAACAAAGATCTTTTACAAAGACTGACAAAGGGGTGGGTGTTAGGAAAATGGCGCAGTCTTATCTATGGCACGATCTACACCCTGACACCATCCTAGGCTCTAGCCCCTGCTGCCATTGCTGGAAGCCAGGTGACCACGTGGCCCAACCACCGGTGTCAAGCTCCACCCCCATCCTAATGGGATTCACTGCTCCTGCTTCCCTGCCTGCCCTCGGGCAAAGTTTTAAAAGGACCTGTTCCTGAACACGTGGCTCCTCTCCTTCTCTCTTCTCCTCTGTCTGCTCTCTCCTCTCTCTTGGCTCCTCTCATCTGCTCTCTTCTCTCCTCACTCTCTCTTCTCTCTTCTCGCCTCGCTAGCTCCTCTCCCCTCTCTCTCTCCTCCCTGTTACACTCTCCTTCTCTCTTTTGCCTTCTTTGCCCCTTCCCTCCAGCCTGTTGGTTTTCCCCAATAAACCCTTTCCCTTACTCCAGTGTTTGGTGTGTTTTGTGATGGCCTAACAGTGGGTGTTGTGGTACAATGGGTTAAGCTTCTGCTTGGGATACATATATCCCATATTGAAGTCCCTGGGATCAAATCCTGCCTCCACTTCCAATTCAGCTTCCTGCTGATGCACTTGGGAGGCAGCAGATGATGGCTCAGGTTTCTGCCACCTATGTAGAAGACCCAGATGGAGTTCCTGTCTGTTGGTTTTGGCTTGGTCCAGCCCCTGCTGTTGAAGCATTTCAGAAATGAACCAGCAGAGGCTGGCACTGTGGCACAGTAAGTAGGCTAAGCCTCTGCCTGCAATGCCAGCATCCCATATGGGCATCAGTTCACATCCCAGTTGTTCCTCTTCTGATCCAACTCTCTGCTTATGTACTGGGAAAGCCATGAAATATGGTCCAAGTGCTTGGGCTCTTGAACCCACATGGGAGACCTGGAAGAACCTCCTGGCTCCTGGGTTCAGATCAGCCCAGCTCCAACCTTTGTGGCCATGTGGGGAGTGCACCAGTGGATGGAAGACCTGTCTGTCTGTCTCTCCCTCTCTCTGTAACTCTACATCTCAAATAAATAAATAAAATATTTTTAAAAAGAGATATGAACCAGCTATTGGAAATTTCTTTATCTGATTCCTCTTGTTTTCTGCCTCACTGCATTTAAAAAATAAATCATTTTTTAGAAAAGACTGATATTTTCTTCTGAATTCAGCCAGTCATTCATTCATTCAACATGTACTTATTTAAGTACCTATTATGTACCATGAGCTGAAACTTCTTTGTGCTGTTCTAGAGGTACATGTTTCAGCCAAAAGTGAACTGGACAGCTCTGGTTCTTGCCTTCATGAATCTTACATCTAATAAAACCTAATACAAATAGATGATAATGGGGAAAACATTTGGTGTTGCATTAAGACAATGGTTGGGATTTGGCTTCCCATATCAGAATACCTAGATTCAAGTTCTAGCTCTACTTCTGCTTCCAGCATCCTGCTAATACAAACCCCAGGAGGCATCCAGTGATGGTTCAAGTGCATGGGTCCCTGACACCCATGTGGGGAATCTAGGTGGGGTTCTAGGCTCTTGGTTTTGACCTAGCCCAGCCTGGGTTGTTTTGAGCATTTGGAAAGTAAACTAGTAGATGGAACAAGATTCTCTTTCTCTCTCCTTCTCTCTCTCAAATAAACAAATGATTTTAAAGTTATTTTTACTAAAGAAGTTTGATTTCCTAAAGGTTTTGAGAGTTCACCATTTGCTTCATTGAGATATTTTTTTGGGGGATGTGAACTTTGTAGAGAAGGATCTAAAATTCTGTGGACTACCTCACTAAGTAAACTGCTGTTCACTCTTTTCTGGATGAGGAAAATTTGTCATGAATCCCCTACTCAAGCCTTATTCCTAACAGCAATTTTAATGTTCACATAGAATACTTTCTCCCACACTAGCAATTTGCCACAGTCAGTATGTCTGCAGAATTTAAGTAGTTAGCAAAAATTCTTCAAGCTTGCATACAAATATCTGAATTTGCTGATCATTTTCTAAATACAGTTTGCTGTAGGTATGTTGAAAAATACCCATGGGATATTCATAGGAAAAGAGGAAATTCGACATGTTGCCTCCTAGCCAGCAACCGATTTTAAGCTTCTCATCACTACCCAATCAAAAAATACATTTTTCCGCCTGTCCCCCACTTCAATGGCGCTAAGTTTCAATAAGATCTATTTTAGGTTTCTTTACTTCACATCAGGAGAAAGTCTCTGTGTTTCTCAACACTTATAAACCTGCAGGGAAAAAGAGCTGAAAGAAAAGGGGGGGATTGCTTTGGTAATCTTGCAGTGTAATTCAACTTGACAAAAATGAATGTCACAGAATTATATTAAAGTTCAGATAAAAAGAAATGTATCCTGGGGCTGGCACTGTGGTGTAGTGAGCTAAGCCTCTGCCTGCAGTGCTGGCATCCCATTTGGACACCAGTTCTAGTCCTGATTGCTCCTCTTCTGATTCAGCTCTCTGCTGTGGCCTGGGAAAGCAATGGAAGATGGCCCAAGTGCATGGGCCCCTGCACCTGTGTGGGAGACCCAGAAGAAGCTCCTGGCTCCTGGCTTCAGATCAGCTCAGCTCTGGCAGTTACAGCCATTTGGGGAGTGAACCAGCATATGAAAGACTTTTCTCTCTGTTTCTCCCTCTCTCTGTCAAGAAAATTAATAAAATCTTGAAAGAAAGAAAAAGAGAGAAAGAGAGAAAGAAAGGAAGAAAGAAAGAAAAAGAAAGAAAGAAAGAAAGAAAGAAAGAAAGAAAGAAAGAAAGAAAGAAAGAAAGAAAGAAAGAAAGAAAGAAAGAAGGGGGGGAGGAGGAAGAAGAGAGAGAGAGAGAGAGAGAAAGAGGCTGGCGCCATGGCTCACTAGGCTAATCCTCCGCTTGCAGCGCCGGCACACGGGGTTCTAGTCCCAGTTGGGGCATCAGATTCTGTCCCAGTTGCCCCCTTCCAGTCCAGCTCTCTGCTGTGGCCCAGGAAGGCAGTGGAGGATGGCCCAAGTCCTTGGGCCCTGCACCCGCATGGGAGACCAGGAGGGAGCACTTGGCTCCTGGCTTCGGATCAGCACGGTGTGCCGGCTGCAGTGGCCATTAGAGGTGAACCAATGGAAAAGGAAGACCTTTCTCTCTGTCTCTCTCTCTCTCACTGTGCACTCTGCCTGTCAAAAAATTAATTAATTAATTAATTAATTTTAAAAAAAAGAAAAGAAAAAAAGGAGGGAGGGAGGGAAGGAGGAAGAGAGAGAAAAGAAAGAAATGTATCCTATGTTGTCTGGGAAAGTGAGCCAGAAATCTTGAGTCCAGCTAAATAGAAGTCTGAGAATTATCAGAAAATAGCAATTTTTAAAAAATATATATTATGGAAAAACAACACATACACACTGCCACAAACTAGAGCTGACTTGATCCTTGGTAAATATCATATCTCTATCCCTATCTACTGTGTCTGTAGTTCTGCCTACAGCTCTACCTGTATCTGACTTCCTCTTTCCCCACACACTTTCGTTAACTTATGGTTTACTCTTTCTGTGTTTCTTAGGAAAAATAAATGCACAGAAAAAGGTATTAAAAGTGTGAATTGGAGGGGACGTTTTGCATAAGGGTTACTACTCCCACATCCCACATTGGAGTGCCTGGGTCCCAACCCCAGCTTTATGATCCCAACCCGAGACTCTGGTCCCAACCCCAGCGTTCTGCTAGTGCAGACCGTGGAGGGCTGGCTCATAGATTAAGTAACTGAGTCCTTCTACCGACACTTGAGAGATTGGCTTGTGTTCCCTCTTTGTGGCTCTAGCCCTTGCCCGGGCCTTGGGCATTTAGAGTTAACTTAGAGATGGCACTCTCTGTCCGTTTTTCTCTTTGATTTTCAAAGAAGAAAAAAGCATGAGTTTATGTCTGTGCAAAAATCTTTCTCTTGATGATTCCACAGTGATTTCATTTTGTGGTTATAAGTGGATATTTGCATTATTGTCTGTACATTGCTATTATGAATATGATGCATGTGTGACTTTGGTTTTGTTATTTATGGGAGTACATTTTCCTGCAAATTCCTACGAGTAGAATCGCTTCACCCAAGGGTAAGTGTATGGATTCTTTTGTGCGACATTTCCAAATTGCCTTCCATGAGAAGTGTTTTAGTTTGTACTCACACAAGCAAAGTATAAGTGTTTGCTTCTTCACAGTCTTATAAGAGAGGGGGTCGCAGTTGTAGAGTTGTGTAATTTTTGCCAAACTGATAAGAAATTGTACAAAAGTAAATTTAAGTACCTTTTATTATGAGTGAAGTTGAGTACTTCTTGCATACTTAAATGACACTTTGTCAGATTTGAAAAAGTTCACTGTGAATAGTAACAAATTGTTCATGTATTCAGGAAAGTAATTTTGTTAATCAAGAATATTTCAAATATTTTCAGTTCATTTTTATATTTTTCTGATGTTTTCTTTGTCATAGTATCCATTTCCTTTTAGTAGCATTTATCAGTTTTTTTAAAAAAAATTAGTAATAGATATTCAGTCTGATTAAAAGGGCTTTTACTACTTCAACATTACAAAAAACTCCGCCATGTTTTCTGCTGGTAGGCTTCTGCTCTTATTGTTCATTCTTACATTTCAGGTCCATTTGGAGTCCTCTATGAAGTGCGAACCCAATTTATCTTTTCTCCAAATGGTTATCCAGCTGTCTCAAGTTCATTTATGAAGTGTCCTTGTCTTCTCCAGTGATTTGAGGTCATACTTATATTTTCATATATATTTGTACTTATTCCTAGGTTTTCTACTGTATTCCATTCAATGTGTGTGCTAGCATCAAACTTTGTGTAGTAAGGTATTATCTAGAAGGGCATGTTCTTTCCTCTTCTGTTCCACAAATTTCCAGCGATTCCTGAATGTTTACTTTTTCTTTTGTCTTTAAATCAATTTACCTTGATTTAAGAAGACAAACAATTGCCCTTCATATTGGAATTATATTAAATTTATTAGACTGAAGAAAATTGATATTTTTATGATGTGGAATAATCCTATGGAAGAATGAGTACTTCAGGGGCTGGAGCTGTGGCATAGAGGTTAAAACTGCTGCCTGCAGTGTCGGCATCCCATATGGGCGCCGGCTCCAGTCCAGGCTGCTCCACTTCCAATTCAGCTCTCTGCTGTGGCCTGGGAAAGCAGTGGAAGATGGTCCAGGTCTCCTTGGACCCCTGCATCCACGTAGGAGACCCAGAAGAAGCTCCTGGCTCCTGGTTTTGGATCAGTGCAGCTCCGGCAATTGCAGCCATCTGGAGAGTGAACCAGCAGATGGAAGACCTCTCTCTCTCTCTGTGCCTCTGCCTCTCTGTAACTGCGCCTTTCAAATAAATGAATAAAACTTTTTTTTTAAAAAAGGAAGAGTATTTGCTTCCACAAAGTGTTTGTCTTTATCAGGATGATTTCAAGTTTTCATCAAATACGTTGAACCCATTTCTTGTTAAAATTATTCCTGAGTATGGGGAGGAGAAGGGTAGAATTCAAATAAAAATTACCCCTGGAATCTCCCATATGTTTATTGTCTGTGTGTGGAGGTTATTGATTTTTATGTCCCACTGCCAGACCTCAATGTTGCTTACGTTAGTTTTATTTTAGATTGTCTTTGTAATTTTCCCGCAGGTTGAATGTTCTGTTATTTGTTCTATTTGTTTCTATTACTAATAGGCAACTATTTTTAAAAGAAACTGAAAAAGCAAAAAATATGCCTTTTATAAATAGAAGCTTATTTAACATTCTTAGGTAGATTTCGTTTTCAATATGTTATCACATTTCTTCAGCTTTTAAATTTTCTTATAATGGTGGTCTGTTGGAAATGAATACAATTGTTCATAATATCCTTTTATGATCCTTTTAATCTGTATAGGAATTTTTATTGTTTTCCCAGTTTTCATTACTGATACCAGAACTTTGTGCTTTCTCGTTTTTGATTGGTTTAGCTGGCAGTTTATTATTGTATGGATATTTGAAAAGAATCAAGTTTTGATTGTGATGACTTACTCATTATATTTATCTTCCATGTCTTCTCCTTCTGTTTCATTATTTTCTTTATTCTACTTAACTTGCATATCGTTTACTTTTTTTTTTTTTTGCTGAAGATGAAAGCCTAGATCATTTACACCTTTATTCTTCACTAATACAAGGATTAGAACTCCAAATTTACCTCTAATTACTGTTACACATTTCACAAAGTGTGTATGTTTTCATTACCATCCAGTTCAGAATATTTTCCAAATATTTGGACAGACTTTCCTGTTGTAATTTTGTTTTCTTTTAGCATTTAATATATTATTGCATTATTTTCTAGTTTGCATTGTTGGTGAAAAATCAATTATTACTTTTTTTCCACCTTATTTATAATATATCCCCTTTTCTCTGCTGCTTTTAAGATTTTCTATTTCTCATTGTGGTTCAAAAATTGGATTTTGTTATTACAATTTTTCTTGAGTTTATTTTTGGGGAATCCATTGAGTTTCTTGGATGCCTTTATCAGATATTTTAAAAGCTTGCTCAACATTTCTTCACATTTACTTTCTGATCCCTGCATCCTTGATGAGATGCAATTTATTTGGTGAGAGTTTTCATAATATCACTTAGCTTAGTAGAACACTGACTTGTGTATTTCATTCTGCATTGTTTTCCTATTTGCTCAATCTCATTTATTTTTTAAAAGAACTATTAAAGTATAGTATACATACCAAGAAATGCACTTAAGTGTACATCTGAATGAGTCCTTTTTGTCATCTTATCACACTCATAACCAACACTCAAATAAAGAACAAAGCATTACTAGTACTCCACAGGTCCTCAATGTTATCCCTTCTCCATTTATTTTTTCTTTTAACATGTGAAACAAGTATATATTATCATTTACAGGGTGTAATTCAATAAAGTAATATATATAACTATATACCAAGTGATCTGACATCCCCACAACATTTTTATATTCTCTCTCTATATTAACCACCACATGTGAGAGAAAACATGACTTTTTTTCTTTTTGGGTATGGTTTATTAGCATAATGATCTCCAGTTGAATGCATTTTATTGCTAATGTCAGGATTTCATTCTTTTATGATTGAGTAATGTTCTATTGTGTATGTATACCCATTTTCTTTATCCAATCATCTAGGTTGATTCCATATCTTAGATATTGTAAATTGAGCTACTATAAACATGGGGGGGGGCAGGTAACTATCTCATATGCTACTTTTGGAAATAATTATTCCAAGGAGTTGGATGACTTGGTCATATTATAGATCTGTTTTCAATTTTCTGAGTATTCTAAATACTGTCTTCATAATTATTCTACCAGTTCACTTCCTACCAACAGTATATCAGGGTACCTTTTTCTCTTCATCTTCCCAAGCAGTTGCTATTTTTTGATTTTTGTATGATAGTCACTCTAACTAGGATGATGTAATGCCTCATTGTAGTTTGTATTTGATTTCCATGATGTCTAGTGATCCTGAGCATTTTCTCATGTGTCTGTTGGCCATTTTTATTTCCTGCTTTGAAAAATGCTTGTTTATATCCTTTTTCCACTTCTCAATTGAGTTATTTTTGTTGTTATTGAGTTTCTTGCACTCCTTATATATTCTAGGTATTAATACTCTGTATATGCACAATTTTCAAATATTTTCTCCCCTTCTGTTGCTTGGCACTTTACTTTTTTTTAAAAAAAGATTTATTTATTTATTTGAAAGAGTTACACACAGAGACAGAAGGAGAGGCAGAGAGAGGTCTCCCATCTGCTGGTTCACTCCCCAATTGGCCACATGCGTTTTACATGTCTATTTTTGTGCCAGTATCAGGCTGTTTTGACTATAACTGCCCTGTATTATGTCTTAAAGTCTATTATTATGATGCCTTTGTCTTTGTTTTTATTGTTTAATTTTGCTCTGACTATTCAGGGTATTTTAGGATACTTTTTTCTAGATCTCCAAAAAATGTCCTTAGTATTTTGCTTGAGATATGCATTCAATCTGTAAATTTCTTTGGTTACCTTGGATATCTTTTTTTTTTAGAAAACTTTTATTTAATAAATACAAATTTCACAGGTACAACTTTTGGATTACAGCAGTTTTTCCCCCCATAACAACCCTCCCACCTACAAACCATCCCATCTCCCACTCCCTCTCCCATCCCATTCTACATTAAGATTCATTTTTTAATATCTTTATATACAGAAGATCAATTTAGTATATATTAAGTAAAGATTTCAACAGATTGCACCCACACAGAAACACAAAGTATAAAGTACTGTTTGAGTACTAGTTATAGCATTAATTCACATTGTACAACACATTAAGGACAGAGATCCTACATGGGGAGTAAGTGCACAGTGACTCCTGTTGTTGATTTAACAATTGACACTCGTGTTTATGACGTCAGTAATCACCTGAGGCTCTTGTCATGAGCTGCCAAGGCTATGGAAGCCTCTTGAGTTCACAAACTCTGACCTTGTTTAGACAAGGCCATAATCAAAGTGGAAGTCCTCTCCTCCCTTCAGGGAAAGGTACCTCCTTCTTTGATGGCCTGCTCTTTCCACTGGGATCTCACTCACAGAGACCTTTCACGTAGGTCATTTTTTGCCACAGTGTCTTGGCTTTCCATGCCTCAGAAACTCTTGTGGGCTTTTTAGCCAGATACCTTGGATATCTTGATGATATTAATTATTCCAATCCATGAACATGGAAAGTTTTTCCATTCTTTTGTTTTCTATATATTTCATTACTATTTTGTAATTTCCTTTGTAGAGACCTTTCATCCTTTTCTAGATTTTTCTCAAGGTGTTTAATTTTTTTTGGTATTTATTATGAATAGGTATGATTTTATATGTTCTTTCTAGTCAAAACATAGTTGGTGTATAAAAATGCTATCGATTTTCGTATGTTGATTTTGTATCCTGCAACTTTGCCAAATGCTCTTATTACTTCCAATAGCTTGTTTGTGGAGTCTTTTGAACCCGCTATATAAAGGATCATGTCATCTGCAAGTGAGGGTAATTTTACTTCCTCCTTTCCAGTTTGTATCCCTTTTATTTCTTTTTCTTGCCTAATGATTGGACTACAACATCCAGAACTACATTGACTAGCAGTGGTGAAAGTGGGCCTCCTTCTCTGGTTCCAGTTCTTTGTGGAAAGGCTTCAAGCTTTTCCCCATTCTGTACTATGCTTACTGTGAGGAGGTGACGATTTGGCTTCATTGTGCTGATATACGTTCCATCTGTACTCAATTTTTTTAAGCTTTTCATCATGAATAGATGCTGTGTGTTATCATATCCTTTCTCTTGATCTACTGAGATAATAATAAGGGTTTTATCCTTCATTTTCTTGATGCAATGTATCAGTGTTATTGATTTACACATGTGGAACCATCCCTGCATCCATTGGGATAAATTCCAGTTGGTCTAGGCGGATGGTCTTTCTGATGTGTTGTTGGATTCAATTTGCTAGTATTTTGTTAAGAATGTTTTGCATTTATATTCACCAGGGATATTAACCTGTTCTCTGTTTTTGTTGTATCTTTCAGATTTTGAAATTAAGGTAATTCTGGCCTCATAGAATAAGTTTGGAAGATTTCCCTCCCTTTCTATTATTTTGAATAATTTAATAATAGTTGGGATTAGTTGTTCCTTAAAAGTTTGATAGAATTCAAAGGTGAAGCCATCAGTTCTTGGGCTTTTCTTCATTGAGAGGGTCTTTGTTACTGATTAAGTCTCAGTATTAACTATTGATCTATTCAGGTTATCTATTCCTTGTGCCTCAATTTTGGTAAATTGTACATGTTCAGAAATCTATATATTGCTTTCAGATGTTCCAACTTGCTGGCATATTGCTGTTTGTAATAATTTCTAATTTCTCTTTTATTTCTGTATTGTCAGTTGTAATATCTCCTATTTCATTTCTGATTTTGTTAATTTGGATCTTCTCCATATTTTTGGTTAGTTGGGCAAGTGGTTTTTCAATTTTGTTTATTTTTTCAATAAAAGCAGCTCTTCATTTTACTGATCTTTCATATACTTTATTTCTCTTTTGTTTTGTTTCTTTAATTTTTATTATTTCTCTCCTCCTACTAATTTTGTGGTTGGTATGTTCTTGTTTTCCTGGGTCCCTGAGTAGCATTGTTAGGTCATTTATTTGATACATCTCCAATTTGTTGAAGAAGTCACTTATTGCTAAAACTTTTTCCTTAACACTGCTTTTGCTGTATCCCATAGATTTTGAATATTGAATTTCCATGTTTATTTGTTTCAAGGAATTGCTCTTATTTCCCTTTTGATTACTTTATAATCCACTGTTAGTTTAGGAGCATATTGTTCAGTCTCCATGTGTTTATATATTTTCTAGAGTTTTTTTTTTTGTTACTAATTTCTAGCTTCATTCCACTGTAGTCAGAAAAGATACTTGCTATGATTTCAAGCTTTTAAATTTGTTAAGACTTGTTTAATGGCCTAGTATATGGTCTAGCCTAGAGAATGTTCCATACATTGATGAAAAGAATGTGCATTTGGCAGCTCTGGGATGAAGTGTTCTGTGGATATCTATTGGGTCCACAGCGTAGACTAGTTCTGTAGTTTATTGATGCTTGGTTGATCTGTCCAATAATGAAAGTGGGAAATTGAAGTCTCCCATTATTATTGTACTGGTATTTATATCTCCCTTTAGATCCATTAACATTTGTTTTATTAAACAGGGTGCCCTGTCATAGGGTGCATATATTTTTACTAAAGTTACATAGTCTTGTTGAATGGATCCCTTAATCATTAAATAATGATCTTCTTTGTCTCTTTTTTTTTTTAACTTTTATTTAATGAATATAAATTTCCAGTGTACAGCTTATGGATTACAGTGGCTTTCCCCTCCCATAACTTCCCTCCCACCCGCAACCCTCCCCTCTCCCGCTCCCTCTCCCCTTCCATTTGCATCAAGATTCATTTTCAATTCTCTTTATATACAGAAGATCAATTTAGTATAAAGGTTTCAACAGTTTGCACCCACATAGACACACAAAGTGAAACATACTGTTTGAGTACTAGTTATAGCATCAAATCAAAATGTACAGCACATTAAGGACAGAGATCCCACATGAGGAGCAAGTGCACAGTGGCTCCTGTTGTTGACCCAACAAATTGACACTCTAGTTTATGGCACCAGTAACCACCCTAGGCTGTCGTCATGAGTTGCCAAGGCTATGGAAGCCTTCCAAGTTTGCCGACTCTGATCATATTTAGACAAGGTCATAAAAGACAGAGTGAGAATAGTAACCAATGATCCTAAGAGTGGCATTAACCAGGTTTGAACAATTATACAGCATTAAGTGGGGAAGAGGACCATCAGTACACACATGTTGGGAGTACTTTGTCTCTTTTAACTATTTTTGTCTTAAGGCCTATTTTGTCTGATATGAGAATAGCAACTCCTGCTTTTTTTCATTTCCATTTGCATGGAATATATTTTTCCATTCTTTCACTTTCTATCTGTTTGTATCTTTATTGGTGAAATGTTTCTTGTAGGCAGCATATAGATAGGTCTTTTTGAATCTATTCAGCCAGTCTATATTTTTAATTGGAGAATTTAGAACCTTTACATTCAAAGTTATTATTGATAAATAATGCCATTTATTTTTTCCATGAATATTCCATTGTTTGTTTTGAATCTCCTACATTCTGTGCCTTCACATTCTTTCATGATGCTGAATATCTTTCTCTGTTTCTGTATGTAGTACAGTATCATCTGTAAGACTGGCCAGGTGATGACAAATTCTTTCCAGTTTTGCTTTTCTTGGAAGGTCTTTATTTAACCTTCTTTATGAATGAGAGCTTCTGGGTAGGCAGTTTTTTTTCTTTTATGACTTAGACGATACCTCTCCATTCTCTGCTGACCTGTAGGGTGTCTGTTGAGAAATCTGCTGTTAATCTGATGGGAGATCCTTTGAAGTTGATTCAGTGTTTAGTGTTTCTCTTTTGCATATTTTAAGATATTCTTTTCATATTTTACATTTGAAAATTTGACTATAATGTGTCATGGTCAGGATCTTTTTTCATAATGCCTATTTGGGGGATCTATGTGCTTCCTGCATTTGGATGTACAAAACTTTTTCCAAATTTGGGAAATACTCTGCTATTATTCTTTTGGATATGTTTTCTAAGCCATTCTTTTTTTCCACACTTTCAGGAACTCTGAAACAAGCAACTCTGTAGTTGCTTGTTTTATGGTATTCCATAGATTCTGAACACTATTTTTGGTGTTTTTAATCTATTTGTCTGATTGAGATATATCTCAAATGCCTGTCTTCTAGATAAGATGTACTTTCTTCTGCTTCACTACGTCTGTTTTTAAGAGTTCCTACTATATGTATTATTTGACTTATTAAATATTTCATTTTTAATACCTTTGTCTGATTTTTCTTCAATATCTTTCTCTTTGCAGAATGTGTTATCCATGTCATGTATAGATTTCCTTATTTCATGTAACTGTTTCTCTGTGTTCTTGAGTAACTTTTAATCATCCTTTAGAATTACCATTCAGTCATTTCTTCAATCTCCCCTTCTTCACTATTCAATGTTAATGTATTACTATGTTCCTTTGAGGAAATCATATTGTCATCTATGTTCATGTATCTTGTGTTTTTGTGTTGGTTTTTATGCATCTGAGCAATCACTTGTTATCCCTTCTGGGAGATTTTTTTTATATTTTAATTGAAGGATTTGTTCTTTGAAATATGCCTCTCTGGTTTGGTGGAATGCTTGAGGCTTATTCTGGAGTTCCGGGGGTGTTGCTGGGTTGGACCAAGGAACTCTGGCCACCATTTGTGGGTGGGGCAAGAGTTCAGAATGACACCTAAGTTGGTCATGGTATAGCACCTCTGGCCATAGTCAGTTGGAGCTGGCTAGTGTGTTCACAATCCTAGTCCTTCTCTGTGCCAAGGTGAACCAGATGATTTATAGAATGAGCTCACAAAGACTAGGCAGCCCATTCACCTAGGCTTGCATACACACAGAACATGAACCTACTGTTTAGTCTGTCCAGAGTCCATGAAAGTTCTCAGTATTTGCTGTGGGATCATGTGGATGCAAAGGAACCCAGTAAAAACTTGTGTCCCTCTCAGCTATGTAGCCTATGTCCAGAACTCTTTCAGTTTTAGGGTGTAGTGGGTCCTTGCTCCAGCATGTAAGCTGCCCTGTCAATTGTGTTGGGTGCCTACCATTCCTTGAGTCAGGACAGAGATCGACTACAGCTACCTAATCAATTTGAATATGACACTCTGGTTGGGGGAGGGGAGAATGGCATTGTGGTCTCCCTTCATGGACTAAAGTAGTTGTTCAGCCCCCTGACCCATTCCCAAGGCTGGAATTAAAGTGAAGACCATGAAACTCGTCCTCAGTCAAAACCACCAGATGGAGCTTCCTGGTCGATGGCCATTCTTATATACTCAAGAATAGTTAGTGGCTTGTGGCTGGTAGCCCTGTCTCAGTCCTCCCACCTCACTGTTCCATAGAGTCTGTTCTGTCTATTCTCCATTAAAAAGTGTCTCTCAATCAACCCTTTGAGAATGTGGTCCTGCTTTTGTTTTACAGGTGTTGTTCTGTGTCCAAGGTCAGTGCAGTTTCTCCCTGTTCAGCCATCTTGGACCTCCCAACCTGCTCAGTTTCATTTCTATTGCCATAGAATCAAGTTCCCTACTGTTTTCTTTTGCAGTATATACTCTGTTTTGAAGCCTATCTAGCAATGTTTTCATTCAAACATTTTCAAAGATAGAATGTATATACATTTTACAAACATGTGATTATCTTTTCTCTATTTTCTTTGAATCTTTAATCATATGTATGTGTGTGTGTATGTGCGTGTGCGCATATGACCTATTGTAATCACAACAGGCAATTTGTTTGCAGGTTAGTTTGGGGTTGTGAAGCTTTTAAAAATGCTTTATTTTGTTTATATCTAGAGAGGTGTTCACTGAAGGGTTTGTTTAGTTCTGTTTCGAATCCACAAGCTTCTGGGATCTCTACTGGATGTCCAGCAGATTCAATGAGTCACTCAATGGTTGGAACTTGAATGTCTTCAAGTCTTCCAACCCATCAGCTTTAGTAGTTAGTCAGTTTATCATTAACCAATACCTTTTCTTTCTCTAGCAGTTGTTTGTTGTTATTTTAGTCTCACTCAATACATCTGGCACCATAGACTTACCAAGGACTCATGGGAGTCATTTACGGAATTCTGTAAATCTTTCTGTGACTAGTTCCCTTCTTTCCACTCAGGTCCACACATTCTGCCGGTATAGTATCTCCAGATCCTGACCTCTACTTTTCACTTCAGGGAGACCACTCTGTTCTGCAGTGTTTCCCTTCCCTCTCCCACAGTCTGGAAAATACCTATGAACAGAGAATGGTGGAAAGTAAAGATCTCATTTGTTTCACCAGTGCATCCTGGAGCAGAAGTTTGCTACATAACAATTTACTCTTCAAAGAAATATACGCTACCCATTAAAAAGCAATCTCATGGGTCATCAATAGATCTATCACTCCATTCCCATATGATTTGAATTTCCTTTTCCAATTATCCAATAAATGACACTCGGATTATTCTTGATCACCTCCCATGATAACACAGCCACTATCTCCAAGATATGCTTACTTCTCAAGCTGGTAGGAAAGTCTTCTTTGTTGTGATCTAAACGCTGTCTCTCTGTAACTTACACATCATCTTTGTTTTGCCTCTTGAGTACTTTCTTAGTAAAGTCTCCCTACATCATGTTCTCATAGAGCCTGCTCTTCTCTGGACTAAGCATACACATTTTCTTAGACTTATTCCAAAAGATTGAACAACTAAAGAGAAAAACAACTGCTTTATTCTCCTCCCTGCCCTTAAGTATTTGCCCCAAACACTTTTGAAATCTCAGGGGTAAATCCCCTTGAAGCCAAGCTGCACTCTTAGTTTGAATCAGACATGCTTAATTTGATCAAAGGATCTCTCAGCTATTGCATAGTCTATGGAGTTAGCATCTTTTAGAATCTTTTAGGACTACATTAAAAGAGCCTTTCCCTAGCTTTATGACCCAGAAAACATCACTCCTAAACATGGCTTTAAATGGAATTGAAGAACATACAGATAATTACTTCATTTATTGGGAATTGGGATCTAGAAGAGAGGGAGAAATCCATCTCCTAATTGATAACTTTAAGATGAGATCAGACACAATATATCAGGCCTGAAATAGTTAAAACAACTGAAGATTAAGGGCACTTTATGGTTCTAATAGTATTTTTTGTTCAACTTTATCTTAAAATTGAGCTTTCAGTTCTTTGTTTCTATTCTAAAATTAGGATTAATCTTACTTTATAAATATTTTATACTGAAGTTTTTAAAAAGTACTGAAAAACATATGTGTCTTCCTTTTTAATAAGGATATGGTTGGTGATGGGTTGGAGGGCAGTGGGCATGATGGCCCAAATGTGACCATTTGGTTGAATTGGTCTCTAATTCATTTCTTTAGATTATGCTTTATTTCTTTGCATCTCCAGGTCTGTAATAATCTTTATAACAACATTGAGGAACATTGTGAAACATAGTTCTCACTCATTCTGAAAATGCAGGTGCTAAATTTACATTTTGAAACAGTGATTTCCTTCCATATACTTTATCTAATTTAACTTTTAAAAAGTGATTTCTCGGCTGGCGCCGCGGCTCACTAGGCTAATCCTCCGCCTTGCGGTGCCGGCACACCGGGTTCTAGTCCCGGTCGGGGCACCGATCCTGTCCCAGTTGCCCCTCTTCCAGGCCAGCTCTCTGCTGTGGCCTGGGAGTGCAGTGGAGGATGGCCCAAGTGCTTGGGCCCTGCACCCCATGGGAGACCAGGAGAAGCACCTGGCTCCTGCCATCGGATCAGCGCGGTGCACCGGCCGCAGCGCGCCTACTGCGGCAGCCATTGGAGGGTGAACCAATGGCAAAAAGGAAGACCTTTCTCTCTGTCTCTCTCTCACTGTCCACTCTGTCCAAAAAAAAAAAAAAAAAAAAAAAGTGATTTCTCAAGAGCTAAAGTCTAGAAAACCTTGATAAGATACTTTACCTCGGGCATTTTTTTAATCACATAGAGTTTTCAGTTCCATCAACGTGTCCTCTTATTAACATGTAGCATCTCATATGCATGATGGGTTCTGCAACTGATGAGTAGCTATAATCATGGTTGCTGTCTAACACAAAATGGTTGAAGGGTGAAACTTGCTTTCTCTTCCCAAGCTCTTTATTTCCCCAATTATATTTATCTCCTAAGCTCTCTGCTACTTTATATAATGATGAGGCTGTAGGATGGAGTCTAATCCTGGATCAGATACTTGGCTGTTCAGTTTTACTACCTGTGGAGGAGAAATGTTTTCTAGTGACTTATGATAAAAATGAGGAAAGATGGGTATATTTGAAGTGTCTGATTTGGAGTAACCTGTTACTTTTCTCTTGTTACCCCAAGACGTGGCTGTAAAAAGAAAAGGAACTGATCAGAACATATGCCTGTGGTTTTGCCCCAAAAAGAGGAATTGATAGATACTGTAGGCTTTTCCAGCCTATAGTATGAACAGCAAGAAATATCTGCAACTTCTATAATTTAGTCTCTGTCTTATTTTGTAATACTTGCTGACTGTAGGTAACTACCAACCCATAGGCATTATTCATTACCAAGTAAGGTTTTCTTTCTAAATTTAGAGTTATCTAACTTTATCTAATTTTCATTAACTTCTCTTGCTCTCCTCTACTTACAACCTCCTTTTATTTCAGTTCACCAAAACGACATTGTCCTCCTTCTGTGGGCCAAGCTTAACACACTAGAGTTTTAAAATGTAAAAAAAAAAAAAAAAAAATCATCAATTTTCCTGCCCCAAGGAGTGCATAGATAATTGAAAGAGAGTTCATTAAGTCTTAAGACCAAGATATGATCCGAACCAAAGATTTGGTAGGTCACTAAGAACTTCCTGAAAAATGTACCATATGAATTGAATTTTAACAGATGAACCACTAGTGAGACCACATGGGGAAAGAGGAGATGAAGGAATTTGGAATGACAGAAAAAGGAGGCATCTATTTCCATGATGTGGAAATCTGTAGTCATGTGATGGCCTCAGGTAATGACCACGTGCTTCAGTATGATGGGACATTGACCATTTGTATTTATAGTCCCTATTTTAACAATTAGTATCAACCAGATACCCAAATCAGAAGATGTTCTGCAAATGCCTTAGAAATACAACCTCAGAAATGCCTTTCTTTTTTTAATTTTTAAAATTTTTTAAAAAAAATTTTATAGAGAGCTTTTATTTAATAAATATAAATTTCATAGGCACAACTTTTGGATTATAGCAGTTCTTCCTCCCAATAACCACCCTCCTACCCCCAAGCCATCCCACCTCTTACTCCCTCTCCCATCCCATTCTTCATTAAGCTTCATTTTTATTATCTTTATATACAGAAGATCAACTCTAAACTAAGTAAAGACTTCAACAGTTTGCACCCACATGGACACACAAAGTATAAAGTACTATTTGAAGACAAGTTTTACCATTAATTCTCATAGTACAACTCATTATGGACAGAGGTCCTACCTGGGGAGCAAGAGCACAGTGACTCCTGTTGTTGATTTAGCAATTGACACTCTTGTTTGTGATGTCAGTGATCACCCAAGGCTCCTGTCATGAGCTGCCAAGGCTAGGGAAGCCTCTTGAGTTCACAAACTCCGACCTTTGGACAAGGCCATAATCAAAGTTCTCCCCTCCCTTCAGAGAAAGGTACCTCCTTCTGTGATGGTCTCTTCTTTCCACCAGGATCTCACTCACAGAGACCTTTCATGTAGGTCATTTTTTGCCAGAGTGTCTTGGCTTTCCATGCCTGAAATTCTCTCATGAGCTTTTTAGCCAGATCTGAATGCCATAAGGGCTGATTCTGAGGCCAGGGTGATATTTACATGTTTAGGGCATTTGTCATTCTATGAGTCTGCTGTGTGGCCTGCTTCCCATGTTGGATCATTCTCTCCTTTTTAATTCTATTATTATTAGTAGACACTTGGTCTTATTTATGTGATCCCTTTGAAATTTAATCCTATCTTTATGATCAGCTATGAACTTAAACTGATCACTCTAACTAGTAAAATGGCATTGGTACCTGCCAACTTAATGGGATTTGGAGTCCCATGGAAATGCCTTTCAAATATACCTTATTCTCTCTATCCTCACTATTGCTACATTAGATTTTCTCTGGATTATTACAGAAGCCTTCCATCTGTCCTACAAGCTTTCATGATGTCCTCTTTCCATTCCCACCCTTACAGGAAGCACAGGAAATATTCCTGGCTGTAAAAAATATCAGGCACTTTGTGTTGACCACAGTTATATTTCAAAATCTTTCTCTTGTCGTATAAGACTATCCAACTGGGCCCAGCTCACCTTATCAAGATATATTCTAATGTATCTAACATTTAAATAATTTTGTCAAAACCATGAGGGAGTAACCCAGGCAAGATTTAATCCAGATCTTCCTGAGCCTAAAGTCTGTGTCCTTATCCCTGACTATCCACATCACATCTCTGATTTTAAAATATGCAGGCCCTGTGTTGTGGCACAGTGGTTAAAGAGCCACTTGCAAAGCAAGAATTCCGTATCAGAGTGCCAGTTTGAATCCTGATTGATCTGCTTCTGATCCAATTTCCTGAAAATGTGCCTAAGAAGGCAGTGAAAGTGCCCAAGTTCTTAGTCGTGTGCTTTTCATGTAGGAGACCAGGGTGGACTTTCTGGCTCCTGGCTTCTGCCTGGCCCAAATCTGTCATTTGCTACCATTTGGAGAGTGAACTAGTAGATAGAATATCTTCCTTCTTTATTCTCTGACATTTTGCCTTTTTAAAGAAAAGAATCATCTAAAATATGCAGCCAGATTTAGGTTATTTGACAGTATAAATAGAATCCATTTTAGTGATTCTTGTTTTGCTGATGTCCAGAAGTCAAATGTCAATTAAGTAGGTATTCCTAAAGCGTTTCATATTAGATGAAATAAATAGAATTGGGAGAGATTCCAGGATGGCTGAATAGGGAAAAGACATGTTGATTTTTGACCAGGGGAAGATAACAGAAAGGAAACAGAGGATGTGCTTTCCCAGGGGAGAGTTGGAGAGAAGCTTGTAGTGGAAAATCTACAGAAAGAAGAGAGATGCTGTGAAGCAGTGTGGACAGTACAAACACACAGCAACCAGTGGGGACACCACCTGTGACTCCTGCAGCTGGTGGCTGGAGGAGACGCCAGCTTCTGAGAGCCAGATGAGAGCAGACTGTGGCAGCCTGTGTCACTGGTGAAATTGCCTGAGGGAGAACTTTGGGGATCACACTGACTTGGAGTCTGGCCTGGAGCCTTAGCCAGGGGCAGGGTACCCACCTAACCCCAAGAAGGAAAAGTACATTTCTTTCTCCCCATTCCCTCTAGAAGGGCACCCAGCGACCTGCAAGGAGAAGCCCCATCTTAACTCCAGCAGAGGCTGCAGGCTCTCACACATACACCTCCAAGGGATTTTATCAAAGGACAAATTTGGGTTCCCCACTGACTTTGAACTTGGCCTGGAGGGTTGGTAGGGAGCTGGGCACCCACTTAGGACTATGAGGTGCAGCCTTCCCCCCACAGACTCTGAGGCTCAAACTGCCAAGGTGTAGCACCCACAGCCAGTTGGCTCTAGGAAGGCCTTTTCTCTGCACTGATAGTGCAGATTTATGGGGCTAGGAGTGGAGCCACTGCACCCTATGACTTTTGGGCTCTTGCATAAGACTGTAGGAATTCTGTGGCTTCATGATAGGGCGTGGTATGTAGCTGGGCTTCTGGGCAATCATGGTATCTGGCTTCAGAGGCTCAGAGATCCCTGATTGCTTTTCATGGGTCATTGAAGGGGGTTCCATGCTCACACTGAGGATGGCAGAGACCCTTTGTGTGGTTCATGTGCCTCTGTGGGTGGAATTTGTAGCCATCCTGGGATAACTCTGGGCTTTGGTCACCTTGGATGAGAGGAGGTGATGCTGTAGTTACACCAACAGGCATAATTATACGTCCCTCTACTGACAATAGAAGAAATCTATCTAAATATCCCAATAACCAAGACAGAGCTTGAATCAGTAATAAAGACCCTCCCAATAAATAAAATATAAGGACCACCTGCTTCACTGCTGAATTCTGCCAAACTTTTAAAGAACTAAATCTAATTTTCTCAAGCTATTCAAAATAATAGAAAGGGAGGGAATCCTCTCAAACTCCTTCTATGAGGCCAGCATAACCTTAATTCCTAAAACAAAAAAAGAAACAACAAAGAAAGAAAACTTTAGCCCAATATCACTGATAAACATAGATTGAAAAATCCTCAATAAAATACTAGCTATTTGAGTCCAGCAATACATCAGAAAGATGGGATGCAGGGAAGTTTCAACATATGTAAATCAGTAAGTGTGATATATCACATTAACAAATTGAAGAATAAAAAACATATGATTATCTCAGTAGATGCAGAGAAAGCATTTGATAAAACACAATACCTTTTATGATAAAAAACCTTAAGCAAATTTGGTATAGAAGGAAAATTCCTCAGCAAAATAAGGCAATACATGTCAAGCCCATAGCCAGCGTAATATTGAATGGGGAAACCTTGGTAGCATTTCCACTAAAATCCAGAACCAGAAAAGGATGCCCACTTTCCCCATTACTATTCAATACAGTTCTGGAAGGTTTAGGCAAAGCCATAAGGCAAAATAAAGAAATCAAATTGATACAAATTGGAAAAGTTCAAGTCAAACTTCTGTTTGCAGTTAACATGATTCTATGTATAGGGGAATCAAAATAATCCACTAAGAGACTGTTGGAACTCATGAGAGTTGGGTAAAGTTGCAGGATATAAAATCAACACACAAAAATCAATAGATTTTGTATATACAAACAATTCCATGGCTGAAAAGGAACTCATAAAACCAGTATTATTCACGATAGCTACACAATATTGTATGTCTTTGAATAAATTTAACCAAGGAGATGAAAGATCTCTACAATCAAAGTCACAAAACATTAAAAAAAAGAAATAGAAGGCACTAAAAAATGGAAAAATCTTCACATTTGTGGATTAGAAGAATCAATATCATCAAAATGTCCATACTACTGAAAGCAATTTACAGATTCAATGAACTCCCAATCAAAATACCAAAGATGTTCTTCTCAGATCTAGAAAAAAAGTGCTAAAATAGATATGGAAACACAAGAGAGCCTGAATAACTAAAGCAATCTTAAACAACAAAAACAAACCTAGAGGTATCACAATAAAGGACCTCAATAATACTATAAGGCAGCTAAAATCAAAACAGCCTGGTACTGGCACAAATATAAACGTGTAGACCAATAGAACAGAATAGAAACATCAGAAATTTATCCATGCATCTGCAATCAATTAATATTTGGTAAACAACTGAAATCAATCCATGGAGAAATGACAGTCTCTTCAACAAATGGTGCTGGTAAAATTGGATATTCACATGCAGACATAGGAACAAGACCCCTACCTTATACCTTATACCTTATACCTTATACCTTATACCTTATACCTTATACCTTATACCTTATACAAACATCAACTCAATGGATCAAGGACCTGAATCTATGCCTGATGCCATCAAATTTCTAGAGGAGAACACTGAGGAAAGTACAAGAAATGGCATAGGTAAAGACTTCTTGGAAAAGACCCTATAAGCACAAATAATCAAAACAAAAATAGACAAATGGGATTACAACAAGCTGAGAATCTTCTACACTACAAAAGAAACACTCAGCCAAGCAAAGGGGCAACCAACAGAGTGGGAGAAAATATTTCCAAACTATGTGTCTGATAAAGGATTCATATGCAGAATCTTTAAAGAGCTCGAGAAACTCAACAACAACAAAACAAATAATCCAAAAAGAAATGGAAAAAGGACTTGGACAGGCATTTTTCAAAAGAGGAAATTCAAAAGGCCAACACACACACATGAAAAAATCCTCAAGGTCACTAGCCATCAGGTAAATGTAAATCAAAACCACAAGGAGGTTTCACTTCACCCAGTTAGAATAGTTCTCATACAGAAATCAACAAACAATAAATGTTGATGAGGATGTTTGGAAGAAGGTACCCTAATGCACTGTTAGTGAGAATGTAACCTGGTGTAGCCATTGTGGGAGACAGTATGAAGATAACTTAGAAAGCTGAAAATAGATATACCCAGCAATCCCACTCCTGGGAATTTACTCAAGAGAGATGAAATCAGCATATGAAAGAGTTGTCTGTACCCCCATGTTTATTGCAGCTCAATTCACAATAGTTGAGATATGGAATCAGCTCAGATGGCCATCAGCTAATGACTGGGTAAAGAAAATGTGGTATCTATACAGTACAGAATACTGCTCACCCATAAAAAATAGTGAAATCCTGTCTTTTGCAACAAAGTGCATGTAACTGGAAACCATTATTCTTAATGAAATAAGCCAGTCTCAATAAGGCAAATATCATTTGTTTTCTCTGCCATCAATTAATATAGAACAAAACTAATGTAAGGGAATGAAATGGACATCTTGTGATTTGATTGAGTTCCTTTGGAACTGTGGTCTTCCTGCTTTTTACTTGTTAAATATTGCGGTTAGTAGTGAATTAAGCCTATGAATATAGACTAGATTAAAACTGTCTCTTTGCAAAACTGATGAGAGAGGGGAGGGTGGGAGTAGGAGTGGGGGATGTCAAGAGACTGATGGAAGTGATGCTGTCTTCTTGGAACTGTACTTATGAAATGCCTAAAGTCTGTTCTCTTTAAATTAATTTTTAAAAATTTAAAAAGAAAAAAGAAATAAACAGAATTGATATCACTTTTTATTACGAAGATTTTTAATTTCTAGGACAAAAACTTTGTCTAAAATTTTGTATTTTGAATTTAAAAATAATTTTAAAATGTCATTCTGATCAGATTGTTTTGCATCTATGTTGGTATAATTGCAGTGACATAAAAGGAGTAAATTTCAAATCAGCTAAGAGATGAGTTGTCACTGAAAATTACAACTCTATTCTATAAGAAAAATTTTGTTAATCAACTACCTCAATCTTTCTCTGGATTATAACAATTATACTTTGTTCATTTTATTCTTAGCTTTTTCAGAAACTGAAAGCCAGAAATTTTGTCCCCATATTTTATTTAAGGTGATCAGTTTTGTAGACAACTTGGTTACGGAAACATCAGCAGGATGATCTCCTGTATCAAATAAAGGATGATAGTCTTGTGTTTTTAAAGCTAATATCAAAATAATTCTCAAAGCAGTTACATAGTCCTCGGATGAGAAAGTTGTACATGGCAAAAGGCCATGATTTCCCATAAGTTTTCTTTCAAAATCCTAGACCTTGTACAAATATAAAAACACCACTTATCACTACTATTTGCATGAGTTTAGCCTCAGCTGTATGTAAGCCAGATTATTTGTTAGTTTTCATGCTTGTTTTAAGGTCAGTGTTTCAAGCCATGTTTGTGTTAACACAAAAGATAAGTCCTCTCCATTACTCCAGAACTGAACATTTCTACAAAGTCATCTTACTTTTCAGGAAATAACAGATGTAAGAAAGACTGTTTGCATGGCACTTGATTCACACTTATCAGAGCCCAGGCAGGAACGCTTGCCAACCTGGCACGGTAATAGAGCCATGGACTGAATTAGGAATTGGAGGTGGTAATCCTGTCTTTCATTACTAATTGTACAAACTTGGACAAGACACTTCACCCCCCAGATTTTAGTTTTTTTATTATAAAAACTCGGGCTGGAGCAAGATATCACTACAATCCATTCTAACCTTAGAAGTTTATCATTCTGCCGGCGCCGCGGCTCACTAGGCTAATCCTCCGCCTTGCGGCGCCGGCACACCAGGTTCTAGTCCTGGTCGGGGCACCAATCCTATCCCGGTTGCCCCTTTTCCAGGCCAGCTCTCTGCTGTGGCCAGGGAGTGCAGTGGAGGATGGCCCAAGTGCTTGGGCCCTGCACCCCATGGGAGACCAGGAGAAGCACCTGGCTCCTGCCATCGGATCAGCGCGGTGCACCGGCTGCAGCGCGCCAACCGCGGCGGCCATTGGAGGGTGAACCAACGGCAAAGGAAGACCTTTCTCTCTGTCTCTCTCTCACTGTCCATTCTGCCTGTCAAAAATAAAAAAAAAATTAAATAAAATAAAATAAAAAAGAAGTTTATCATTCTAATGCAAAAAGAAGTTCACTTGTGATATCTCCACTTGCCCCATCCAATTCACATGACACACACTCACAGTGCAACATTTAAAGGTCCCGTTAGTTTCTTGCTTTTTCATAGAAACTTGGGCTTGCTTTATCTAGTTATTTTCCAAAAGGTTGGGTTTTAGATGCAAACATATTTTAGAGGTTGAATGACAAGATTTGATGGTATGAGTGTTGCAAAGTAAAAGACAGAAATTTCAAAAATGAAATGCTTGTTCCTGGCCAAAACCATCAATTGAATGGTGAAATCAAAAACAGTGGAGGAGAACCATATTAGAGAAAATGATCAAAATTTAGTTCTGGACAATATGAGTCTGTGGTACTTCTAAGATTTAGGTGCATATGTTGGTTACAAGTCTAGAGTTCAGACTAGTCATCAGGTAGGGAGATGTGGATACGGAAGCCATCAGCAAATTAGTGGTATTTCAAACCAGAAATGCTGATGGGATTGACTAGGGAGAGAGTGTAAATTCTGAGCTTAGGAATTAAGCACTGAGAAATCCCCACATTTAAAATCTGAAAGAAGACAATGAACTTGAGAAGCACCACAGACGCAGGAGAAAATGGAGCAAGGTGCTGAACTAGAAGTCAATGTGAGAGAAGTGAGAAGTGAGAAGTTAACTGCATTGGATGCTCAGGAAAGCAAGGGGAAAGCAGAGGAGTCAAAATGCAGTAGTGGGGGCTGGCTCTGTGGCGGAGTATAAAGCTGCAGCCTGCAGCACTGGCATCCCGTATGAGTCCTGGCTGCTCCATTTCTGATCCAGCCTGGGAAAGCAGTAGAAGATGGTGTAAGTGCCCGGACTCCTGCACCCACGTTGGGAACCCAGAGGAAGCACTTGGCTCCTGGCTTCGGATCAGCCATTTGGGGAGTGAACCAGTGCATGGAAGATCTCTCTCTGCCTCTGCCTCTGCATCTCTGTAACTCTGCCTTTCAAATAAATAAATAAATAAATCTTTAAAAGAAAATTCAGTAGTAATGTTATCCTCTGACCTACCTTTGCTTAATTGAGCACATGTGCAGGTAAAATATAAATGAAAACTACACAGTCAGGCCCACAACAAGATAAGCAAAAAATTTCCGATGTAAGTGGAAGACAATGCACAGCTGTTAGTGGGGCTAAAGTTGTGAGTAGGCAGTTGGGTTGGAAATCTAAGAGTGCCTATAAGAAATGGTTTGAGGTTTAGAAGGAAAGTAATGCTCACCATAGTTGTCTGGCACTATGACTTATATTAAGCATTTAGCCTAGTGTTCCACAGGGACACGGACAGGGTCCTAAGACCTAAACAACACTGTACATGGGGAAGAAATCTTCGTATGTGTTGTAAAATCTGTCTTTGGACTGATGCTAAGGAGCTAGGTAGACCTCCTAATACTGAGTGGCCCAGCGCTCTGTCTTTCAACCTCCTTTGCAGCTATGTTTGCTCCTTGGTGATGTAGTCCATGTTCATGTTTTTAAATGCCACCTATACACCGGTGAGTTTTAATTTACATTTTTAGCTTTCACTTCTCACTTGAGTTCAAGTTACACATCCAGTTACCAATTTGATATTTTCTTTTAGATGTTCCAAAGTAGAACTCTTAATTTGCCCCTAAACTTTGGTCTTCTCATAATCTTCCCCATCTGATTAAAGCAACTCTATCTATGCCAGTGAAGAGCCTACAAACTTTCTTGTAATCTTTGGCTTTTCTCTTTATCTCTCTCTCTCTCTCTTTTTTTTTTTGCAAGCCCTGCTCCAATCTGTCAGCAAATCCTGACAACTACACTTTTAAAATATGATGAACTCTCAGTTCCATAATTACTACCTGGCTCAAAATGCCATTTTGTGCTCTCACTTGAAAGAATGCCAATTCCTTAGCAGTCTTCGTGGATAGCTTGCTGCACTCCTATCCTCTAAGCTCAATATGGCAGCCTGTTTGAGCCTTTGAAACATGTCAGTTATTTCATCTTGGTTTTAAATCTTTCCATCTCTTCGGGGGTAAAGCGGAAGTCTTTATAATGTTGCAGAGTCTGCTGCGTCTCCAACCTCTCGTGGTCAGCTCTCTGCTTGCTCGCTTCACCCCAGTCTCACTCTTCTCTTTGCTGCTCCTTGAGCACACACATGCAGGTGGCTGTTGAAGAAATTGCAATTGCCTTTATCTCTAACTACCTGTTCTTTCAGGGGTCACAGAGGTTGCCCTTTCACTCCCTCTCACCTTTATCCAAATGTTGCTTTTCAGGGAAATCGTCTCTCATCACTCTATTCCAAACTTTAAACTCTCATAGTCCTACCCTATCTACCTTTTGCCTTATTTTTCTCATGCTATCTCTCATGATATGACTTATTAACACTTTTACACATAGATTCGTATGTGGTCTATGCCTTCATAACCAGAAAATATACTTCACTGATAGCAGAATTTTTTTTTTTGATCTGTCATTCAGGACTCTGCCAACAACTGACAAATTCTTAATAAGTATTTGTGGAATGAATGAGCGAGACAAGGGTAAATGAATAGTGAGCGGAAAATCTAAACAAAACCAAACAACTCACAAAATGAAAATCCTACCCACCCAAAATAATCCTTTTAGCCATATTTGCAATGTATATACATACATGTTCTAGTAAGATAGCTAAATCATCAGAGATGTGGATAAGACTCAAAATTATATTTATATATATTATATTATATCTATATATAGTATATTATAACATTTAGTTAAAATCTGAAACAAAAAATGATGCATTTATAAATTGTGTAGAGATGCTTGTATATTAGTAACAGTGAACAAAAGCTTGCAGGAAATGATAAATGCAAAAAGCTGGTCCCTGTAGTGCAGAAGACAGAGATCTGAGTTACCAGACAACCATATGGGGATCCAGTGCTCTCGGAAGGCATCGGTAAGAATGGGAGTGTAATGAGGGCTTCTACAGTCTCAGCGACTATGTCCAGGTGAGAAGGAGAGGGCGCAAATGCGTAAGGGAACATGGTGATTTCAAAGTTGTGAGCCCAATAGCCTAGAACAATGACTGACCACTATGTTGATGGGGGTTGGTACTGACTCAGAATTTTTCCTGATGGTCTCTTCCACTAAATGGTTTGACGAATTGTATGGGACTCATTGAAGCATTAATACTGACCTTTATACTTCCACATCTCTAGACTGACTATTTCTCCTAGGTTCAATAATCTGCCTTATGGCCTAGATTGGGAGAAATCCTGTAGAAGCTTAGCATGGCCTCAGGAATGCATCACCTATTACTTGGTGGTGAAACTAGCCACTGGTTTCTTCAAAAAAAAATTGTTTATTTGAATGTCAGAGTTACAGACAGAGAGGAGAGACAAAGAGGGAGAAATCTTCTATCTACTGGTTTACTCTCCAAATGGCCACAATGGCCACGGCTGGGCCAGGCTGAAGCCAGAAAACTGAAGCTTC
Source organism: Lepus europaeus (assembly GCF_033115175.1). Taxonomy (NCBI): domain Eukaryota; kingdom Metazoa; phylum Chordata; class Mammalia; order Lagomorpha; family Leporidae; genus Lepus; species Lepus europaeus. The sequence goes on from NC_084828.1 coordinate 31,739,572, forward strand.
TTCCAGGTTTCCACGTGAGTATGGGGGTCTAAGGACTTGGACCATATCTTCTGCTGCTTTCCCAGGCACATTAGCAGGGAGCTGGATCAGAAGTGGAGCAGCCGGGACTCGAATCTGGGTCCATGTGGGATGGTGACACTATAGAAAGTTACTTAGCCCACTGCACCATAGTGCTGGCCCCAAGCCTTGGTTTCTATTCCCACATAGTAAGTTTCTTTTTGAGTTTCCATGACTCTTTCTGGATTTAAGCTGAAAACTTCTATTCTTTTGCTGTGATCAAAGTGAGTCTCAGAGTTGGTGAGAGGTCCAGTTCCCTTATGTTCATGTGATTCCTCAGCTTCCTGTTATTTAATGAAAAATAGTTTAACTCTGTTACTCAGGAGTTTCCAAGCCCAAAAGTGAATGTATGGGGGCCCTGACTCTGTGGCGCGGTAGGCTAAGCCTCCTTCTGTAGCACCTACACCGGTTCATGTCCTGAATGCTCTTCTTCTTTTTTTTTTTTTTTTTTTGACAGGCAGAGTGGATAGTGAGAGAGAGAGACAGAGAGAAAGATCTTCCTTTTGCCGTTGGTTCACCCTCCAATGGCCGCTGCGGCCAGCGCACCGCGCTGATCCGAAGCCAGGAACCAGGTGCTTCTCCTGGTCTCCCATGGGGTGCAGGGCCCAAGCACTTGGGCCATCCTCCACTGCACTCCCTGGCCACAGCAGAGAGCTGGCCTGGAAGAGGGGCAACCGGGACAGAATCCAGCGCCCCAACTGGGACTAGAACCCGGAGTGCCGGCACCGCAAGGCGGAGGATTAGCCTAGTGAGCCACGGTGCTGGCTGCCAAATGCTCTTCTAATCCAGCGCTCTGCTACGGCCTGGAAAAGCAGCAGTTGATGGCCTAAGTCCTTGGGCCCCTGCACCCATGTGGGAGACTCAGAAGAAGCTCCTCGCTCCTGGCTTCGGATTGGCTCAGCTCTGGCTGTTGCAGCCATTTGAGGAGTGAGCCAGCAGGTGGAAGACCTTTCTCTCTCTGTCTGTCTGTAACTCTACCTCTCAATGAAATAAATAAAAAAATTTTTAAAAGGGAACATACACACACACACACACACATATAGGAGGATGGATCTCGCTGTTTGTATAGTTGCAGGAGTCATTTTACAGCCTGTCAACATTTTCCAAAAGCTGCACCTTTTAAAGAAAAGATAAAACAATACATTAAAATGGACTCTGAGGGTACTGTGATAAAAACATTTAAAGGAAGCAGTGTGAAAACAAGAGCCGCGCAGAGCACATAGTCAAAGGGCAGGGAGTTCCAAGCTCGCAGCCTTCCATAGGCACTGGGGAAGCCGCACTTTTGCTGTGACTCTGAGGAGTGCAGAGCAGTGAGAGGGAGGATGTATGTCTTAAGGTACCTGCCATTAATAGATGAGTGATGAAAAAAGAAGTATGTTGTACCTGCATGGCTTTCCTTTCTTCATCTGCAAAGATTTTCATCCTTGTATTTCCCAACAAAATTCTACCTAGGCTCCAAAGACCTCTATTAATGCTTTAAACCTTCCCTAGTATCTCCAGATCAAAGCTGCCTTTTTCTCTTAATTCAAATGTTCACTGTCTTTCTGTAATAGCACTACTTCCTTTTTATAGGATTTGCCTTCCTGATTGAACTGCCAGTTTCTTTATTTCAGGAACCAAGTCTCATCAACTTTGCTCTTAGCAAAATATTTTAAGTAAAGATGTAGTAAATATCTACTGAAATGCATTGTAATGTATATTGTTGTGGCCCAAGATAACTCTTCCTAAGATTAGTAATTTTCCTGATCCTTTGGATAAATATCTCCTGAGAGTTAAATGACTTGCTTTAGGCAACAGAATGTGAGAAGAAATGAAGTGTGTCATTTCGGAGCTGAAGTTTGTAAGAGTGATGTGCACTGCCCCTTGCCATGGAAACCACGTACAGACGGAGATGCTTCAAGAGCAAAGCAGCTGGCAATGCCGAGCCTCCACTGTGAGAGAATTTACCCAAACCCAAAAGCACCTTGTGTGAACCAGAAACTAACTTATGTTGGGTTATGCTACTGAATAGTGAAAAGAGGGTGTGAAGAAGAGGTGGAAGGGAGAGAGAGAGAGAGAGAGAGAGAGAGAGACAGAGATTGGTTCATAGAAATTTGAATTTTGAGAATTCACAAAATCTTATATTCAATTTCTTCATCCATAAAATGGAAGCTGCTGCTACCTACCCTGCAAAGTTATCAAAAGGTTATAGAAAATACTATTTATAAAGAGTAATAAATAGCATTTTTCTTTATCATCTATCATCTATCACCTATATTTCTATCTATCACTTGCCTCTATCTATCATGTATATCAATCTGTGCATCATATTTAAGTACTTTCAGTGTCACCTAGCAGGACATCAAGAAAATAATATGGCCAGCACTGTGACATAGCAAGTTAAGTTGCCACCTGCAGTGCCAGCATCCCATATGGGTGCCAGTTCGGGTCTCGGCTGCTCCACTTCCGACCCAACTCTCTGCCATGGCCTGGGAAAGCAGTAGAAGATGGCCCAAGTCCTTGGGCCACTGTGCCCATGTGGGAAACCCAGGAGAGACTCCTGGATCCTGACTTCAGATCAGCCCAGCTCTGGTCATTGCAACCATTTGGGGAGTGAACCAGCAGATAGAAAACCTCTCTCTCTCTCTCTGCCTCTGCCTCTCTGTAATTCTGCCTTTCAAATATATAAATAAATCTTTAAAAAAAAAGTCTCTTTGGATAAAACAATACTTCAAAAAAAAAAAAAAGAAACAATAGTGCTTGGGTAAAGTTGGCTGATTAATCTAAATAGTATAAGGGGAATACTTATAGGACATACAATGACAGACTTAGAGAAGTACTGAGCTACTGTCTCTAAATTAATGAAGAATGAAAATAAGGCTTTTTGAAAATATTTATTTGTTTATTTGAAAATCAGTTAAAGAGAGAGAGGGGTGAGACAAAAAAAGAGATCTTCCATTTGCTGGTTCACTACTCAAATGGCCTCAACAGCCAGGGCTGGGCCGGGCAGAAGCCAGGAGCCTGGAGCTTCTCTGGGCCTCCCACGTGGTTGCAGAGGCCTAAGGACTTTAGCCATATTCCCCTATTTTCCCAGAACATTAGCAACGATTGGAAGTGGAACAGCCAGGACTTGAACTGGTGCCTATATGGGATGCAGGCACTGCAGACGGCAGCTTAACCCACTGTATCACAGCACTGGGCTGGCAAATAAAGTTTAAGTATAAAATTGAACTTGACTTTTAGAGAATTCAAATGATAACGCATTCTTAAATGATGAAAAGTACCTGAACAACATCTCTAATGTGTTAGTCCCTTCAACATGTGTCACATTCTAGGCCTCCTTTTCACTATCTTGCTCCTACATGACTGCTGTGTAATTAGCCTTACAAAACTCCTACCCTTCGTTTTTATTCTTCTTATACACTTCCTAAATATATCATTTAGTCAGTAGAGTCTTGTTTTGATTCAGATTCCAAAATTCTGATTTCTCAGACTCATTACATATTGGCAGTATGCCATGATCGTCAACATTAGCCGTTTCTATTCCATAGAAAATTAATTATTCCATTTCATTAAATTCGTGGTTTTTTTTTCTTTTTTGACTGCTGTTGCTATGTTTTCCTAAGAAAAAGATTTTATGAAAAAAAAAAAAAATTCTTGGCCGGCACCGCGGCTCACTAGGCTAATCCTCCGCCTTGCGGCGCCAGCACACCGGGTTCTAGTCCCGGTCGGGGCACCGAGCCTGTCCCGGTTGCCCCTCTTCCAGGCCAGCTCTCTGCTGTGGCCAGGGAGTGCAGTGGAGGATGGCCCAAGTCCTTGGGCCCTGCACCCCATGGGAGACCAGGATAAGCACCTGGCTCCTGCCATCGGATCAGCGCAGTGCGCTGGCCGCAGCGCGCCTACCGCGGTGGCCATTGGAGGGTGAACCAACGGCAAAAGGAAGACCTTTCTCTCTGTCTCTTTCTCACTGTCCACTCTGCCTGTCGAAAATAAAAATAAATAAATAAATAAATAAAAATTCTTGTTAAAAGAATGCAATTTTTTAAAGTGTAAGTAATTTGAGCTCAGTCATAAAGATGTGAAGAATTGTTTGGAAAACTTTTTTTTTTTTTTTAACAGGCAGAGTGGACAGTGAGAGAGAGAGACAGAGAGAAAGGTCTTCCTTTTTGCCGTTGGTTCACCCTCCAATGGCCGCCACAGCCGGGCCGGCGCACTGCTCTGATCTGAAGGCAGGAGCCAGGTGCTTCTCCTGGTTTCCCATGGGGTGCAGGGCCCAAGCACTTGGGCCATCCTCCACTGCACTCCCTGGCCACAGCAGAGAGCTGGCCTGGAAGAGGGGTAACCAGGACAGAATCCGGCGCCCCAATCGGGACTAGAACCCAGTGTGCTGGTGCCGCAAGGTGGAGGATTAGCCTATTGAGCCACAGCGCTGGCTGGAAAACTTTTGATGTCTGAAAATATCCTTGGTTTTACAATGAGTGGGGATCTGAATTCTAACTTTGCTATATGATAGCTGTTTATGTTGAGTAAGACTCAGTTCTATTAACTTTAAGTAATAATAATATTTAAATTCTAGAATTGTAAAATTGGGTGAAATAATATACATTGATCTTTGTAAAATCCATACCAGAGTGCCTACTCTAAAGTTAGCACTGGAAAAATATGTACGTCCCTTACCATCCCAGAGATTCCGGTCGACTAAGGAGTTGAATTGACACATTTGATATTTAAGAAGGAGCTTGGTAGAACCAGACTTGAGTGAACACATCTTATCCACAGAAACTACAGAGGCAGGCTGACTTGCATGATGAGAACAACAGAGGAGGACTAGACCAGTGATTGTGAGTGCAAGGATAGAAAACTTTACTGCTCAAAGAACCTTAAAGAGAAATCAACACCACAATACAGGACTTCAGATTTCATCCAAAGTTGGAAGTTTGAACGCAGCTTGAATACACAGAGATATTAGGTAGGTGGTGGAAGAGCCTGTGTGAGCGGCTGTGTCATGACAATAGGAGCTTTTTTGTATATGGAAAAAAAATAAGATGATCAGCTGGTTGGAGCTGAGAGTTTGTTTGGGGACCAACATAAAAACTGGGAGCAAAGGGTTGCAGCCCTGTAAGGGAAAATTTGAAATATGCAAAGGTACTTCAGAAATTTGGATCCCTTTCAGGGTAGACAGGAGGGCACAGTGCCTCCTGTGTTAATCTCTGGCTATTGTGTATGTGAGATGACACTGGATGTAGGAAACATGGGAGCAAAGCCTTTGTTGAGAGAGGATAGGAGCAATACTGCCAAGGGGTATGGATATTTGCAGTAATGGCAAATGTGAATAGAGAATCAGTGGTGATCTCTACAGTCATCCTCAAGAAAGCGATTACAGGGTTTGGTGGTAGGTTTCAAACAGGAACTACAGAGGAGGTAACAGCTAAGGATGACCAAGATGATCATTTGTGCATCAGACTCAGAAGGTTCATCCCAAAGATGAACCTGAAGAAATCTTTAAAACTTTCTCGTGTGAAAAAGTCATTGAAATTTGAATGGTAAGTGAAAGATCAAAATCATGCATTATTTCTAAGATGAAATTTGTGCTAACTAGTATATTGGAAGAGACAAAGTAGCAATGCCAATCTGCTTTGCCTGGCAAGTAACAGACCTATGGAGTCAAATGGTAAGGCATGGATTTTTTAATGTATTTTATTTGCAACCTATCCACTTTTGTATTATAGAGTCAGAGATCCAGGCCAAGTTCCTGCTGTCCTCTGAATGGAACACAGCTCCTGCAGTGAGAAAGGGCTCATTTTCTCATGCCAATTACCACATGACCTGAAAATTCCTCCTATGGTTGGCCTTCACCCCTCACGCATGTCTGACTCCAGTCTTTCATTTTTCATCAGCTTTATGCATCAACTCCTTCTTCATTAAAAACAGTCTCACATTCCGGTCATCCACCCCAAAGGGGAGCTGTAAAAATGCCACCTGATAGGGGAAAAAAATTGAACTAAATTAAAAACGTGCTAAGTGGAAAAATGTGTACATAAAATTATATCTTTCAGCACAACCTTTAGCAAAGGGACTGCATCAAGATTACAGGACTAGAGAGTGAATTTAGTTCATTCCAATGACTTAATGACTTCAGCGGCCGTTCACCACCCTGATTGCCTAGGAGAATTATGTGTGAGTTTCTGATAGTTACTACTTCCAGCACTCCTTCCCCAGAGTTTGGTTCAATGATGTATGGGGTGGGGAAGCTTCCTTGGCCTCACTGTGTTTTTGAAATCTTCCCATTTTATTACAAGGTGCAGCCAGAGTTGAAGCATTTTCTTATGCACCATGACCTGGCTGCTCATTGGGGTTACCTGGTGAGCCTATAAGAATACCAGTGTTGGGGCACTGGGAGGTGACTATTGCACACAGTGGATTCTGCTCACTCACACCTCGCTGTGCTTCTCCTGCAACCATGTCTGAGAAGCCCACATGCCTGAGATGGAGACGTTAGAGAAATTGAAGAGAGAAATGCAGGAAAAAAAGTCACTGCCTTCAAAAGAGAGACTGAACGAGAGAAGTGAGCAGGGGAATCATAAGGTGACATGCACTGCCCTGCATAGTCCAAGAGCCCTGCTTTCTGATGTTTGCTTCTTTTAGCAGTTTAACTTTGTAAGATGCAAAGAGGCTGCATCAAGTATAAATGACGGTGCTGCCCCTTTCACATCACAAGATGGAGAACCATTGACAAGCCATTGACACTGAAAGCTGCGTCTGCCTCCCCATCTCCCTTCTGCCTAAGAGGGAAGGAAAAGAGCACTCATGTTGGTGAGGGAAGAAGCTTTGCAGGATGACCCAAGCGGGACCACGGGAGTCCTGCAGGCTGTAAAATGCAGTTTTAGCAGAGTGCTTTTTTTTTTTTTTTGATTCAAATAATTTTAATTACTGAAGTGCACAATTCTTAAAATATACAAATAAAAAGCTTTAAAACCTTGAAAAAGAAAGGAAACAAAGCAAAAAGAATACCCATGTTGGGGCCTATGTTGTGCTGCCTGCCAAGCCAGCATCCTATATGAGCATTGGTTCAAGACCTGGCTGCTCCTTTTCTGATCCAGCTCCTTTCTAATGCACCTGGGAAGGCAGCAGAAGGTGGTCCAAGTGTTTGGAACCCTGCCACCCACGTGGGAGACCGGGATGGAGTTCCTGGTTCCTGACTTTGGCCTGACCCAGCCCTGGCCGCTGAGGCCATTTGGGGAGTGAAACAGGATGAATAATCTCTGTCTCTCTCTGTCTCTGTCTCTCTCTCTTCCTTTCAAATAAGTAAGTAAATCTTAAAAAAAATGAAAATTCAAATGTCTTGATCCACCCTCCAAAAGGCTCTCACCTACATGGTCTTGGGTAGAGCCCCAAGCATTGGTCTATTTAAAAACTCTCCTGATAATCTTACATAAAACCAGTTTGAGAATCAATGAAAAGAGCATGGGTTCCCAAACATCTAAATGCCCTAGAGAGGTTGTTAACACAAGAGATTTAGAAGGTATGCTTGGACCAGAGAATTTATTGTCTTACAAGTTTACAGGTTAGGCTGCTGCTGCTGTTTTGAGAACCACTAAAGCAAAACAGTTCATATTAAACATATCAACAAAGCAGATTCGTCTATTTAGTCAATGTCTTTCTATCCTTTAGGCTTACCTCAATAAAATCCAACTTGTTTCCTTACTGATGTTGGAATATATCCTGGTTTGGGTTATTTAAATTGAGATGATCAGTGAACCCACATTAGTGTTACTAGTTAACAATTAATTCTTTCATGTTCTACCCTTCTTCCCTCATCCCTTCCCCTTACAAAAAATAATAATAATAAAAATAACACAATTTGTGGTTGTTTAATTCAGAAGAAATGTAAGGAAATAATTGCTAAGAATTCATCATTTCATTTTCTGCTACTAAGGGTTAAGGTCCACTGATCCACAGTAATTTTTAAAAACTATATAAACTCGAGCAAGTAGGAGGCACTGATAAGACACCATTGTAGATATCATATAATAAAACTAAAGTTAAGGTCACGTTGACCCGCAATGTTAGAGAACGTAATATACTAAGCACAAAAGAAAACAAACTGTCACATTTTATTCTTTCAGTGGTTGTAAATGAAAGAAGATATTTTGAGGAACAGGATTAATAAAACATTAAAAGAACTAGCAAGAAAGGATGATAATTAAAGATGTACTGTAATTCAAACCCAGCCTGAACTGTGGCTGGTCGCTTTGATTCCGCTTCTTTTTAATCACAGAACTAGCACGTCTTCCAGGATCTGCCTTCTCCCGTGTGTCGTCTTCAACTGATACAAAGCCAGTTTTTCAAAAACCAAACTTGGAAAAATGATTCCTGTCTCCTGTCCCCATTTTTTCCCAGCCTAGTTCTTCCAGAAAGCGTAAAAGGGCAGTCAAACTCTTGACTGGTCCATCAATGACTTCTGGATGTCAGACCTCAGCCGTACTGCAGTCGTTGGCTTATTCTGAAGCAAGTTCCATCATCCACGGTCAACAGTCTCCAAGGGAATCAAACGAGGGAGGACTTAGGCACGTTCCTCTGATTCAGCGAGCAGGTAGAAACTTTTCCCTGAAAGGCAGATTGTGATAGCTAGATAAATCTCAATATGCTGAAAGTTTAGAATGCCAAACAAAAAAATTACTTCAAAACACAAAAAGCAACCTGATCCAGACTTTATTATAAATAAGACTTTATTAAGGGGATCAGATATTGATAGTGAATCAACCAGTGCAGTGTGATTAACACTTTCCATATTGCCATATACTGGGAGACATGGAATTTGAGGCTGGGTGTTGTGTTATGTTAGTCTCTAATTGAAAATAAATTATGAGGCTGGGGTGGGATGCCGTTGTGGCATAGCAGGTTAAGCTGCTGCCTGCTACAAGGTTCTGGTCCTGGTTTCACCATTTTTGATACAGCTTCATGTTAATGCACCTGGGGAAGCAGCATACAGTGGACCCAGGTACATGGGCTCCTGTGCCCACTTGGAAGACCCAGAAGAAGCTCCTGGCTCCTGGCTTTGGCCTCGCCCAGCCCTGGCTGTTCTGAGCATTTGAGGAGTGAACCAGCGGATGGAAGACTCTCTTCTCTCTCTCTTTCTCTCTCTGCCTTTCAAATAAATAAAATAAATCTTAATAAAAACACAACACATTATGGGGCTGGCATTGTGGCACATCAGGTAAAGCCGCCTCCGGTGAAGTTGGCATCCCATATAAAGCTGGTTAAAGTTTTGGCTGTTCCACTTCTGATCCAGAATCCTGCTAATTGCCAAGGAAAAGCAGTGGAAGATGGCCCAGGTGCTTGGCCCCCGCTACACACTTGGGAGACCTGGAAGAAGCTCCTGGCTTCCAGTTTCAGTCTGGCCCAGTCCTGGCTGTGGCAGACATCTGGGAAGTGAACCAATGGGTGGAAGATTTCTCTCTCTGTCTCTGTAACTCTGATTTTCAAATAAATAAATTAAAACACACACACACACACATCACATTTTCCCTGGAATTAAGGTTAGAATGAAGCCATTGTCATACTTAAATACTCTAACCTATTGAGTTTAGTTAAACATGAATACTTTACATTGATTTCTTTGGGAAGCGATGAGAGAAATCCATGGGAAAAAGGTAGACCAAACAACAGGTATCTTGGAAAATAGGGAGTAAATGAAAGAAGCTTAAATGTAAGTAAGAAAGTTTGCATGATTCTTTAAATACATGATTAATACAATATTGACAACTATGCTACATCTAAATTTTTAACATTGATTTTTTTTGTCATTAAAATAACCATCTAAAATAGTTAGAATATATCAGTATTCCCAATTGACAGACACATAAATTGAGTCAAAGAGAAGATAGCAATCTATTAAAGTCACATAGCTTATCGGTAATAAAATGGAGACATAAGGGAACTCTTCTGAATCTCCACATTAGTCATGTCTTCCCCAAAGATAGTGTCAGAGTATAAGAAGCAAAACTTAACCTATAAACAATGCTTTCTTTTCATATTTATTTTTTCCTGCATGTAAATTCTTGCAAACTCTACTTGGAGACAATGTACATAAAGCAATTTGCTAGGCGCTACATTTTGCAGCTACTTTGGAAAACAGTCTGTCAGTTTCTCAAAAGGTTAAGCATAGCATTACCATATGATCCAGTGATCTCTGTCCTGGTTCGGTCCCAAGAAAAATGGAACTATACGTGCACAGAAAAACTTACACATGAGTGTTCACAGCAGCATTATTTATAGTAGCCAAAAAGATTTAAAAAAAAAGTTCATCAATGACAAATGTATAAATACAATGTGTTATATCTGTAAAAATGAAATATTATTTGACAATAAAAAGAAATACAGTATAAACATATGCTACATTATGGATGAACTTTGAAAAATTCTGCTAAATTAAAAGCATAAGAAACTACTTGTTTTGATAGTGTTTATATGAAACATTCAAAATAATCAGAACTAATGAAATAGAAAGTAGATAGTGGTTGCCTAATACTAGGAGCTATGCAGGGATTGGGGAGTGATGGCTAAGGAATATAGCATTTCTTTTGGGGGTGGTAAAAATGGTCCAGAATTAATTATAGTGATGTTTGCAAGCCCCATGAATTTACGAAAAGCCATTGTGTTGTACACTTTAACTAGATGAATTGTATGGTAAGTAACATATCTTAATAAAGCTGTTAAAAGACAAATATACTACTCTATTTCTTTTTATTTTTTTTAAGATATATTTTTTTAAAGGTAGAGTTACAGAGAAGCAGAGCCAGAGAGAGAGAGAGAGAGGAAGAGAGATCTTCCATCTGCTGGTCTACTCCCCAGATGGCTGAAATGGCAAAAGCTGTGCCCATCCAAAGCCAGGAGCCTGGAGCTTCTTCTGGGAGTCCCATGTCGGGGCAGGGGCCCAAGGACTTGGGCCATCCTCTAGTGCCTTCCCAGGTCAAAGCAGGGAGCTGAATCAGAAGTGAAGCAGCTGGGACCCAAACTGGCACCCATATGGGATGCTGGCACTGCAGGCAACAGCCTTACCCACTATGCCACAGGGCTGGACCCAAACATACTCTGTTTCCAATGGTGCCCAAGACCATCTCTGCAGGAAAGACAGAAGAAACGCTCTTTCTCCTTTTTCTATTCTTTCTAACTCAATTAGTCTACCCAGGTGTCAGGGCCCAGAACTCAAGTGAGCATAATGAGTGATTTAGAAAGTACAAAAGATATTGATCATCTTTGCTTTGCCTGAGAATTTAAGCTGAGATGTAATATTTTGATTGGTCAAGGTATCCTGAATTCTCAATATCTTGCTTATATAAAGGTTTTATTTACAGGACCAGTCCTTCCACACAGACACTGAATATTCTTCACCCTATATCCATTTTTCTTTCTGTCCTCTCATCTGGAGTCTTGTGCTGTATCTTCTCAAGCTTCCAAGAGGAAGCTCCAGGCCACTGGGCTGCTGCATTGACAAACATTGTTAAGTACTATCTCCTTGACTTCCCAGCTTTCCTTTTTCCAATTTCTGGAGAAATGGCTCTAAGAATCTCACCAAAACACCCAATCACTGGCTTCATTGGATATGAAAAAATAAAATCCATACCAAGTCATTCCTATAGCAATTAACCAACAACCAGTTCTACTGGATGTCCAGTTTTTAAAAAAGTAACTAGTCCCCTTTCAGGTACATAATAAGATAAAATAGAGCACAATATATTAAAAAAAAAAAAAAACCAGAAAAATCTAGGCAGGCATTTTAAACAGCATAGGAGATTATTTCATCACATAAAAAGATTGATTTTTTTTCTCATTTAATTAATTGTAAACTTGATGAAAAGATTTTTCTACATTTTTATGTCTTTGAATATCTTGAGAAATGCCAAGCGTATGACAGATGCTAGAAGTAAGTGAATAAATATACAAATGAACGAAAGACTAAGTTAATCACATCTTGTTTTTAAGTTTGGAGTCACAGAGCCATGAGTTCAAGACATGATTTTATCCTTCACTATTTGTGTGTTTGAACATACTTTGATATCTGCGAGACTCCATTTTCTCATGGACCTGCTGATGTGTTATGAGAATAAATAACAGGATACAGTGCCTGCATAAGAGATAGCCTTAAAATGTGTAGATTATGAGTTTATAGGCATTATTTCAATCAGATTGGCTATAGAGAAAGTTGGAAGTCACAGTCAGGATAACAAAGCAAATTTACCAGGTGATCATAATTGTGATCAGTCTGAAGATTTTGAAAATCTGTGAGGCCAGAATGCCAAATCCATTGCAAAGCATCATTACAGAATCATTCTTCCATCATGTGAAGCAGAAATATTTTACTGCTGTCCTGAAAACTCTGATGGTGGGAACTTGCAAAGAAACAAATTATGATTTAAAGAAAGGTCAAAGTTGTGGTTTGAGGACACTTATTTGAATTTTAAAGAAAACTAAAATTATCTTTTATTTTCTTTTTGTCCATACAAGATTTTTAATATGCTGGCCCCTAACAGATAGACATTTGTCCTTAGTGTCCATGGGAGATTTGTTTCAAAACACCACTCCCCCGTGCACACACAATTACTATAATCCATGATCCTTAAGTCCCTTATATAAAATGGCTTGTTTTTGCACTTAACCTACACACATCCTCCTGTGTACTTTAAATCACCACTAGATTACCTATAGTACTCAATTCAATATGTAATTACTTATTATATGTAAATATATGTTATGCTAGGTAAATACTTTTTATACTATATTGTTCAGGGAATAATGACAAGAAAAAAAATCTGTTCATGTCAGGACAGGTACAGTTTCTTTTTTCTGAATTTTTTTTGTTTGTTTGTTTGACAGCTAGAGTTAGACAGTGAGAGAGAAACAGAGAGAAAGGTCTCCCTTCTCTTGATTCACCCCCCAAATGGCCACTATGGCTGGAGCTACGCCAATCTGAAGCCAGGAGCCAGGTGCTTCCTCCTGGTCTCCAATGCGGGTGCAGGGCACAAGGACCTGGGCCATCCTCCACTTCCCTCCCAGGCCACGGCAGAGAGCTGGACTGGAAGAGGAGCAACCGGAACTAGAACCCGGCACCCATATGGGATGCCGGCGCCACAGGCGGAGGATTAGCCAAGTGAGCCATGGCGCCGGCCCCTGAATATTTTTTATCTGTGGTTGATTGTAACAGAGGATGAAGGTGCAAACGGGATGAATGTAACTGGACTGCATCAATAAAGGCCACAAATGAATATTTGAAGAGGGAGATATCTACCAATAATTTGGAGAATAACTATTGAAAAATTCATTGGTAAATGATATGTGGTGGTTGACTGGTCCCAGACAAAGCTTGGCCCTCTCCCAGCATGGTACCCAAGCTCCCCTTCATGCTTTGCTGCCAAATCCACCCCCTGTGGTGGTCACCTGTGGCTTTGGGTTAGCACATGGTTTTGTTGTTCTGTTGGCTAGTCCTCTAAGGTCTACTTATATCCTGGTTTGAAAATGAATCACTGGCTAATAAGTAATGGAGAAAATGGTCTCATTCCCCCCAAGACCTTATAATCTACTGAAGAGAATGCACTTTTCTTCCTACTACTCATTATTTCTCATTTTTAACTAAAGCTTTTGAGAACTTAACAGTGAGCTCTCTCAATCCTAGATTTTTTTTTAAAGATTTATTTATTTATTTGAAAGAGTTACAGACAGTGAGAAGGTGAGACAGAGAGAAAGGTCTTTCGTCCGCTGGCTCACTCCCCAAATGGCTGCAACGGCCAGAACAGCGCTGCTCCGAAGCTGCTCCAGGAGCTTGCTCTGGTCTCCCAGATGGGTGCAGGGGCCCAAACACTTGGGCCATCTTCTGCTGCTTTCCCAGGCTATAGCAGAGAGCTGGAATGGAAGAGGAGCAGCCGGGACTAGAACCGGCGCCCATATGGGATGCCAGCGCCGCAGGTGGAGGATTAATCTACTGAACCACAGTGCCGGCCCCAAGATTGTTAATACTTTCATTTTGGTGAGATCATACTTTTCAGTTATATGATGATCTTCCTGATAATTTTTCTTGACATGGAAAGAATCTTGGTGCAAACTATATGAAACAAACGTTATTGACCTTTCCCCATGATTCTGATCTTCTTGGAATCATAAGTGAATATTTCAACAAATTCATGGACATGCATAGTATGAAAAACCTAGCATGGATTTTAAAAGATCTTTTTGTACTAGAATAAACTGATCTTTTAATTTTTTCCACAAACGTTTCAAAATTCATATTGTTTAAATTGTCTAATGTTTTGAATACTTTCAAAAATGAGTTATGTAGAAGATAGCTCACTAAGTTTCTTGGCAAAGTAATATTAACACTAAAATATGTGAATATAGAAATTTTCAGCTAACAAAAATATAGTCAATAAATTTGAATGTAAAATTAGAGTTGACAGAATTCATTGTGTTGATTTCTTAGAATCACAATGAGATAAATCTCTAAATATTTATCATGCATTGTGCCATTTACAGAACATGTTCTTATTCTTAGAAATATTACGTGTGTTCCTGAAGAAATTTTAATTTCATGCTCTATTATTTGATAATTGATAATTCAAAGTGGAACAGGTTCACAGAGTGTGAAGTTAAACAAAGAAATATTCAGATTTCTGTTTCTCCCAGTGGCTTTTATGATATATAGAAGCATAAGAAATCTTAAATTTCAAATGGTGAAACCATATGGAGTATGTCTTCTAACTACAACAAAATTGAACCCCAAATCCTGATGAAAAGGTATCTGGAAAATTTCCAAACATTTGGAGGTAAAATCATACCAATAAGTAAGTTGTGAGTCCAAGAAGAAAGCAAAAGTGAACTACAGAGAATAAATGGAATAGAAATGAAAATAAAACACCTCATAACTAAGAGATACAGCTAAAATATTGCTTAAAGTTTTGTCAGCATATCTAGAGAAATATAGGGTAGAGTATTTATAGGATTAAATTCTGAAGACACAATAAAAGAGTCTTAAAAGAAAAAAAAGATGTTTTAGTCTTCATCCAAATTAAAATTTTTATTCTTTCAAAATCCCAATTTGAAATTAAAAAGAAACTCAGAAATTGCAATAAAACATTGACAATATTTCTGACAAATATTTTATATCTGGATATATAGAATTTTTACAACTCAATAACAAAAATAATTCAAAAATATGTAAAAGGTTTGCACAATTAGCATACAACAGAAAATATACAAATAACCAAAAAGAAATGGAAAGATATTTAACGTCATTAGTCATTAGGAAAATACAAATTAAACAGCAATAATAAAATACCACTACAGATCCAATACAGTGGCTAAAATTGAAGTAACAAGTAGAGTCAAGTGTTGTCAAGGTTGTGGAGCAATTGGAAATGTTACCATGGCTAATGGAAAGAGTAAAATTTTGCAACCACTTTGGAAAAGATATTGACAGGTTTGTAAGTTGCTATTGTTAGAGAGGCAGAGGGATACAGAGAGATGGACAGATGGACAGCTGTTTCTAGAGCACCCATCCTTATTCAAGCCTACAATTCCCCCCAAACAGCTGGGGCTGGGCCAGGGCTGCAGCTGGCCGCTGGGAATACAATTCAGGTCTCTCATGTCTGTGGCTGGAGCCCAGTTTGCTGAGCCAGCGCTGCTGCCTCCCCAGGTCTGCTTTTGCAGGAAGCCATTCCCAGGAGCCACGAATCGAATCCAGGTACTCTGATGTGGGACTTGGACATCTTAACCACTAGGCAAAATGCTCATGGCAGCACATTTTAAAACTCCAGTCGAATGCTAGTTACCATACAACCTGGAAATTCTACTTCTATTTACTCAAGGGAAATGAAAAAAAAAAATAATATATATATATATATATATATATATATATATATATACAAATTAAGACCAATGTATATAGATTAAGACCACTGCAGGAATGTTTGCAACAACCATGTTCATAATAATGGAAAACTAGAAACCAAAAGTCTATCAAGGGTTCAGTTTATAAACAGACTGTGGTATGACCACACCATGGAACAAAGAGGAACAAATCTCTGGTATGCACAACAGCATAGGAATATCAAAAACAAGCTGAGTACAAGAAGCGTGAATAAAGGAATAGGTGCTATCTGATGCCATTTACATGAAATTTTACAAAAGGGAAATCAAATCATGGCGATAGAAAGAGTTTGGTAATTGTCTAAGGCCAAGAATGGGGTATAAAGTTGTTGCAAGTTACATAGAGGAAATTTTGGTCTTCGAGGTGGTTACTGGGTATATGAGGTTACTCTTAAAGTTTGTGGAAAACAAAGTTACAAGAATGCTGGCTTTTGTGCAAAAACAATGAAATTCATGCATGAGGGGTCTTCAAAGAGCTCATGAAATAAATGTGCCAACTGGAAACCATTATGCTTAGTGAAATAAACCAGTCTCCAAAACACAAATATTGTGTTTTCTCTGACATGTTGCAGTTAATATAGAATACAAACAAATGTATAGGAATGAAACGGACATTTTGTGATACCATTGTCATGTTTAGTCCCTGTTTCTATTCCTGTAGAACTGTGGTCTTCCTACTTTCATTTGAATATTATGCTTCGTGGTGAATTAAGTCTGTGATCATACAGTGGATTAAAATGATGTCTTTGCAAAAATTAATGAAAAGAAAAGAAGGGAAGAAAGGAGAGGTTGTGGAGCAAGGAGGGTGGGGAACGAAGAATGGTTTTCTTCTTAGAAGTGTTCCTACGAAATACATGAAATTTGCTCTGTTTATATCAATAAGAATTTTAAAAGAGAAAATAACATAAAAAATAAAAATGAAGTGTAACATTTTCCTTGAAGAGTCAAAAAAAAAAAAACAAGAAGAAAAAACTATTGTGCTGTAGTGGGTAAAGCCACTGCCTGTGACAATGGCATCCCATGTGAGTGGCGGTTTGAGTCCCAGCTGCTCCACCTTCTGATCCCGCTCCCTGCTATTGGCCCGGGAAAGCAGCAGAAGAGAGCCCAAATGTTCGGACCCCTATCACCTACGTGAGAGACCCAGATGAATCTCCTGACTCCCAGCTTCAGCCTGGCTTCAGCCATTGCAGCTATCAGGGGAGTGAATGAGTGATGGAAGATCTCTCTCTCCCTCTCCCTTCCCATAACTCTGACTTTTAAGATAAATGAACAAAATCTTTAAAAAAAGAAAGAAAAAGTTATACATGAATTTCACATGTGAATGTTCAAAACTCATTAAGCATACTTTAAAAGAAATGCATTTTATTGTATGCAAATTATTTCTCAAAGTTGATTTTACTTTTTAATGACCAAAAATCCAATGAACTGGAGTGTGGGATTTCCATCCACCTTTGCTGTATATTTTTTTCCTTTCATTTCTTATTTTTAAAAATGTGGGGCCGGTGCTCTGCTAAACCTCTGCCTGCAGCACTGGCATCCCATATGGGCACCATTCATGTCCTGGCTGCTCCGTTTCTGATCCAGCTCTCTGCTTATGGCCTGGGAAAGTAGCAGAGGACGGTCCAAGTGCTCAGGCCCCGGCACCTGCATGGGAAACCCAGACGAAGCTCCTGGCTCCTGGTTTTAGATGGGCCCAACGTCTTTGTGGCCATTTGGGGAGTGAACCAGCAAATGGAAGACTTTTCTCTCTCTTTCTGTAACTCTGCCTCTCAAATAAATAAATAAAATCTTTTTTAGAAATGTATAGAACTGTTTTTTTTTTAATATTATGGAGAGGGTTTGATATTTTTAAAAGCTTTTATACAATATCTATACAGGTTTGCTCTTTTGTGTCTCATTCTGCCTGTTACTTCTTTCTTTTTAAAAATGAGTGAATTAAAGGAATATTAGTGAGAAAAATCTAACTTATTTCCCAACACCAGGACAAACTGCTTTAAAGTAAACAGAAAAAAAAAAAAGAATTCTTCATACACAAAGTCCTTTCCCTGCTTTATTTGCTAGGAAATTATGTGGGCTGAAGAGCTGAGCCGCATTCTTGTTTACGATCACCCCACTGCCTCATCGTGACCTCAGTGTAGTGAGAATTCGGCTTCTTTGGAACATAAGGGATAGTGTTTCTATTAGCGCTTCCACAGGGAACTGAGGCCTCTCCTTGGTCTCCGGCCTTAAGGACATTTTAGCAAAGTTAATATTGGAGCCTCCCAACTTTTACAGGGAGTCTGATTAAGCAGGTTGTTGAATTGGTACAGGGGGTAATTTTGTGTACATTAATTAAAAAAATAAAAAGGAATACCCAGGCACAAGGCCATGTTGCCCTCCACTACTTAGCAAATTTAATTAAATTGGCCTATTCCTAGGAGAGGTATTCTGCTGGAGTTTGAATAGTTAGTGCAGGTAAGGTTTACAAAGCTCTGTTTGTATAGGTGTTCAATTAGATTTTCCAATTTAGGCTGCACTGAGCTGATATACATTTTTGAGTGATTCGTTGCATTTTGATTTTCTAATTTTCTGGACCATGTTTTCCAGTACTATGGAGGCTAAAAGAACAAACTTGATAAATGAGTGAAATCAAAGAGAGAATAAGGCATTCCTACTAGAGTGAGAGAACTCAGAGAAAATAGGCACAGCTTTCTTCTTAGTTTATCTTTTCATGGCAGTTCTTACTGTTACCAGTCATTCATTCATTCATTCATTCGTGATCTATTAATTTATTCACTTGTCCCTTCATTTGTTCGCTCATTGCATGCACACTAAGTGCGTCTGCCTTGACCACACAAAGACAGCACTAACAGCTGATGTGTTCTAAACTTCTTGGGTTTCTGCCATCGCACACACTTTGATCTGTAAGCCATTTCTGGCAAAAATGAGGTCTAATTTTCCTTATTTTCTAAATGAAAAAAATGAGACTGAACCAGGATTTGAACTCGAATGTCACCAAATGGAAAATTCAGACTCGTTTCTCTGAACCACTTTGCCTCTCAAATCAAGCTTTGGAGACAAGGCACGCATGTCTATTAGTGATCAGGACAGCATAAAGGCTGGAAAGAGCTGAAATCCAGGAGGTAGGAAGCTTGGCCTCTGTATAGTAAAAATCAGCTAGTTCTGGTTCTAGCCTTGGGGAGACACTTTATAAAATGAAGACATGCTCAATTTTTTACAATTGCTTTCCTTTCAGTTCTAAACAGTTCATGCGCTCATTTTTGCCTAGAAAATTATGGCTAGTTGACTTAAGAATTAAATTGATGTTTCAAAAATTATTCCATGTTCGTTGTCTCTTCTTCCTAACTAGTTCATCAGTTAAGCATGAAACTGAACAAAGATGGAAATTGAGCATGTAATTGTTGGGGAAATCAGATGTTGAAGCATCAACCATTTCCAAAATCAAGCAACTTGTTAGGTTAGAACTTAGAGCTCTAGTTTCTAACTTTCCTTTTGGCATTGGTCCTTGACTATGACAATATAATGATGTTCTCAATTTGGTGATTTTTAAATATTTTAATCTTAATGAATAAAGAAAAAGTTGTGTTTGCTGAGCTTAGAAGCTTGCCAAGTTTGGGAGAACTGTATCTCAGCTGTATGTCCTGTTACACAGTGTTCTTGGAACTTCTCATATGTCATTCTGTCTGTTCGCGTGCAATCTGATAACTAACTACAATTAGCAAATGAAATATTTATATATGCTGCCACATAGTCCATATGTGCAAGATATTGCAAGTTCCTCAGTAGTATTTAGCATCACCCACTATGATGTTAGTTTCTGGAAATAGACCTTATGGTGCCTTACTAAGTATTCCCGAAAAGCCTGCAATTTCCTAGCTTTGCATGTTTATAGTAGAGCTTAAGTCAGCGTCAGCGACTTGACCGATTTGTTCTCTTACAAAACTCAGCACCACCAACAGACTATTTTTCTTCCCCTCTGTGTTACTCATGCTCTTAACTTATAAGTTACACCATGTCCCACAGAGCAGTGAACATCCATGTGGAGCAGCTGGTTACTATTCTATTTTTAAGAATTCCAGTCATTGCCCCCAACACAACTAATTGAGGATAGACACTGAAAATCTTCTAAAAGGAAATTTAAACCTTGAACAGATTTCCATAATCAGTTCATGAATGATAAGAGCTTGTTGACTTCTTTCAAAACTTTCCTGAAACTGAAAATTCAGAAATGGGAAGAAAATGTGCCTCGGATTCACTTCTGAATTAAATCAACGGACATTCAACTGTTGAAGCAACGCAGGGCAGGGCAGCTGTCCTCAATAAAATATTGGGGTTTGGAAGCCTCCCCCTCTCCTAAATCTGATTATATTACATTGAGTCAAGAAGGAGGGTGAAAGAGAGTGAGACTGCTTGCAAACCTAGGATTGTCTGTAACCTTATTTACCAGAAATATTCAAGCTTTCCCAAGTAAATCATAAAAAGAGAGAGAGAGAGAGAAAGAGAAAAGAAAGCAGAAGACAAAAGCAGAGTGAGGTAAAGAACCTTGAGCCAGGTTCCAGTCCTTGGGCTGTAGAACTAACGATACAGTCAAACTCAACTACTGACAAGTGGGGAGCAGAGAAAGTTCCAGGAAATATTGATGTCATTAACTTATGAACTCTATTTTTTTATAATATAATCCTTGTTAATACTGCAGTCTCTTGAAATGTACAATTCCACAGCTCTTTAAAAAAACAAAAAAAAACCTTGAGAAAGAAGACCCTTTGTACTACAATAATGGCGTCGTGTCACTACAGTCTGAAGCAGGGAGGGTTGCATTATTTCCTGTCTTTTTATATCATAATAGATTTGTGGTGGGATGGTTTAAGAGGCTCCTGATGTCTCAAGCTGTTCCCTTCAAGTACTGACCATGAACTGGGCTCAAAGATGATTCGGACACTTAACATTCTCAAGGACAAAAACGTCTCCCAACGCGATTACAGAGCAAGACAGAAAAGATTACTTTCTCATCCTGCCTTACTGCCTCCATGGCAAACTTAGCGACCAGGAAAGACCAAAAAACCCACAAGATTCCAATCCTGAGTTTGTATGGCTAATTGTAATATGGTACAAATTAATGGCCCAACCATCTACAAAGGAATAAAAGCATACAATCTACTTAAGCAATGGTTTAAACAAATATAGCATATTTTCAGTTAAAAAATGCTAACTTGGAAACTCCCTGCCAAATCTCTTTGCAAGGCCTGTTGGCCACACTGTCCTTCCCAGTGACAGATTGGATTTAATTGAAAAGTTGCTAGTTTAGAGCTGTTGCTAAAAAAATGGCATGATGAAATAAAATCTGCCAGTGACTGTCCTTCAGTCTGTTTTTGCATAGTCTCTTTATCCCAGTCATCAATTTTTCAAAACTAATTTGAATATTTCCCAAAGCTATCAAAAATACCTAACAAGCAGGGCCAGCCTTATGGCACAGAGGGTAAAGCCACTGCTGGCAGTGCTGGCATCCCATAGGGGTGCCAGTTGGTATCTTGGTTGCTCCACTTCCAATCCAGATTTCTGCTAATGGCCTGAGAAAAGCAGCAGAAGATGAACTAAGTGTTTGGGCCTCTACTCCCACAGAGGAGACCCGGATGAAACTCGTGGCTCCTGGCTCAGCCTTGGCTGTTAGGGCCATCTGGGGAGTGAATCAACAGATGCAAGATTTCTCTCCTGCTCTCTCTCCTTCCCTCTCTCTCGCTCTCTCCTCTGTCTCTCCCTCCCTCTGTAGCTCTTTCAAATGAATACACCTTTAAAAATATATCATAAGGGGGATACTCCTACTTAAGAAAGTTCAAGATCACAGAGATCATTAGTGTTCTTCGTCCTTATTTTTTGCCATCAAGGAACTTTATATGCCTATTTATAGCATAGGATGGTTTTTAAAGAGCAGCTGGAAACCAAGTTCCTAAGTTTGTGGAATCATAGGAGTTGAGCAAATTGGACTAAATATCTGAAAGGAGAGGGAAGACAGTGAAAGTAAGTATGAGAGTACTTTGAAAAATTGGTGGAAATTGGAATAAAAGGGCAAAAATTTTGAAATCCATGCATATTGTTTTTGTAAAACAATTCTCATGAGCTTTTTGAAGATCCTTCATATGCAAAAATTGGAAAAAATTTTGCACCAAAATAAGCTTTTCTTAATTTCAATTTCCATGAACTTTTTGACATATCCCCAAAAGTTGAAAGGCAGGAAATTAAGGAGTTAGAATCTGATTGCTCCAGTTGGGAATAATTATTACTGTATCTTTTCAACTCATTTTTCTAAATTGTTATTAAAGTATCTTATTAAAATATCTCTGTGGGCAAAATAGGTCTTCATAATTGTCATGAAGTGGCCCAACATCCACAAAATTTATCAGGTTTCTTTGTCCAGAGCTACACTATATGCAGGCTTTATTAGACTTTCAGAAAGCATCAATCCTTTCCAGAAATTACTTAGGTGGCTGTGCCTCAGTAATTACCATTGAGTAATTAAGATGACTGCAGTCCTGTGGCGCCCCGGTGTCCAGCTACTCCAGGTTGGCTCCATGCACCAGCATCATCAGCATCAGCTGGGAATTTGTTGAAGATGCAAATTATCAGGTCTACCCCAGAGATAGGTAATTAGACTCTGCACTTTAACAAAGTCCTCCAGTAATTCATATGCTACTAAAACTCCAGCAGCATCTTCTCAATAAACATGTCACCAGTGGTATGCATGTATGAATTTCTTTTTAAAAGTTTTTAAGATTAAAAAATATGCCCTACTTTATCACTCAAAAAATTAACATTTTTTATATATTTATTTTTTATTTATATGACAGGCAGAGAGACAGAGACACTACTCGCTTAGTCCCCAAAGATAGGACCTGGGCCATAATGAAACCTGGAGACAGGAACACAATCCAGGTCTCCTGTGTGCGTGGTAGGGACCCAATCATGTGAGTTACCACCTCCCCTAGTGTAAATAAGTAGAAAACTGGAATAGGAAACAGAGCCAGGCACTCTGATATGGGATATTGGTATCCCAAATAGCATCTTAGGTGCTGCTCCAAATGCCCACCCCTGTTATTCTAGTTTTTAATCACATCATTAATCCTGAAGAACAGCTATAGTTACATTTAAAGTGAAAAAAAAAAAAAGCCAGGGAAGGCAGCCGAATTTTTTGACATTGGAGTTTCTATGATCCAGGCACTGTAGTCTATCTGCAAACAGGAAACAACACCCAAAGAGCAAGGCCTGAGAACTGCGTGCAACGATGACGAACTCAATTGCACACAGGTGCAGAGGACACGCTAAGGAGCTGTTGAGCTGACACACATTAACATCAGCTATGTAAGCATAATTATTGGTCAAGGGCAGATTGTTGTGAAACAGCTAATAAACAGGAAACATTAACTTCCCTCACACAGGGCCTTTGCAAAACCAATATTAGGCCTATGTGCTGTGTACATGTATTTTCTCTGAAGCCAATTAACCTCTTTATTGGAAAACAAGAGCTTTGTTATTGTTGAGCGTGGCAGCTAATCCTTCACAGTAGATAACTTTCACTGGGCAAAAGTGGAATGAGTTGTGCTTACTTCACTGAGTGACATTCCTGTACCATTAAAAGAAAGATTGCTTAATTTCTTCAACATCGATGCTAGTGAAGGGGAGAAGATCCATGAAACTAAAAACTACAGGTTTTCATTCATCCATGGCCAAGGGAGAAATGGAAATTATTTTTGGATGGTATATAACTTTTTTGCTGATCTGACCATGGAAAGAAGGAGAAGGATTTAGAGAATCTTTGCAAATCAATGTGTATTATATCTGTTCTATGTCCTGTAATTTTTTAAGGTTCAGACTGGGACAAGACATCGGCTCGTAGATCTGTCAAACTGCTTTGACATTTCAGACCTAGAGTTTTGGCTGACACAACGTACATGGAAGATGCCAACAGAGAAAAATTAAAATATGAGCAATGGCCATTTCAGTTCATATAAAATGGAGAAGTTATGTTCTATAATAATTGCTGGTGTCATTAAAGTGGATACACCTAAATTTCATGAGCAATAGTGCAAAAAGATTGACCTGGCTGCATTTCCTTGGAACTCAACTAACTGAACCTTCCAGACAAAGTGCTCACTGCACACCAGTGCCTTTCTGTGTGTGTAGATGTACATGCACACATCAGCACACATTCACAATTGTAAACCTAGTCATTCTGACTATTTTGCACTCCTATTTCTTTTCCTTAAAGATTTATTTTTATTTATTTAAAAGTCAGAGAAAGATGGGGTGGGGGGCAGAAATATTGCATCTGCTGGTTCATCCCTTAAATGCCCAAGACATTGGGGCTAGGCCAACCCAAAACCAAGAACCTTGAACAACATTCAGCTCATCCATGCGGGTACCAGGGTACCCAGTGATAGGCCATCATCTGCTGTCTTCCCAGGCGTGTTAGCAGGAAACTAGATAGTAAGTAGAATGGCCAGGACTCAAGCCAGCACCCCTCAATGGGATGTGGTTACCCCAAGTGGTACAACACCTGCCCCTTCATTCATTTTTCATCAGCTGAGCCCTTTCACTTGCTTTCCCTAATCTTTTGGATTCTCTAACTATAACACCCTCTTTCTTCCTCTCTCTTGGGCTTTCTTTTCCACACATTCTTGTGAAAATCTACTCATCCTTATATCATTTCTTAGGGCTGAAATCTCCACTTCTTTTATTTACTAAAGTGACTCTAGTACCTGAAATGGTAAAAATCCAAATATTCAAAACTGGCCCCAGATCAGTGCTGCTCAACAGATAGATAATGTCAGCTTCCTGTGCAACTTCAAGTCAAATTGTCACTTGAGACTCTCTGCTGGGAATGTTAAAATGTGAGACAAATTTATTTCTATATTTTTATTTAAGTCGTAATGTCCAAATAGTATTATAATTACAGCAGGTAATCAATATAAAAATATATTAAAATATTTTACATTTTTATGTGTACAATTTGAATTCTTGTGTGTATATCACAATTTACAGTACATCGCAACTCAGATTAGCCACATCTCAAATCTTAATAGCCACGTGTCCAAGGGTTATCCTATCATCCAATGATAAATCATATATCTACTCAAAGGCCTTAAATTTTGTCTGCCATGGTGGTAAACACTATTGGTAAACAAGGAAAATACACATTTCAGACAAAGGGGTGATCTTTCCTCATCAAGAATAATGACATAAATAGGATTTCAGAGTATTCGTTGAAAAACTGTCACTTTAAAAACTATTATTTTGATGGAAGCTTTTAATCTTATTTCTAGTGAAAGACTTAAATCCCTTCACTGATGTGGCCATGACTACACATTTTTCTTGCTCTACCGCATTTCAGCAAAGAGAATATGAATGAAGACAAAGACTTACATCTTTTCATTAATATTCTCCCAGAAAAATCAAAGGAGTTAGATAATTCATGCTGCAAATACCATTGATGTTGGTATTTTCAATTATGGCTTTACAACCCGACAGCTTTGGCTGTCCTTAGAATGTTGTGATCTCTTAAAATACATGTGAAGCCCAGCCCCTTTGCGCCTTGTAGCAGTTCCCTTTGCTTCCTGAGTAGATACACACACAGCGCACATGGTCAGCCAGAAAAGCCCGTGGGATGCCCTATCTTTCAAGGACTTAAAAAAAAAATCTTGCAATTGTTCTGCCATTTCTGGCTACTATTATCAAGGGAAAGAACATAACTCTCGATGCCAACTTTTTGATCTAAATCACAGAGCCAGCTCTAAAATGGGTTTATCAAAGCCAGCTCATCCCATCTTTCAGGGCACAAATTATAAAAACTGAAAGAATAGATGGAGCCCTGCATTTAACAGCCTCTGAAGAAGGAAAGCCCAAATGCATTAGACAAATCCATTAGAGGGGGTTTCTCTACATCTTAGAATGATTTTTTTCCTTTCACCACAGGATTGCTTTAAGTCAAAGTCTCTCTGTCTTCCTTGCATTTAAGTATTTGTTTGTCAATCAATATCACCTTGACAGAGAGACTAGGAGAAAAAGAGAGAAAAGGAAAACTAAAGTGTTGGGCCCTGGTGCCAAATTGAGATTAATCAAAAAAGGACGATAAACCATCCTTAAGCTTACTGTAGTTCAGAGAGAAAATAAGAGTCACCATTTAAACTTGCAGTTCTGTACCTCTTCATTTCAATGTGTGCCTGAACAAATTATGAAAGGAAGTTTTTCAGTTACTTATGATCAGTAGGCCTCTTAAAATTAACGTCACGACCGTTCACTATACACCACTAAGAAAACACCAAGGCACGCGCCCATTGCCAGTTTCATTGCAGACAACTGCACTGTCTCTGAGAGACGAGAGCGAGCCCCTGATTCATGTTTGTCTGAGGAGTAGAACTGTTAAGTCTCCAGAGCTGCTGGAAAGCTAATTCTTACCCAAAACAGCTGCGAGACCAGACTGACTTTTAACCTCCCCTGTTGAATACAGGAACTCTTGGCACAATGACAGCGCAAGTAGCACACAACCTATGGGGTTACCACTATAGAAACAGACTCGAGCAGCAGGAAATGTTTACATCCTGCGAGAAACCCTGATGTTTGACATGAAACCAGAGCTGCTCACCAGGGCTTCAGAAAACAAAAGTCTCCATCTTTGAACTGGCCTCATAGACCAAACAAACAGATTTTCCTATTTCCTTTTTGTCAACGATGTCAATCCCAACTACTCCTTTCATTGCACTGGGTTTTTTTTTATTATTATTATTCTGGTATACAGGAAATAAACAGTCTGCAATGCTCTGCACAGAATGAAATGCAAGCCACTGCCACCAAGGGGTGTTCTCAGTGAGCAACAGGACAAAGAGATGAGCCCTGGACTAGTCCCTACAATTCCTCAAACATCTCTTAGGTGAGGCACTCCTATCTCAGTAATGATGAACTTGACTTCATAGGATCACAGAAGACAGGTTCCGCTCTTAATGAACTAGAACCTCTGGACTCAAGGGATGGCCTTGCCAGGCTGACTTTTACCAGATTCTCCATGATCTGTGATAACCACGTGAAAAGGGGGCTAGGGAGAATAAAAGAAACCTAGACTGAGAGACTGAGCTGACCGGACCTGAAGATCTAGAAAAGTTAAAGCCCTGTCCCAGTACAGGGCCACCTTAGCAAAGTTACAGCACCAGAAAGTCACCTGGTCCCCCAGGTTCCTGCAAGTAACTGCAAGAAACAGAGAGGCTAGCGAAGCTTCTCAAAGCCCCGCTAGTTAGTTAATGTGCAACTTCTGCCTGATGTCCCTGGTTATTTCTCTTCTTCTACCAGCCAAGGGGCTGAAAAGGGCACCACCACTTATCTTTCACTATGGCTGCTACATCCTTGAGTTTTTTGTTTGTTTGCTTTAAAGCAAGCTGGTTTTGTTCTTTTCATAGTTGAAAGGCAGAGGCACAGCGGTAGCGGCCAGACGGTGTGGCTTCAGGGGGCTGCTAGCCTTTGACTACATTGCTGTGTTCCTTTCTTCTGTTAGGGTGATCATGGAAAGACCGCCACTTCCCAACTGCAGAACATCAAAAGGCCATCAGGCAGCCAAAAGGAAATGGTGTGTCATCATCACTCTTCCACTTTTATTTGGGATTCATAAGCAAATATTGGCCAAGGAATGTGCGGGACGGGGGAGAGGGGAAGTAGGCTTTACTTCTGGGACTGATCGAATTATTTGGGTGATCTTACAGATGTATTTATTCTTTCTGAACTTAATAAATACCATCTTCTCAGAACATCAGAGTACCATGGGTAAGTCTCAGTGCTACCCCAGACATGCCCACAAGAGAAGGAAAACAATTTTCATTTTTATCTTTTGTATATAATTAAAAGCAATTTTTTATTTTTATCTTCTGGTGCTGTGGCGCAGTAGGTTAATCCTCCGCCTATGGTGCCAGCATCCCATATGGGCGCCGGTTCTAGTCCCTGCTGCTCCTCTTCCAGTCTAGCTTTCTGCTGTGGCCTGGGAAAGCAGTGGAGGATGGCATAAGTCTTTGGGCCACCCCTGAAGCCACATGGGAGACCAGGAAGAGGCACCTGGCTCCTGGCTTCGGATTGGCGCAGCTCCAGCTGTTGCAGCCATTTGGGGAGTGAACCAACGGAAGGAAGACCTTTCTCTCTGTCTCTCTCTCTCACTGTCTATAACTCTACCTGTCAAATAAATAAATAAAATCTTTTAAAAAAATGAATCTTAATGAAGAATGGGATGGGAGAGGGAGTAGGAGATGGGATAGTTTGCAGGTGGGAGGGAGGTAATAGGGGGAAAACCGCTATAATCCAAAAGTTGTACTTTTGAAAAATATATTTATTAAATATATGTTTAATATATTTAATGTTATGTTTAGTTAAATATTACATTCAATATTTAATATATTTAGTATATAAAATATATTTATTAAATAAAAGTTAAAATAAATTAATCATCTTGGCTATTCCTTCATTTGAATAAGATAATCACTAAAAAAAATTATGGGGCAGGTGTTTGGTTGAGTGTTTAAGTCACCATTTGGGACATTCACACCCCATATCAAGCAGAGTCAGTGGGTTTGAATCCCAGCTCTCTTTCTGATACAGTTTCCTGCTAATATGCCTCCTATGACACAGCAGGTAATGGCTCAAGTACTTGGGAACCGGTGCCCACATAGCAGACCCGAACTGAATTTGGCTCCTGGCTTTGGGCTGGCCCTGCTTGGGCATTTAGAGTTAACCAAGAGATGGAAGATTCTCTCTCTCTCTCTCTCTCTCTCTCTCTCTCTCTTTCTGTCTCTCTCTCTCTCTCCCTCTCCCCTACCCCATATCTTTCTCTTTCTCTTTGCCTTTCGAATAAATTTTAAAAACATATGACACTATGTATTACTTTTCTATTGCTGCTGTAACAGATGGCCCAAAACTGTGACTTAAAACCACACTAGTTAGCTCAGGGTTCTCCAGGTTAGCAGTTTAACAAGGGCCTCAGCTGCTAAGATCAAGGTGTTGGCAAGGATGCTTCCTCCTGGAGAATCTGTTCCCTTCTCTTTCCCAGCTTCCAGGGATCATCACACTCTTTGGCTCAAGAACCCTTCTCGTCCTTCAGAGTCATTAAGTTAGCATTTTTCTAACCACAGCCAGAAAATCTCTCTGATTCTAAGGACCCATGTGATGACACTGAGCTCCTGGGATATTCCACCACCACCTCCCTTCCAAAGTCCTTTACTTAATCACATTTGCAAAATCACTTTGCCATGCAACATAATAATATTTTTCCAGGTTCCTGAGAGATGGATGTGGACTTCTTTGGGGCCACTAATCTGCCTATCAAAAGTGGCAGAACCTTACAATGATTTTTCTTGCTTACAAGAAAAGAATCTTTGCAAACTTGACCCTGCTTTTAAGATGTGAAGAATTCTAGAATTTTCCATAGTCCTACAAAGTTTTCTAACGTCAAAAGATGTAATATGAAAGAAAATTGGATGAGAAATAAAATTTCTAAATGCATCTGATTTTTGAATCCGATTATATTCAAGATAACTTCTTGACCAAGCTGTCTTAAAATTCATTTGGTATGTTATAAATTAAGCCAAAATTGTTGTATAATCTAACAGCTAACTTGAAGAAACTACACATGTCAAAAATAGGAAGATCACAATTATATATTAATATTTAACTCTATCTATGTACTTTGAAATTTCTCCAGGATCATCAAATGTATCAATGACTTTCATGTCCCGATTATTTTCTTATTGCAATTATAGAATCTTTTGGATCCAAATTGTTTTCAACTTATGCCACCCAATTATGCACAGCACACATAAGTGTCATACTGAAACAGATTCCACTCTTTCTCAATCTTTCTTTGTTGAATACTCCCTGCCTTACCAAAGTTTAAAGGTTAGGAAGCCTCAAAGAGTTAGTTCTGGGAACTATTATTAGTTACACATAATCCTTGCCAGATCACATCGGTCCTCATAGCTTTACATAATGGCTATTTTTTGCCAAAGCCAAAGTTACATCCCCAGGCTCACCCTCTTCCAGAGCCACATGACACTGCTTCCTAAATGGCTAATAGTTACAAAAAATAGCCTCCTTTGGAAGTCTTGCCTATTTTAGCAAGCACAATTCTGTTGTTTCCTGTTGCCCAAACCCTGGAGTCTTCCTGATGATCCTCTATCTCTCACAGTCAACAGAAGTAAACAATTACAGCACTACTTTCCAAGCACATCCAAAATCTGACCCGTTCTCATGCCACTATGCCCACCCTTCCCTGGACAAAGTACCATCATCTCTCACCTGGTGTATCACAACAGTTCCCAAACAGTCTTCTTGCTTTTAGCCTTGCCTTCTCCTCTGTCCAGAAGCACCCTGTGGCTTCCTGTACCACTCAGAATTAAGTACAAAGGCCTCACGATGGAAGCAAGGCCCTGCACAACCCTCTGTCTTGACACAGCCCTCACATCTTCCTACTTTCCTATTTTCTCACTCAACTCCAGGCACTAAGGCCTCATGGGTCCTTCAGACTCTCTATTCTCGAGAATTGCTTCTCAAGATCCATTCTCCATGCTTCTCCTCTCTATCCTAGGCCCCAGAGGAGCAACATGATGGTCTTTATCAGTGGGTTCTCCAGCCCTCTGGTTTCAACCAATAGGGAGTACTGCCAAGAAATCAGAGGGAGAAGAAAAGGGTTGTTGAAGAATCTTCCCACCGAGTCTCTCCATTCAGATTTTCTGCTGACAGCTACATCCCTCATTTAAATGGCCCAGCCCTATAAAACGTCTCTCTCTACACAGCTTTCTCTGTCTCTGGTTCCAACAACTAATTTCATTCCTCAGACCTAACATCATCATCAGACCATCAT
Organism: Lepus europaeus; assembly: GCF_033115175.1. NCBI lineage: Eukaryota > Metazoa > Chordata > Mammalia > Lagomorpha > Leporidae > Lepus > Lepus europaeus. The sequence continues at coordinate 31,770,404 of NC_084828.1, forward strand.
CTACCTAACCTAACCTAACCATCATCAGACCTAACATCAATGATGAGATACATTGCTATTATTCATAGGTGCCATATTTTTCCTAATAACTTCCTTACTTTCTGTCTTTGCTATTTACGTCCAGATGTTTGATCAGATTCTTACTCAGATTATTCTCCTGAAAGCCTGATGGACATACCTGCCAAGCATACTCCGACTGTCAGACCTCAGGTCTTTGCACCCACTCTTGCCCGCGGTAGGTCTAGCCAGCCCCTCCATAGTCTCATGGCTTAGTTGTTTTCCTCCTATCTATCTCCATTCAAATGTCACCACAGTAGATAGGCACTCCTTGACAGTTTTACGTAGAATAACATCACTTCCTCCATCTCTCGATCCTATTGCCTGGCTGAAATTCTCCCTGCATAGCATGTTTTACCCACTGATATTTTATGCATCCATTTGCTACTGTCTGGTTTTTTTTTTTTTCCCATAAGAATGTACTGGAAGCTCTATTTGAGTAGGAACTATATTACACTCTGAACAATTCCTCAAGGCTCTGTGTATACTAGCCACACAGTTATTACATGATACATGACAGGATGAGTTGAAGTACATTTTAAATAGCATGGCCTGGGTGAAGTCAGTGAGAGTATTGGAAGGACTCCATTGTAGGATCTTGGCATCCTTTCTAAGCCTGCAATCTCTAGTCAATCTTCCATCCACTGATTTTTGGATTCTGTTTCCATACACCAAATGAAGGTAAACAACTGAGGAAAGTATAAAAATAGTTTGAAGATTTAATGAAAAGAAAACCAAGTTGAAGTCTGGGACAAGCAAAAGTAGAGCTGAAGCCTGCAAAGTGCCAGGAAAAGATGAATGAAGGAAATTAGGGTGGATGTGGCTTTAGAAAGGGAGGAACAACCTTCCCGACAGGCAGCTGGCTCGGTTGATCCACTTTAATGGGTCCATTTTCAGGAACGAAATAGAAGACTGTGTTGGTAACCAAAATAAATGGGAGTTGATAACTGTTAACGTCTTATTATAAGGTATCTCTAAGGCTTTGAAAGTATTTTTTCAGCAGTTTACTTCAAGATTATGGGAATAAGCAGAAGGCAGTAGAAACTGGAAGCAACTGGAGTTTCAGAAGTCAAAACTGCGTTTCTCTCCTTGTAATCGTAAAGAGCTGTAGATGGGCAAAGTGACTAATATTACTATTTCAAATCATTGTATTGTGCAATGATAATCATGCATTTCAGAAACTGGAAAACATAGTTTATATTTTCTTCATTTTCCCATTAGCTTCATAAACAGATTTACTGAAATGTACACTAAAATATGTATTTGCAGGAGAATCCCCCAGTGCTGTGTGTGTGACAGGCAGAGTTAGACAGTGAGAGAGAGAGACAGAGAGGAAGGTCTTCCTTTTCCGTTGGTTCACCCCCAAAATGGGTGCTACAGCCAGCGCGCTGCACCGATCAGAAGCCAGGAGCCAGGTGCTTCTCCTGGTCTCCCATGGGGGTGCAGGGCCCAAGCACTTGGGCCATCCTCCACTGCACTCCCAGGCCACAGCAGAGAGCTGGACTGGAAGAGGAGCAAACGGAACAGAACCGACACCCCAACCGGGACTAGAACCTGGGGTGCCAGTGCCGCAGGCAGAGGATTAGCCTAGTGAGCCGCGGCGTCGGCCCACTGCTGTATATTTTAAAAATCCAATTAGATGTTCAACACATAAACTTTAGGGTTACAATTTAATTCTATGATTTGATTGAGTATATTCTATATATTAATCACTTATTTATATTCTAAATATATAAATGATTACGAATCCTGATTCCTGCCCCAAAAGGATTTTATAGTCTAATAAGGAAGCAAGCATTTTGCAAGAAATCATCATTATCAAAGGTGTTTTGCCAATGACATGGATAAAACATTGCAGGAATCTGAATGAGGAAAATACTCTTTTATGGAGAAGAATCAAACCAGGAAAAGATCAGTAGGAGTTTTAAAGGGAATGTAATTTGGGTTATACCTTAGAACTTCTTTTCCCTTTTCCTGTCACAAGTTTAGTAAAAAACAAAAAAATGAATGAGTAAAGAAGATAACAGAAACAAAGATGTGTTTTGAGAAACTTCTGAGAATAGCCAAGAAGGGAATAGACAGACAAATTGCTGACATCATGACAGCTATGCCCAGATTGTATCACATGATGGGCTCTACATAAAATTATGCAAGAATGGATAAGAAGAGATAGATTTGAAAGACATTTCAAAGTTAAAAATGAAAAGATACAATGTCTGATTAGGTTTAGATGGAGAAAAGGGGGGTAAAATTTGGCTCCTAAATTTCTTGTTTGGGAAATTAAATGTGTGATGGCTTTCCTAACTAAAATATTGAATAAAGTGGAGAGAATCAGATTTGGAGAGTTGGATGATGAGTACAGCTTGGTACATGATGTGAAGAGGAACCTCTGTGATCTCCAGACGGAGCTGTCCAGTAGAAAGTTAGAATCAGGAACCCAGGGCCTTGGCGTACCCAGGACACAGGTAAAGATTTAGGTATAATTGTATAGTTGGAATTATACATGAAAATAGTTCATGAAACTAGAAAGAATTCCAGAAAGTAGGCTTCCGTGTCTAGACCAGAAAGAGACTGGAGAGCAACTATGCGTGTGATTTGGCTTGCAGATTGTGCCTTGTACAACTTAGAGGGACACTGTTCACTTAGACTATGTAGTGAGTGGTGCCTGCTGGAGTTGTTCAGTGTAGCTACCATGAGAATGGAGAAAACAAAACAGGTTGATAAGAGATGAGAAAAAAAAATAAGAGACTGGGAGAAATACCAAAGGTCAGGGAAAAAAGGCGGAAAAGAATCAAAACATCTTTGGTGAGAATTGTTAAAAACTAAGAGAACTGGAAGTACTGTGCTTGGAAATAGGAGTGTTGATCATTAATATTAAATTTCCATGAAAGTTGAGCAAAATGCAGAGTATAAAGGGCTCTTTGTACTTGGAAATGATTGCTGATGCCAGCAAAATCCTAGATTAAGGCATAGATCAGAAGTCAGAGTGCAGTAGGTTAAATAATAACTTAAAATAAAGAAAATAGAGGGAATTCATGGTGATATATCTACGGAGATTCATTTTCTGTTTCTTGTTATTTGGAATTGTATTTTATATTTATTCCAAAATGTTTTGCTCTTTCTAAATTTTTATTTATTTGAAAGGCTGTATGTGTGTGTGAGAGAGAGAGAGAGAAACAGAGAGAGGGAGAGAGAGAGAAAGGAATCTTCCATCCTTTATTTCACTCCCTGCAAATGACTGCAACAGTCAGGATTGGTCCAGGCGAAAGTCAGGAGCCTGAAACTCCATCTAGGTCTTCCATGTTGGTGGCAGGGGCCCAAGAACTTGGGTCATCATCCTTTGCTTTCTCAGGCACATTAGCAAGGTGCTAGATCAGAAGCAGAACAGCCAAGACACAAACCAGCACTCTGATATGAGATACTATCATCACAAGTTGTAGCTACATTGCACCATAACACTGGTTCTTCTTTGTTCTTTTTATTCAGACTATTTTTTTGACTCTCACATATGACCCAATGGTATTTTACAGACATTGCATATTTTGTTAATAATAAAATTTTGATCCTATAATATTTATCTCACACTACAAGTTATATTGAACTGATGATTGATTTACATGTCTGTTTATGTATGCTCTTTTATAAAACTTTTTATTTATTTCTTACATTTTTTCCTTTATTTATTTTTTCCTTCTTCTTTTTCATTTATTAAAGACAGACTGAAGAGAGCAAGAGACATAGAGAGAAATATTTTCCATTTGCTGGTTCACTTCCCTAATGGTCACAAGAGCCAGGGCTTGGCCAGGCCAAAACCAGGAGTGAGAATCTCCATCTTGATCTCCCACATGAATGGCAGGTGCTAAAGTCCTTGTTGTTATCATCCACTGCCTTCCCAGGCATATTAACAGGAAGCTAGATGGGAAGCCAAGCCAAGCCAAGTTCTAAGCCGGGGCTTAGAACTGGTGCTCAAATATGGGATGCTACCATCACAAGCAACAGCTTAACCCACTGTGCCACAACACTTACCCCTGAAATATCTACTTATGTTATCTCTAATACATTGATAGTCATTACTTGGAAAATTGCCTTCAGAAGGGTTCTAAGATTTCACATCAATTCAACTCAAAAGTACAGAAATATCCACCACAAAGAACTGAGAAACACACCATGCTCATTCTGCTAACAAGGACTTTATTCCAGTTGTCTTTATAGTCCCAACACCTTGCACAAGGTTTGGTCCAGGCAATGAATAACTGTTAAGTGAATGAATAAACAAATAAATGAATATAGTCTGGAGTACTGTGGAATTGAGTTGATACACAGAATTCAATGTGACTCAGTCAGTGCTTTCCAACCCATGGCATGTTTGTGGTATGGGCTACTGATAATGTACTGCGGAAATGATTTACTAAACCTCGGCAATCATTTATTTAAATGAATAGATTGAATTCATGGTGTAAGATAACTACATTATTATATATAGTCCAACATGATTTCCTGAATGAAAAATACATGGTGAGTTTAAAGTTGAATTTCTAAGAAGTGTAGGAGAGCCTCATGACAGGTGTTCAGGGTAGCATTTCCCAAGTGCGGGTTTTGCTCTTTATGACAATGAGGCACAAAGAAAATCACAAAAAAATAGGGAGTACTTGAGTAGGGGAGGTGGAAATGTCAGGTGGAAAGAAGATGGCCCAGGTCATGGGAGTGTTGGGAGCACAGAGGCTTGAGTGAGCCTGATATGGACAAGGACATGACTAGCCTGATTCCATAGGATTCAATGCTCTGTGAACATGCTGCAGAGATAAGAAAAGTTGAGGTTCCATTCATGTCACTCATGAGATGAGGGTGTGAGCATCCTTCAAAAAGTTCCTGTAAAATGGAATTAAAAGACAAATTTATGAGGCATTTATTTGGCCTAGTAGTTGAAGATGCCACTTGGAACATCTGCATCCCATATCTGGAGTACTTGGGTTCAAGTCCCAGCTCTGCTCCATATTCCAGCTTCCTCATAATGTGCACCTTGGGAGCCATCAGGTGACGGCTGAAGTAATTGAGTCCCTGCCATCCATCTGGGAGACGCATGTTGAATGCATGGTTTCTGGCTTCTGTCTGTCCCAGCCTCAATATTTCAGGCATTTGAGAAGTGAATGAATGATTAAAAGATAAATGCCTGTCTGTCTGTTTCTCTCTCTCTCTTGCCTTTCAAAGAAAATAAACAAATAACTTTGAAGAAAAGTTTATTTTGGTGCAAAAATTTTGAAATCACTGCATATGAAGGGTCTTTAAAAAGTTCATTAGAAAATGTATTATTAAAAAAAAACAAAAAACACTGCATGGACTTCAGAAATGCTTTGCACCAAAATAAACTTATCTTTTTTTAATTTCATTTTTCAAGATTTTTTGAAGTATCTTTGTACTGAAAAGTATTTTTTTTTTTGGATATGAGAAAAAATGGAGTGGGTTTCTGTTTAATAAGAGGGTTGATGTGTCTTATTACCTTGTCCAAAAAAAAAAAATGGTAGAAATAAAAAGCCATTCGGTAAAGTTGAAGACTCTCATTCAGAGTGCAATGCCAGAAAAACACTGGTCAAGTTTTTCAGACTAGCCTCCAAAAAGTGAAATAGCTGTTATCCCAGCAGCACATAAAATGCATACAATATAAGTTAGTAATATCATTTTGTCATTCAAGGTCATGTCAACCTTTTAAAAGATAGAGCCAAGTACTCCCTAAGTTAATCATCACTTACTTTGGAGTTGGTGGCTATTTCAACTTGCAGCTTTGTTCAGACAGGCATGTGAAAGGCTGGTGAAATGCTATATTTGTTTATGTTAGGTCAGACTAACCCAGAAGTCTTCAAGTACTATAAAGTGGGAAAAGTTTAGATTAGTCCACAGTTGTGCATGTGATTGTGCAAAAGATAAGCCATTCTTTGCCACCCTACAAGGTCAAAGTACTCTTAATGCTAAGTGCACTTTAGTGAAATAGTAACCATTCAAGTGAATGCTAAATAGACTTGATGCATAGACATGTCTTGAAAGTTACATTGCAAAATATTTTTCAGTGTATAGTTGGAGTAAACTTACCAGTTGAGAGTAGTGTTAAACCTTGAGGATTACTTTAAGGCATCACAAAAGAGAGCACTCAGTTATGAAGTTTAATATTTCACTGATTCATGTCTAAGCAATCAGCATATGTCTTGGTGAAAAGCGGACTACTGGCCTGAAAATTAACAATTAATTTTATATTAAGTTTGGCAGAATGGGAACAGCACAGTCAATAGTGCTAGCAAACAGCATGATTTATATATCACTTTTAATTAAACATGAATTCTTTAAAGTTATTATAAAAATGAACACACTGAATTTGGTTCCTTTATCATGAATATTTTAGTAGGAGTATAATGGGTGCATTTTTATACATGTGTAGTTTTTTCAGACTGTCCATCTGTCCCACCTGTCTAAATGCCAATATATAGATCCAAACAATGATCACAGAGATAAATGAACCAGAGGAGACATTTAGAACAACTGATAATGGAGCTGAGATGAATATGATATTTTAAGTGATCTTTCTCAAAGAACAGTGTGTTATTTGGAAGGAGCTATTTATTTTTTTTTCAGCACTAAATGTTTGTCAGCTTTTATAATTGAAATTTGAGCTAAAAACTTATGACTAAGTAAAATTCAGGGGGAGAAAGAGTATTTGTATATGTCAAGCTTGGATGAAGAATCTCCAATAGGAAGGCTGCCATGTTTTTCTTCAGATAAGCATTTTTCTTTTCTTTAGTGGAGGTCAGTCTGGAAGTCTTTAGAAGGACTTAAGAGGATTGGCTTTAAATTGAATAACTTCAATAAAATTGAGATTCATTATCTCAAGCATCATTTTTGTAAGAAGTACAGTGCAAGAAGTAAAATAGCAAAAGAAGCATGGATGAGAACACAAATGTCAGGGAAACAGTAACTTCTAAGTATCTACTGGTAAACTAGCACTGATGAACAAAATAGAATGACAAAGAGAAATTATATGATTTAATTTTATAGTATGTGTGACAATAGTCCTCTAAATCTGTTATTTTCTGTGAATTATGTGATACATATTTTATTTAAGAATATTAATAGACTATTTGGTAATTTACAGGCCCTGTGTTAGGAAACAGCAGGAGACAGAAAGTAAAATGATAATGATTCCTGATCATCCAAAGCTTACAGACTACTGAGAGAAACAAAGGATCATAAAATCACACCCGCGAATGAATAATTACAAGTGAAAGAACAAAGGGTTATAACAAAGAAACTTGGCTTTCACTGAGGATTCAGACTGTTTGAGCTTCTGTCTTAAGGTTGAGTTGAAATTAACCAGGTGAAAGGCACTCTCAAATATTTGTGAATGAATGGGGATACATTCCAGATAATTATTCTGTGGCAACAGGCAGCAAGACTCACATGAAAAATTGAACAAAAGCCTGCGAAGTTGGAGCAGAGAGAGCAAAGGGTTAAACTGATGCAGAATAACAGATACCAAGCCACACCAGGAGCTGGTCTTTATTTAAAGAAGGAGAAGCCATTGGAAGGTCTAAGCACGGTGATGGGATCAGTTCATGTTTTCAAGCCCTCCCTCCAGTTACAGTGTATCAGATGGACTTTGAAGGTCCAGCAAGGACATAGATGGAAGCGGTAGGAAGCTGTGCCTTTGCAGGGAAAAATGCCACTGTAGTAGCAGTGATGGAAATTGAGACAAAGGGGTGATTTCAAAAGCAATTAAGAAAGAAAACTAAGAACATCTAGCAATTCTTCTGATTAACTTTTTTGGTAGAGAACAACAGAAACCAATCTGAGGAGAAGAGAAATGTATTGGAAAGATATGGAAGCTACCTGAATTAATAGGTGATTGGGAAAATGATTTTCTAAAATAGATTAGAACAAAGTAGGCGTAGCTAGACAAGAACAGAGGCCAACTTATCCAATAGAAATAGGCTGATGAGGACACCATGCTGGACTCAGCCGTCACACACTGCTCCTGCCTTCTTTTATATTTTTACATTTGAACAGTCAAAGATTCAAGCTGGAACATCCATTTCTCTGAAACTTAACCTGTGAGATGGTATCTGACAGCTCTTCTATCCTCCGTTGTTAATACTGCCTGCCATAATGACCCAAACCAAGGAAGGGCTCTCCTTATTTGCAAGGGTAATTCACATCATGATTAGCAGTCAAACTGCAATGAATGGACTTAAATTTTCAAGGATTCCATTAATTCTGCCAGCTTCCTGATTTTCAAGAATACAATTCATTGTTATTAATTATAGACACCATGTTAGGTCTTAAACTTATTTCTTCTATCTAACTGAAACTTAGTGTCCTTTGAACATTACCTCCTGAAACTCCCCCAACTCCTCCATCTCTGGTAACTACCACTCTACTCCTGCTTCCATGATTCCATTTTTTTTTATATTTCACAAATAAGTTCATGTGGTATTTATCTTTCTGTGTCTGGCTTATTTCACTTAACATATGTATCCTCCAAGATGCATCCATGCTATGCAGATGACAATATATCCTTCCTTTGCAAAGTGAATAGTGCTTTATATATATTTTACATATTTTTGTACATTATATTTTACATAAAAGTATAATGGCATTTTGTATATATTTTTCTTCACATCCTCATCAATGTTTGTTGTCTTTCATCTTTTTAAAAATATTTATTAATTAATTAATTTATTTATTTTTTAACTTTTATTTAGTAAATATAAATTTCCAAAGTACAGTTTATGGATTACAATGGCTTTTCCCGCCATAACTTCCCTCCCATCTCCCACTCCCTCTCCCATTCCATTCACATCAAGATTCATTTTCAATTATCTTTATATACAGAAGATCGATTTAGTATATATTAAGTAAAGATTTCATCAGTTTGCACCCACACAGAAACACAAAGTGTAAAATACTGTTTGAGTACTAGTTATAGCATTACTTCACATTGGACAACACATTAAGGACAGATCCCACATGAGAAGTAAGTACACAATGACTCCTGTTGTTGACTAACAATTTGACACTCTTGTTTATGGCGTCAGTAATCTCCCTAGGCTCTAGTCATGAGTTGCCAAGGCTATGGAAGCCTTTTGAGTTCGCCGATTTCGATCTTATTCAGACAGGGTCATAGTCAAAGTGAAAGTTCTCTCCTCCCTTCAGAGAAAGGTAGCTCCTTCTTTGATGGCCCCGTTCTTTCCACTGGGATCTCACTCGCAGAGATCGTTCATTTAGGTGTTTTTTTGTTTGTTTTTTTGTTTTTTTGTTTTTTTTGTTTTTTTTTTTGCCGGAGTGTTTTGGCTTTCCATGCCTAAAATACTCTCATGGGCTCTTCAGCCAGATCTCTGGAGTAAGGACAGTCTATTCAATAAATGGTGCTGGGAAAACTGTATTTCCACATGCAGAATCATGACGCAAGACCCCTACCTTTCACCTTACACAAAAATCCACTCAACATGGATTAAAGACTTAAATCTACAACCTGAAACCATCAAATTATTAGAGAACATTGGAGAAATCCTGCAAGATATAGGTACTGGCAAAGACTTCTTGGAAAAGACCCCAGAAGCACAGGCAGTGAAAGCAAAAATTAACATTTGGGATTGCATCAAATTGAGAAGTTTCTGTACTTCAAAAGAAACAGTCAGGAAAGTGAAGAGGCAACTGACAGAATGGGAAAAAATATTTGCAAACTATGCAACAGATAAAGGGTTGATAACCAGAATCTGCAAGGAAATCAAGAAACTCCACAACATCAAAACAAACAACCCACTTAAGAGATGGGCCAAGGACCTCAATAGACATTTTTTGAAAGAGGAAATCCAAATGGCCAACAGACACATGAAAAAAATGTTCAAGATCACTAGCAATCAGAGAAATGCAAATCAAAACCACAATGAGGTTTCACCTCACCTCGGTTAGAATGGCTCACATTCAGAAATCTACCAACAACAGATGCTGGAGAGGATGTGGGGAAAAAGGGACACTAACCCACTGTTGGTGGGAATGCAAACTGGTTAAGCCACTATGGAAGTCAGTCTGGAGATTCCTCAGAAACCTGAATGTAACCCTACCATACAACCCAGCCATCCCACTCCTTGGAATTTACCCAAAGGAAATTAAATTGGCAAACAAAAAAGCTGTCTGCACATTAGTGTTTATTGCAGCTCAATTCACAATAGCTAAGACCTGTTGTCTTTCATCTTTTAAATAATCATCATTCTATCTCACTCTGATCTTAATTTGCATTTCTCTGATGATTAATGATGTTGAGCATTCTTTCATACACCTCTAGGGCCTTTGTATGTTTTGGGGTGATAGGTTTAGTGACACCCCTTGCCCTTTCTGTAATCATATTTTTTTCTTACTATGGAGTCTCTGAAGTTCCTAATGTATTTTGGATATTTATTTCTTGTTGTATCAATGACTTTGGTTTTCAAGTAGTTTCTCCCATTGTATAAGCTTTCTCTTCTATCTGTTTATTGTTTGATTGGCTGATTCAATCTCATTATCTTTTTTTTTTTTTTAATCTAGTATTGTTGCAGCTTCAGGTCTCATGTTTAAGTCTTTAATGCGTTTTGAGTTGCTTTTTGTATATGGTCTGAGAAGAGCATCAAATTTTGTTCCTTTGCATGTTTATGTTCAGTTTTTTCAACACCTTTTATTGAAGGTATTGTCCTTTCCATGTGTATTGGTCAAAAATCAATTGCCTATAAATGTGTGGGTCTACTTCCAGGCAAAATTCACCATTTTAGAAGAGTACAACCCAAAGTTTTTTTAGATGTATCCATTAAGTTGCACCATTTTCATCTTTGTCTAGCTTCAGGTCATTTCCATTACCTTGAAAGATAACTTTATGTGTATTGGCCATCAGTCTCAACCACTTCTCCCAACAATCCCCTCTGGGTCATTTATCTATTGTCTGTCTGTAGGTATTTGCCTATTCTAGCATTCTCTGTAAACGTTATCATAAACTGTGCGGTCTTTCATGTCTGGTTGATTTCACTTAGCACAGCATTTCAGGTCCATCTATGTTGCAGTATGAATAGGACTTCATGTTTTTGTAGTTAAATAATATTCCATTGCCTTGATATTCCACATTTGGTTTATCTAGTCTATTCCATCTTTTGGCTATTATGAATAATGCTGCCATGAGCTTTTGCATACAAGGTTTTATATAACACATTATTTCTTCTTCTTGGGTATAAAACTAGGAGTGGAATTGCTTGGATAGATGGTCATACTTAACTTAACATTGCATGACACCACAAATAGGTTTTCCATATTTGTAACAACTACATTATTTTATATTCCTATCAGCAATACATTAGAGTTCCACTTTCTACACATTCTCACTAATACTTGTTCTTTCCTTTAAAAACATGTTATTGTTATCACTATCCTAGGAAGAAATGGTGTTTCATTATAGGTTTGATTTACATTGCCCTAATGACTAATGATTCTAAGAATCTTTTTATATATCTCTTTGATATTTTATATCTTTTTTTGCAAATGTCTACTCAGATATTTTGTTCAATGTTAATTGGGTTATTTATCTTTTTACTGTTGAGTCATAAGTGTTCATTTCATATTCTGAACACTGAAGCACAAAAGTTTTTAATTTAATGTCATCAAATATATCTTTTTATATAATTGTTACTTACGTTTTTGGTGTTATATCTAAGAAACTTTTGCTTAATCCAAAGGTATTCAGATTTGCAACTTTGTTTCTTTCTGATTTAAAACTTTTAGCTCTAACATTTAGGTCTTTGATCCATTTTGAGTTAATTCTTCTGCATATTATGGGGTAGGAATCCAACTTCATTCTTTGAAAACAAATATTTCCAAATATTTTTATTCTGTCACATGGATATCTATTTGCCCCAGCACCTTCTGTTGAAAGGGCTATTCTTTCTCCCTTGTATGGCTTTGCCATATTGTGGAAAATCAATTGACCATTAACATATGGATTTACTGGCAGGACTCTCAACTCTATCCTGTTGGTCTGTATACCTACTTTTGTAGCACTAGCATTGTGTCTCTTCTTTTTAACTTTTATTTAATGAATATAAATTTCCAATGTACAGCTTATGGATTACAATGGCTTCCCCCTCCCATAACTTCCCTTCCACCCGCAACCCTCCCCTCTCCCACTCTCTCTCCCCTTCAATTCACATCAAGATTCATTTTCAATTCTCTTTATATACAAAAGATCAATTTAGTATATATTAAGTAAAGATTTCAACAGTTTGCACCCACACAGAAACACACAGTGAAAAATACTGTTTGAGTACTAGTTATAGCATTAAATCACAATGTACAGCACATTAAGGACAGAGATCCCACATGAGGAGCAAGTGCACAGTGACTCCTGTTGTTGATCCAACAAATTGACACTCTAGTTTATGGCGCCAGTAACCACCCTAGGCTGTCGTCATGAGTTGCCAAGGCTATGGAAGCCTACCAAGTTCGCCGACTCTGATCATATTTAGACAAGGTCATAAAAGACAGGGTGAGGATAGTAACCAATGATCCTAAGAGTGGCATTAACCAGCATTAAGTGGGGAAGGGGACCATCAATACACACAGGTTGGGAGTAGAGCCATTGGTGGTAGAGTAGAGGTTATGATTACAAAGGAATGAGGCCCAAGTGCGCTAGACAGGGTCTAGATCAAAGGACAGAGTCATTATTAGAGGAGCTAAGAAAGGTGCTGTCTAAGCTACAAGTAATTTTTCTGATTGAGAGGCAAATAGAACCTGATAAAAGGGGCTTGATAATAATCTGGTGGGCTTTCAGCCTTGTAAGTTAAGAGGCCCAGACCTATCTATCTTTTCACATGGGGTACATCCTGAGGGAGGTATGAACCTCCTGGGGGAAGGCACCCTGTTGACTTTCATTACTTGGCTGGCCTGGGAGGAGAGCTGGCCAGGTAAAGGCAGGTGGCATCTCTAACAAGAAATTTACAGTTCTGCCTGCAATGTTGCTGACCCTACTTGACCATACCCTCAGCTGCAGTGGTCACTTGGAAGTTGGGCTGAGTGAAGGGCTTTTCAGCTTAGAGCCAGTAAGATCTGTGGCTCTGACCTGGGCATCCTTCGACTCCAGGGCAGGTCCGTTTCCAGTGATCCAACTCTTGGCAGAGCTGCCAGGGCTCTTCACAAGCTGACTTCTGCTGAAGCCCAGGCTTACCACATTGAAAGCCACTGCAGTGGACTGGCCTGTTGGATCTCCTTGAGGGCAGATCACTGACAGATCAGCCATTAATAGGCCTGCCCCCCCATTGCTTCTGATGCCTAGCTTTCTTTTCCTCCTGGTTTTTGTTAAAGCAGACCAGAGGATAGCATTGTGTCTTAATTGCTACAGCTTTGTAAAAAGATTTGAAAGTGTAACATGTGATTATCCAAACTTTCTTTTTTTCATGGCTTCTTTTTTTTTTTTTTTTTTGCCTACACAAATCTAATTCTATGTAAATTCTAGGATCAGTTTGTTCATTTCTTCAAAAAGAACAAAAAAGCAGATGAAATACTGATGATTTGACTTCCATCTTCAGAAAAATTTGTGGAATGTAAACACCTTAACAATATTATGTCTTCCAACACTTTAAGCAGAATGTTATTGTGTTTATTTAGATATTTGATTTCTTTCAACACTATTTTGCAGTTTTCAATGCACAAGTCTTGTACTTCCTTCATTTAATCTATCCTTAGGTGTTTTAATCTTTGTAATCCTATTTTGAGTAGAATTGTCCAAATTTCAGCTGTATATTTTCACTTCTAGTATAGAAATGCAACTGATTGTATAGATTGATCTTATATCCTTAAATTTTGTTGAGTTTATTTATTAGTTCTAATATTTTTTTCCAGCTTTTTTAGGGCTTTCTATATATAAGAATATGTCATCGGCAAATAGGAATAGTCTTACTTTTTTTTTTCTCCAGGCCTAATTATTATTTTTTACTATTTTTTCTTTTCTTGTTCCTGATCTTTAAGACAAATCTTTTGGTCTTAATAAATAATTCTCCAGATAGATATTATTTTCATGTTTTTGGGGGAAAGGAATGCCAGGAATTTGCAATTTAAAATATTTAGAGATCTCCTAGCAAAGCCCTGAATTTGCAGAAGCAGGAAAATACTCACTTTTTGTCTCTTACATCTATTTTTTCCTTTGCTACTTAAATTTAGTCTTCCTAATTATTCCATAATGAGAGTCTAAAATTAGTTATTCTTTTTTAAAAGCACTCAGTTCTTCAGCAATTCCTTTACCTGCAAAACACAATAAAACATTTTAGCTTTAAAAACTTTCCTGGAGTGTGATATCAAGAATATTGCAGAGTAGGAGAAAACAACCTTCATTCCTCCCTTTCCACTCCCAAATCACACAGCTATGTACAAATAAAATTTTTTTTAAGATTTATTTATTTATTTGAAAGGCAGAGTTAGAGAGAGTTCGAGGCGGAGGGTGGTCTCCCACCCGCTGGTTCACTCCCCAGATGGCCATAATGGCCATAGCTGCGCTGATCCTAAGCCAGGAGCCAGAAGCTTCTTCTGGGTCTCCCACGTGGGTACAGGAACCCAAGGATTTGGGCCATCTTCTATTGTTATCCCAGGCCATAGCAAAGAGCTGGATTGGAAATCAAGCAGCAAACCGGCGCCCATATGGGATGCTGGCACTGCAGACAGTGGCTTTATCTGCTACAGCACAGCGCCGGCCCCTCCAAATGAAATTAACCTGGGAACAGTCAAGAGTCTATTTAAGAACGTACAGCATCACAGTGAAGCAAAAAACCACAGAATAACAATATGGAATGGTTGTTGGAGAGATTGGGAGATTGGCACAATGAGACATCTGGAGAGGCGAGGAATGAAGTAGATCAGAAAGGAGCATAAGTAAAAGCCGTGTGGCAAGTGACACTGTGGTCCCCGGTAGGCTACTCTCCAGAGAACTCCAACAGTGATTGCCACTGAGGACCTCAATGGCCTTCACACTGGGAGCTACAGGCTCCCTGCAGCTTGCGCGGTGGTTTCCTTAATGTTCATCGGCTCGGATTTCAGCAGATTTCATGGATTTCTGCTCCAAAGATGTAATGGTAGATTTCACCACTGGAGTTACCAACAGCCGTACAAGAGGCTGCTCACCCAAGAAGAGGGAAAGAGAGGAAGAGAGCAAGATAGAGAGAGAGGGGGAAAAAAAAAAACAAAAAACAAAAAACATAACGCTACAGCACCTCTCCTCCCCAAAGGCATCTTTTGTGCAGTCGCGGAACTGCCCCATCCTCAAATCTCCACCTTTGTTCAGGACCTTATTTCCATTGCTGCTCTGTGATTACCTGGACTTTGAAAATAAAAGCCACTGCCAAGGCTTCCTTATCTAGATAGCAAACTGTGACTTGGTCATCCAGCGCTGCATGAGCTACACTGCAGACACAGCCACAAGAAGCTCACCATGCCCCAAGACACAGGTTGCTCTGTATATACTTGTGTGGCTGTTCTGTGCATACCCATTCCTAGGACACCGGAGTATCACCACAGCAGGAACACCTGAGCACCAGACCCAGAGCCACTGTAGCGCTGCTTGTCAGAACTCCAGACTCTGGCTTCCCGGAACTCCACAAGCAAGTATGCCTCGTGCATGCAAACTAATGTGCCAGTAGTTCCCAGGACACAGGTGCCAATGCTGTGCTCCATCCTGGAGCCATGCATGCTCCTTTTCCAGATCCTGGCTCCATAGCTGCTCCATGGGAGCCACACATCAGACACCAGTGCAGCCACCACTGTGACTGTGCCCAGGTTCTGAAGCCAGGGATAACAAGAATTCCATCAGCTACCACTTCCCACACTGGGGGGGAAAGAAATCAGAAAGACCCAATAGACCTCACAAATTTAGATCCCCAAACACCCACCGCCTGTGAGGGCACAAATAGCCTTGACTGATGAGGACCCCTTCACCAACACTGAGGGTTCCTGACAGAGTTACGGAGACCATGCCATTGAACCCTCACTGGAGCGGGAAGCACTACTGCCCCCAGTTGACGCCCTTACACACCCTCAGGAGAACATCATTTCATACCAAAATCAATTTGTGAAGTCTAGAAAAGGTGACCACTTTATCAAACGCACAAATACATGCAGAGCACAACAAGAAATATTGAAAACCAAGGGAACATGAAACCATTAAAGAAACACAATGATTTTCAGTAGCCTATTCTAAATACCTACAAATTTACTGACAAAACTATAATTAACAAAGCTTAGTGAGCTACAAGTGAACAGAGAGATTACTAACTCAGTATCAGAGAAACAATGAAAAAACCAAAATGGATGTCTGATAGAGAAATCATTTTTTTAAAAGAATCAAATGAAAATTACAGCTGAGGAAGAAAGTGAGAAAAAGAAAAGTGCAGAAACATCTGATCAGGCAGAAGTATCTCTGAACTCAAATAGGTCATTTGAGAATATCCAGTCAGAGAAGAAGACAGAATTAAGATAAAAGGGGGCCGGCGCCGCGGCTCACTAGGCTAATCCTCCGCCTTGCGGCGCCGGCACACCGGATCCTGTCCCGGTTGCCCCTCTTCCAGGCCAGCTCTCTGCTGTGGCCAGGGAGTACAGTGGAGGATGGCCCAAGTGCTTGGGCCCTGCACCCCATGGGAGACCAGGAGAAGCACCTGGCTCCTGCCATCGGATCAGCGCGATGCGCCGGCCGCAGCGCGCCAGCCACGGCGGCCATTGGAGGGTGAACCAACGGCAAAGGAAGACCTTTCTCTCTGTCTCTCTCTCACTGTCCACTCTGCCTGTCAAAAAAAAAAAAAAAAAAGATAAAAGGGAAAATGTCTGTTGAATTTATGGAACTCTTTCAAGAGCTTTACAGTTTGTGCTAGAACAGTTTTAAGAAAAGAAGAAAGTTTAAAAGGAGACTAACATTTTTAAAACAAGTAATGACTGAAGACTCTCCAAATCTGGAAAGGGACATGAACAACAGGTGAATGAATTTTACGTGTCTCCAGTCAGTGTCAACACAGAGAAGTCTTCCCCAAGATGTGATGTAGTCACACTCTCAAAAGCCAAGACAAAGAGATTACCAGATCTTTGAAAGCCTCAAGAGAAAAGTTCTTGACACACAAAGGGAGCCTCGTAAGGCTATTAGATTGTTGCAGTGGTAACTTTGGGGGGGGAGGTAATGGCTGTTTCAAAGTATTGACAGAAAAAAAAAAAAAAAAAAAAAAAACGCCAAACAGCAATATTTTACCTGGCAAATCTGTCTTTCAGAGATAAAGCAGAGATAAAGTCTTTTTCAGATAAACAAAAGCTGAGAGAGTTCATCACCACTTGGTCCACTTACAGAAATATTAGGGTTCTCTAAATGAAATGAAAAGATACTAATTAGTAGCATGAAAATATATGAGAGTACAAAACTCTCTGGTAAATAAGAATGTGGGCAAATTCAAAGTGCTCCAGTACTGCAATGGTGTTATACAAATCACTTATAACTCTAATATGAGGTAAAAGACAAAATTATTTAAAATAACTCTACATGAAATTTGTTAATGCATACATAAGGTAGAAGGTTGTAAATTATAACATAAAAATCAAAATAGATGAAGTAAAAATTTACACGCCAGCAAAATTAAGATGTTACCAGTGTAAAATAGACTCGTAACTATAGGATAATTTACCTATGTGGCAGATAATCAGAAAGCAAAAACCTATAAGACAAAGCGCAAGGAATCAAAGCCTACCACTTCCAAAGTAACATAATCATAAAGAAAAACAGGAAGCAAAAAAGGAAGAACAAAGGTATGCAGAACAGTCAGAAAAAAATCAACAATTAGCTTGAATATAAATGGATTCCATTCTCCAATCAAAAGAAACAGGGGCTTGCTGAATAAAAAAGCAAACAAGATCTAACTCTATGCTGCCTGAAAGAGATTCAGTTCAGCTTTAAGGACACGTATAGAAAGCAAGAAAAAAAATAATTACAAAATGAATAAGAGTTCAATTTATCAAGAAGATATATCAGTTATAAATACATATGCATACAACATTGCAGCACTTAAACACACAAAGCAAATATTAATAGATCTTAACAGATCTATTAATAAATGATAGTAGGGGGTCTTCCATATGATACTTTCAACAGTGAACAGATCATCCAAATAAAATTAGTAAGGAAATATTATAATTGAATGACACATTAGACCAAATGAATCTAACAGACATATATGAAACATTTTACTCAACAGCAACAGAAGCACATTCTTTGCAAATACACATGGACTATTCTCCAGGAAAGATTATATGGTAGGCCCCAAACACATCGTAACAGACTTGGGAAGATTGAAATCATATCAAGGAAATCAATGACAGAAGGCAAACTATAGAGTAAAATATGAAAATTAAATCTCATACTCTTAAAAAACCTATGGTTCAGCCGGCGCCGCGGCTCACTAGGCTAATCCTCCGCCTTGAAGCGCCGGCACACGGGGTTCTAGTCCCGGTCGGGGCACTGGTCCTGTCCCAGATGCCCCTCTTCCAGGCCAACTCTCTGCTGTGGCCAGGGAGTGCAGTGGAGGATGGCCCAAGGCCTTGGGCCCTGCACCCGCATGGGAGACCAGGAGAAGCACCTGGCTCCTGCCATCGGATCAGCGCGGTGCACCGGCCGCAGCGCGCCAACCGCGCCAACCGCGGCGGCCATTGGAGGGTGAACCAACGGCAAAAGGAAGACTTTTCTCTCTGTCTCTCTCTCTCACTGTCCACTCTGCCTGTCAAAAAAAAAAAAAAAAAAAAAAAAAAAAAAAAAAAAAAAAAAAAACCTATGGTTCAGAGAGGCCAAAAGAGTAATTTTCAAATACTTTGTTACAAATAATGATGGGAATACAAACACCAAATTTACTGGATGCAACAAAAACAGTTTCAAGGGTCAGGTTTTGTGGCATAGCAGGTGAAACTGCCACTTGGGATTCCCATGTCAGACAGCATCTGGGATCAAGTTGTGCATCGGTAGCCAAACCAGCTTCCTTCTAATGTGCACCCTGGGTGTGGAACAGATGTTGGTCAAGGTACTTGTGTCCCTGCCACCCATTGGAAAGACCTGACTGTCGCAGACATTTGTGGAGTGAACCAGCAGATGTAAGATCTTTCTCTCTCTCTCTCTCTCTCTCTCTCTCTCTCATGTGCGTGCTCTCACTCTCGCTTTTGCTATGCCTTTCAAATAAATAAAATGTCAAGAAAAGCAATCTCAAGAGGGAATTATATTTAGGATTTGTTTTTGGAAAGTTGTTTAGCTGCATACCACTGGGTGGGGGGAATTAGATCTGGGCCTATATTTATGTTAGTTTAAAATCTCAAAAAAGAAAAAAAAAAATGCTACTTGGACTTTATTATTTTTAGAAAAACAAACATGACCAAATAGTTTATCCCAGGAATGCATCAGTGATTTCATTTATAAAAGCCTATGAAATCCATTAGTGTAATATGTCACATCTGTAAGACAAAGAAAAATCATTTGATTATCTCAATAGGCCTTGAAATAGCCTTTGATTAATTTACATCTGTTGCTTGTGGGAAGTTGTGAATAAATTAGGAATAGACACATAGTTTCCAAACATCTTATGGAGCCTAAGATATATCAATGTTGTTCCAAGAAACAACAAACTGAAAGAATCCTTTTTGGGATTTGAACATATAATTATAAAGCTCTTCTTAAAGAATAAATAAGAAAAAACAGCAATTTTTTTAAAAAATATTCAAAGTAATGAGTTTTGCTCTATGACAAGAGCCTCGAGTAATCACTGATGTCATAAATAAGAGTGTCAATTGTTAAATCAACAACAGGAGTCACTGTACACTTGCTCCCCAGGGAGGACCTCTGTCCTTAATGTGTCGTACTATGAGAATTAATGGTAAAATTTGTCTTCAAACAGTACTTTATACTTTGTGTGCCTGTGTGGGTGCAAACTGTTGAAATCTTTACTTAGTATAGAGTTGATCTTCAGTATCAAAGATAATTAAAAATGAATCTTAATGAAGAATGGGATGGGAGAGGGAGTAGGAGGTGGGACAGTTTGGAAGTGGGAGGGCAGGTATGGAGGGAAGAACCGCTATAACCCACAAGTTGTACCTATGAAATTTACATTTATTAAATAAAAGCTTTCTATTAAAAAAAGTGCTTCTTTAGCAATGTTCATACAAATATTGGAGATCTTGCTTAAATCAAGATTCTGATTCAGTCAATTTAAGGCAGAGTCTAAGAGTCCACATTCCTAACCAGCTCCCAGGTGGTTCTGATGCTGCTGCTCCCTGGACCATGCTTTGCATATTAAGGGGGCATTTCAAATAAGCAGGAAAGGAATATTCATTCAAAACATGTTATTGATACATATTAGCATATTCAAGTAATCATTTATGAAGAATAAATGAAATTTTTGCCTCACATGATACAGTAAAATAACTGTCAAGTATCATATGATTAAGTTTAAAACAAGTCACATAACGATGAATACTTTAGGTAGCTTGGGTAGCATAGCTTTTCTAAGATTAGCCCTTAAGGTGAAAACCAGAGAAGAAAAAGATGAAGAAGCCTTCTATTTAAAAAATTTGAATTTTTGCATGTCAAAGGAAAATTTATGCCAAGTGATAAATTATAAAAATGTTTGCAACTACTTCATCTAAAAGCTTATGTTTCAATTTATAAAGATCTCTTTCAAATAAATAAGGCAAAAACACATACAGCAATAGAAAAATTTTAGGAAAGGATATGTACAGGAAATAATCCATAAAAGATATCTGAGGAACCAAAAAATAGATGAATATTTTCAAAGTGTTAGTAAATAATAAATATGAATTTAAAATATGTTATTTTTCCTATCAAATTGACATAAAATAAAAACAGTTTTGGAAAGGAAATGGAGAAGTTGGTACTCTCATAATTACTATAATCATTCTTTGGGACATTCAATAAATAGAAAAACCAATGGAAGACAGTGTGATTAGAAATTCTACTTCCAAAGAGGCAGGGAAAGAGGGAGGGAGGGAAGTATGATTATCTTCATGGGACTGTATCTATGAAATACATAAAATTTGTTTGCATCATATTAATAAAAATTTTAAGAAAAGATTTAACCTAAAGAAATAATGAAGGTTGCATATTATATATCTGTATATATATAAATATGTATACATGCTATAGGTGTGTATATATATTGATACAGATGTGAAATAGATATTTTTCTGTTTATTTTTTATTTTTATTTATTTATATAATGGGAACAGATTTCTTATATTTAATACATACAGTTTTAAGAACATAATGTTACTTCTCATCCCGCTTTCCTCTCTCCTTCTTCCTTTCTTGTTTTCAATTTTTGTGATGACATACTTTCATTTACTTTATAAATTGCAAGATGAATCCTCTAAACAAAGAATTCAATAAGTAGTAAGTAGAAAACCACTATTTCTCAGGAGTATAGAAAGGCTATAAATAGATCTCAAAATGTCAATTTCTGCCATAGACATTATTTTTTTGCACTCAATGTATTAGTTACTACAAATCATTAAAAAAAATAGTGTTATATATGTATTTTGGAAGACTGGCTGAAATAAATTATTTTTCTAATTTATGTGCCCACTCTATCAATTAGGGTCCTTTGGTAGTAAAAACAAAGACAGGTTTGGCTCAGGAAGGCAAAAGAATCTAAAGAACGAAATTCTAGAAAAAGGATAAGACTAGCAACCAGGCAGAGATCTACTCAGCCATCTTTCCTACCTTGTCTATCAAGACAAATGAGCACCAAATGTTTTATATCCCTCACCCTCATCCCACTCATCTTCCTGTCACTTCATTCAACATCCGAAGTGCTGGGGGAGCCAGACTAATTGTTCTATCTTGTCAACTGCCAGTTCCTTGGTTAGAGAAGGAAAAGGCTTCTTATTTACGATTCTACCAAGAAACACACAAAGGTAAGGTGGTATTGAAATAGCAAATTGGGAGTCTCTATGAAAGGAACAAATGCTAGATGAATCCAAATAGTCTAAAATATTTATTGACTCAGAGTTCCTTTCTGTGTTATCCAAATTTTTAACAATGAGAACCCATTGCTTTTTATTAAGATATAAAAACAATATATGGTAACATGTTTTGCAAGATACGAATTTATTTACTTTACATTGATTTCCAAATGTCATATATTACATAACTAGACCTATCATCCAACTGTTGATATGGTCTGAAAAACACAAGAGAACTTCATAAAAGTTGATTCAAAAACCTGCAATAAGAAGATAAAGTTTAGTTTGATGAAAACACTTTTGCAATGCATGCATAGAGTTTTTTGTAATATGCATTTTTCATGAAAAATTTAAGACCCATTCATGTGCATGGATTTCAAAAATTTTTTTGCCAAAATAAAATTACTTTTTCATCTCATTTTCCATCAGACTTCTTAAATGCCCTAATAGACAGACACTGGTTCCTTGTATCACATGAAGTACCTAATGGAGTCTCACTTTGATCCTGTGGAATGCATCTTAAAATGAGGTTTACATAAGGCCAAATTATACTGAGGAAATTTCTCCAGGTTTTTTTTTTTTTTTTTTTTTTTTTTTGACAGGCAGAGTGGACAGCGAGAGAGAGAGACAGAGAGAAAGGTCTTCCTTTGCCGTTGGTTCACCCTCCAATGGCCGCTGCGGCCGGCGCACCAAGCTGATCCGAAGCCAGGAGCCAGGTGCTTCTCCTGGTCTCCCATGCGGGTGCAGGGCCCAAGCACTTGGGCCATCCTCCACTGTACTCCCTGGCCACAGCAGAGAGCTGGCCTGGAAGAGGGGCAACCGGGACAGAATCCAGTGCCCCGACCGGAACTAGAACCCGGTGTGCCGGCGCTGCAAGACGGAGGATTAGCCTAGTGAGCCGTGGCACCGGCCAAATTTCTCCAGTTTTATGAAAAACCAGGACTTGGTATCATTCTCCAACTAATGTTCCAGTTCATAACAAGAAATGCTATAGAGAGACAATCTATTTGCTACTCTGTTCTACAGAGAGCCTTAGATATTATAACCAGGAACTCAAACTACCACATAGCTGATCATAAAATTCTTGGAACATCTCCATTTTACATGAATGTGATTTAGTTTTTAACTGCACTATGATGTTGAATTCTGAATCTACTTGTTCATTGCACAACCCCATGCTCAGAGTGATTAGGATCAAAATCAAAGACAGGGCACATATGATAACAACTACCATTCACTTTATAAGTGCCTGCTGCAGGTGGAGTTCAGCAGTAATGAGAGTTCATAATAACAAAAGTACATCGCAAGTGCAATATATGAATATAATTCTCAAAATCTGAGCAAAAAGAGCACTTATATTTTCCCATGATCAGTATCAGTTTTAAATACGAATGATTATGTTTTGCAGAATTCTTCTCAAATTCCAGTATTTTGAGCAAGTATAATATTCATATGAAAAATCAACTGAGTTTCAATTCTCAAGGATCCGGTCGAATGGTATAAGGGCATAATTCTGCTTTAAAACAGTTCTTTTTTCATGATTATATTAATTGGAAACTCCCAAGTGAAAAGTGAAGAATGCCTGTGTCCATGACACCCATCTATTTTCCAGAAATTTCCAGAATAGGGCTAGCATTGCGGCACAGCAGGTTAAGCCAGCAATGCCAGCAATCCATATGAGCAGTGGATTGATTCCCAGATGCTGCTCTTCCAATCAAGCTCCCTGCTAATGCACCTGCGAAAGCAGCAGAAGATGGCCTAAGTGCTTGAGCCCCTGCCACCAGTGTGGGAAACCAGAATAGAATTCCAGGTTCTTGGCTTCCACCTGCCCCAGCTCTGGGGTAGTAAACTACTGAATAGAAGATCTCTCTGTGTCTCTCTGTCTCTGTCTCTCCCCCTCAATCTCATAGCTTTGCCTTTCAAATAAAAATAAAATTTATTTATTTGAAAGTCAGGATTACACAGAGAATGGGAGAGACAGAGAGAGAGAGAGAAAGACCTTCCACCCACTGGTTCACTCCCCAAATGGCCAGGAGCTTCTTCTTGGTCTCCCACATGGGTGGCAGGGACCTAATCACTTTGGCCTCCTCCACTGCTTTCCCAGGTGCCTTAGCAGGAAGCTGGATTGGAAGTGGAACAGCAAGGTCTCGAACCAGCACAAATATGCGATACCATCATTGCAGGCCATGGCTTTACCCACTATGCCACAATACTGACCCCCATCAAATAAAAATTTAAAAAATCTTTCAAAAAAAAAAGAAATTTGTGAGGCCATTGCTGTGCTGTACCAGGTAAAGCCACCACCTGCAGTGCCAGCCTCCCATATGGGCACCAGTTCCATACCCAGCTGCTCCACTTCCAATCCAGCTCTCTGCTATGGCCTGCGAAAGCAGTGGAAGATGGCCCAAGTTCTTGGGCCCCTGCAACCACATGGGAGACCCGGAAGAAGCTCCTGGCTCCTGGCTTCAGATCAGTGCAGCTCCGGCCATTGTGGCCAATCGGGGAGTGAACCATCAGATGGAAGACATCTCTCTCTCTCTCTCTCTCTCTTTCTCTGCCTCTCCCTCTCTCTCTGTGTAACTCTTTCAAATAAATAAGTAAATATTTAAAAAAAGAAATTTGTAGATTGAAAATGAACTATTCAACTTTAAGTTAAAAATAAGCAATCAAATAATTTTTATTTTTATAATGCAAATGTGATTTTATTCCCTGTCATATGGAGACATTATTTGGGGCTCACAGACACTCATTTAATAAGCGTCATTATATCACTCTAACTTTGTGAATGTGGTCTCTAAACATAGCTAACGATAAGCAAAGTATTCCAAAAAAAGACTTACTCAATTAGTTCAATGAAATACAGAAGAAAGGAAAGATGTAAACTCTCAAGGAGAGCCTGCAAATAACATATTATTAAATACAAATTAACGCGGTGAAAATTTGTGAAGAAGAAGCTTACCCAACCAAAATTTGTTGTTAAAAGCTTTTCAGCAATTTAATGTTGAGCAATATGTAACCTTAGATTTAAAACTATTCTACTCAATGAAGTTCAAAAGTTTAGTGATGAAATGAGAAAAAAGAAAATTGAGTTTATTTATATGAGTGTGTGTGTGTGTATATATTTATGTATAACAAAGGTTTTTAAGTCATCATTTTCTAAACTGAATCTCTCAAATTAAGTCTTCAAATTGCCAATACATGTGAGCA
This sequence comes from Lepus europaeus, assembly GCF_033115175.1. Lineage (NCBI taxonomy): Eukaryota > Metazoa > Chordata > Mammalia > Lagomorpha > Leporidae > Lepus > Lepus europaeus. The sequence continues at coordinate 31,795,700 of NC_084828.1, forward strand.
ATAAATTTGCATTTATTAAATATCCAAACCCCAAAATAATGTAAGATTTTTAAAAACAAGCATATTTTGTTCCAAAAGTAAATGTGATGTACAAAATAAATTCATCTTACCTATTTCTGCATTCTGATAGTGATTGCTATATCCAATAACAGAATGATAGTTTATTGCATAAATATAGGACAGATTATCTTCATAGAGCCAATCAGACAATCAAATTAATCCAAATATTGAGAGAAGTTCATAGCATTTTAGAAAAATGTACTATTTCATTGACAACTTTCTTTTCCCATTTTATAAATTGATGCAATCTCAATACTTTAATTTGCTATTAATTACATTAAGCCTTAATGAGCATTTGCTAAACTCACAGTGATGCTCAGAAAAGAGACAAGATTCAGTGGCTATATTTCTGTTAGTACAGATAAAAGGATTCTAAGCTTTTTCACTCTTATCTAGGTTGCTTGCTTATGTGCCCAAGATGTGATCTTTGAGTTTTATTAGATATTTTGCTGTATTGTTAGAAGTGACTTTCAGCCTACCACTGAGATGACCCCCAGATATGTCTCCTCTGGGGCATTATGTCCCATCTAAGATTATCAGCTCCAAAGGTTAGGTTGCCAGGTAAGGAGGTGAGGAATGTTTACTTTTTATTTTGAAACTGTAAGTAAAATTGCTGGTCAGTTTATGTCTGGATTCAATAGTCTTGCAGGGCAGTAAGAGAAAAATCCAGTTTGGGTTAGGAAATGGCAATGCTCTACACAGAACCATCTCATTGTGTTGCTTATTGATTGGATGGCAATGTTGTCCATGTACCTATTTTCCTTCTGTGATAACTGGTGTTCAAAGCATATGATATAGCAAAACACATTATGCTACATATTATGGGAACCTAAGTTGATTGTTATTAATTAGGTTAATCATCTTTATTTTTGTTAAAAAACAAGAACCTTGTTCTTAAATTTGGAGTACAATCAAGGCAGTAAGACATCCACCTCTTGCCCCTGTTTGGAATAAAGGCAGAATTAGCTTGGTTAGGGTTAAAAGGTCAGAATTGAAGGTCATCCTTTTTGTCAATATGCAAATGAAAAGCTGTTTCAGACAGAGGGTTATGGTTTGATGGACCAATGAACACAAACATTATTATGCCACCTAGAGCATATTCACAGTTGAAGGCAGGTCTCTGAAATGTGAACACCTTATTTGTTTTCTTTTTTAAAGATTTCTCAGAATTATGAAGGGGCTACATTTACTCCCTTGATAAGGATTTAAACAGCGTTATTGCACACCAGGTCAGATTACCAGTGGCTGCAGAATTGCCGTTTTAGACCACACATTTCCAAAGGTAAAAGTTACAACAGCCAAGATGAACTCTTTACAAGTGGAAGCCTCGAATCTTGAATTTCAGATTTATGCACTTCATATCAAAAGTCATATTGGGCCATATCTGATCTTTGCAGGTATCTTATAAATTAAGATAGGATTTTTCAAGAACCTGAATCACTGAAGGCTAAAGGTGTGAAGCACAAGATCGGAAAGGCTGCCTAGGCAAACTACCCGGCATCCACAAATGCAAGCAATATACAAATGCTCTGTGTGAAACAGGTATGCCCTCTTTCATGCCAATATTTTTCATAAAATGTCAAACTTTTATCTAGTGTAAGTATGAATCTTTTTTTCAGAATTCAACTGTTCTTTAAATTTGCATTCAGATCATAATGTTGTTTATTAACAGTAGACTCTGAAAGCATGAGCAGTTCTAATCAAATGTCTAAATCACATTTAATCATAGGCACATTGATACTGTCAAATGAAAAGTCAACAACTGCACAGCATTTAAGCAAAGGACTGCAACTATCAATTTCATGCAGTCAAGTTTTAAGTTGCACTGTCGCTGTCTTGTTTTTCACTACGAATTCTCCCATTTCTGTAATCAGGATCAATGTGGAGAGCAAACCATTTAGTTTAGTCTTCATTATAGACCCTTTCCCACAGAAACGTGTTAAAATAAAAGGTCAGAGATACGACCTCTCCAGCCCTGGGCTGATAGTCTCAGAACTCTCCCCAAATAACCTTTCACCTCTCCTGAACTCTCGTGACCCCAAGAAACCCATTAGGTTCCCAAACAGCTCATCCAGCTGCTCCTTTCTACCCTTTCCTCTCCTGAACTCTGACCTTAACCCTTATAGTAGATTTCCTTCAGGCTAGTGGGCTTGTGGTATCAAATATCTGAATGACTGGGGTGCTTTTTACTCCTCATACAAAGTGCTGAATTCTATTTTTAATCATAATGTAGATAATGACATTAAAAGATACAAGCATCCTGTCGTAACTAACGAACAGAATAAATGAGACTCACACTCAGGAACAAACTTCATACAACATGACTTGGTGCCAGGGGTCTGAATTTTCTTTGAGGAGGAAAGAATACTCTACAAATAAACGAGAGATTAAAGACTAAAAAACAGCACTACAAAGCAAAAGGACAACTGATTGAGATCAGGACCTCTTCCATGGAGAGGGTAAGAGAGCAAGACAAATACTTAAAGGAGGTTGGCTAAATCAGAGGAGGCAGCCAGCATTAATAACATCTTCTCTGGAAAATTTTTGGCTTGTGACAACCCATTATAATGTCAACCACATTTGACCAAAGAAAGAGTATTTCCTATTCCATTCTAGTAGTTCTGAACCATACTAAAAACACCATTCAGTATAGATAGTTATTTTACTTAAATAACTGCTTATATTAACAATTTTATGCAAACTCCAACTTGTTCTACATTTTTAGTTTCAACAGCTTCACAGAACTTCACTAGGTTTTCAATTCAACAAATGTTCATAAAACACCTCCAAAGTGTCAGCCACTACACCAAAACTGAGGATGAGTAAAATGACTTACATGCTAAAATGTTTGCTGTCTGGTAGAAATCCTCTTTAAAAATAGATAAGGTTCAAGGTAAGTAATAAATTTCACAGTGGCTTATAAAGGATATTCAAAAAATTCATGAAAAATGCAAATTTTAAAAAATCATGCATAGATTTCAAACTTTTTTTACAACAAAATAGCCTTATCTTTTAGAAATATTTTCAAGAAACTTTTAAAAGTATTTTCATCTGTAACATCAAGAAAAAATTAAATACGTAATTAAATTTGCTGCCACTGAGATGGTGGGAGCTACCAGAAGAGACACAATCCAAAATCATTCATTTACTCAGCAAATATTTACTGAGCACCTGCACATACCAGGATAGTACCAGTAGATGGAGATAATACAATCGTGGGCAACATAGACAAAAATCTCTGCCCTCATTGTATGTATTCACATGCTCTATAATGGTATAGTAAATAAGACAAATTAAGTAATATAGTTGATATGTACCATATAGCATAAACAGGAGTAAAGGATAAAGTAGAAGATAGGAAATGAAATATTGAGAGAGGTAACATTTAAAATATTCTTGGACAGCCTCTGTGAAAGATCAGTTATGCTGATTTCACTTCCTTTGGATAGATTCCCAGGACTAGGATGGCTGGGTCATATGGTAGTTCTATATTCAGATTTCTGAGGCTTCTCCATACTGTCATCCATAGTGGCTGTACCAGTTTACGTTCCCACCAACAGTGGATTAGGGTACCTTGTTTCCCACATCCTCACCAGCATTTGTTGTTTTTTGATTTCTGTATGAAAGCCATTCTAACAGGGGTGTGGTGAAACCTCCTGTGGTTTTGATTTGCATTTCCCTGGTGGCTAGTGATCCTGAGCTCTTTTTTCCCTGTGTCTGTTGGCCATTTGGACTTTCTCTTTTGAAAAATGCCTGTTTAAATCATTTGTCCATTTCTTGACTGAGTTGTTTGTTCTGCTGTTGTTGGGTTTCTTGAGCTCTTTATATATTCTGGGTATTAATATTTATCAGTTGCACAGTTTGCAAATAATTTCTCTCATTTGATTGGTTGTCTCTTCACTTTGCTAAGTGTTTCTTTTGCAGTGCAGAAGATTCTCAATTCTATGTAATCCCATTTGTCAATATTGGCTTTAATTGCTTGTGCCTCTGGTGTCTTTTACAAGAAGTCTTTGTCTATGCCAAAGTTTTGCAGGGTTTCCCTAATGTTCTCTAATAATTTGATGGTATTAGGTCATACATTTAGGTCTTTGATTCATTTTGAGTGGATTTTTGTGCAAGGTGTGAAGTAGGGATCTTGCTTCATACTTCTGCTTGTGGAGATCCAGTTTTCTCAGCACCATTTGTTGAAGAGACTGTCCTTGCTTCCAGGGATTGATTTTAGTTCCTTTATTGAATATAAGTTGGTTGTGGATGTGTGGGTTTATTTCTGGCATTTCTATTCTATTCCATTGGTCTATTCATCTGTTTTTGTACCAATACCAGGCTGTTTTGATTGTAACTGCCCTATAGTATTTCTTGAAATCTAGTACTGTGATGCTTCTGGCTTTGTTTTTATTGTACAAGATTGCTTTAGCTATTCCATGTCTCCTGTATTTCCATATGAATTTCAGCATCATTTTTTCTATATCTGAGAAGAGGTCCTTGTTATTTTGATTGGTATTGCATGGAATATGTACATTGCTTTCAGTACTATGGATATTTTGATGATACTGATTCTTGCAATCTATGAACAGGGAAGATTTTTCCCTTTGTTGTGTCTTCTGCTATTTCTTTCTTTAATGTTTTGTAATTATCATCATAGAGATTTTGATGTCCTTGGTTAAATGTATTCAAAGTTATCTAATTTTTTGTAGCTATTGTGAATAGGATTGATCTTAGAAGTTCTTTCTCAGCCATAGCATTGTCTGTGTATACAAAGACTATTAATTTTTGTGTTAATTTTATATCCTGCCATTTTACCAAACTCTCTTATGAGTTCCAATAGTCTCTTAGTGAAGTCTTTTGGATCCCCTATACATAGAATCATGTAATCTGTAAATAGGGATGGTTTGACTTCTTCCTTCCCAATTTGTATTCCTTTGATTTCTTTTTGTTGCCTAAGGGCTCTGGCTAAAACCTCCAGGACTATATTGAACAGCAGTGGTGACAATGGGCATCCTTTTCAGGTTCTGGATCTTAGTAGCAATGCTTCCAACTTCTCCTCATTCAACAAGATGCTAGCCATGTAGTTGTCATATATTGCCTTGATTGTGCTGAAAAAATGAAGTCCTGTCATTTGCAACAAAATGGATGCAACTCGAAAACATTATACTTAATAAGATAAGACAGTTCCAAAAGGACAAATACTATATGTTCTCTCTGATCTGTGATAACTAATATACTACCTAAAAGGTAATCCATAGAAGTGAAAATGACACTTTGAGATACAATGAATTCAAACAGCCCTTGTCTTGACTGTTGAGGAACATTTTTTATACTATATGGGGAACTCTTTACTTATTACAGGATTAATCTTATGTGTATTAAAGTTAATTGAAAATAGATCTTAGTAAAAAAAATAAGAATGGGAATAAGAGAGGGAGGAGGAAGAGGGGTGGGAGTGTAGATGGGATGTTGGGTAGCATGGGAAGAATCACTATGTTCCTAAATTTTTGTTTATGAAATGCATGAAGTTTGTATACCTTAAAACTTTTTTTTTACCTAGGTAAAAAAAATAAACATGTTCCAATCAGGGATAAAAAAAGAAAAGATGAGTTATGAGTAAAAACCTGTTTGGAAGAAATCTACCAAGTAAATGAGAAATTGGAACAACCATATCTGAGACAGAGTAAATAGTATTAGCAAAGGCACTGAAGATTGTAAGATAGCATATGTTTAGAGAATACCAAATTGTGGCACTCAGTTTCTTATATATGCTCCTAGGAATGGCAAGAAAAATAGAGGTTAAATTGGGACAAAAGTGTGAGGAGCCCTATTCACCTTGCTAAGAAATCTGAAATTTATCAGCAAAGTTAAACCACATCATAAGTTTTCAAGCAACATTATGATGAGGCTTATGATGCTACAACTTATGATGCTGCAAGTGTGTCTGAAGCAATGCCACTCCAGCTTGCAGAATGGCTAGGATTTAATTATGTTTAAACCTAAATAAACCAACAACTCTCCAGTTGTGAGTTTTCTGTACATTCATATATGTTGATTTCAACTTACACATAGATGCCAGGGGACAAAATTGCAGATGTAGAAGATAGTACAAATGAGAAGGTGAAACCACAAACAAAAAATAAGATACATTGATATTACAGGGAAAAAATGGCATCTTATTATAGAAAGGAGAAAACAATGAGTGGTAACTGTTTAAGAATATTTATTGTGTAGCTCATTAGTTATTGTGCATTTAAACACCATATATTTTTATTAAATACCTGCTCTTTAAAGTATTTTAAAAGCAATAAAATGTGACCTATTCTGTGTTTTTTATACAAGCAGTAGTTCTTAAAGCCTGGTATTTAAACCTCTGGGTTTCCCAAGACATTTTCAGGAGGTCCACAAGTAGGATGTATTTCCAAAATAATACTCTAAAACTATTTGCCTTTCTCTTTATGAGAACATATGAAATGACAGTGGTAAAGCAGTTGTTCAGAAAGGTTATCAGGAATCATGAGTGGACACCTGACAGTAATAGTTATTATAGACCTCATTGCCATATACTCCTAGGAAAAGAGAACAAAGCCAGTTTCACAGAAAAGGTTATTTGATTAATCATGAAATTAATAAAACCCTACTTACAAATACACATTTTTAAATATTATGTGTGATGAAAATGAAAAATATACAGGAAACACATCTACCAAAATATAGTAGTTGTCTTAAACAAAAATGTTGTTTTTGTTACCAGCTGAACTAGCCACTTCCTGGCTGAAACATCATCTTTTCATGAGTAAATGATTGATTATGATTATTCATAAAAGTATGTGGTAGACAGTTTCTTTCAAATGAGCAAAATAAGTTTTTCACTTCAAGGAAAACATGAATATGTTGCCAATGACAAAATTTGAAATTTCAAGAAAAATTCAGTGCTCTGTAAAACTTAAGGCTTCACAACTTCTAAGTATTTTATAGATTCTCCTGATGAAATGGGCAATAATATTAAGAAATGTGGTTTTGTACAACATATAAGGATTATTTACATGAACCACATAAATCAGTAAATCATTTATTTTCCAGATGGTCAATGTCCACAATGATATAAGTTCAGACAGGGATTAAAGGTCTATTCATACAGCAAGACAGAAAAATTGATTTTAATGACAATGTGAAATGTTCACTATCGTAGTAATTTCTATTGAAGCTAACCTATAGGAATCTATTAGTTGTTTTTTAGAAAAGACTTTTATTTTTTAAAGACAGATTTCAGAGTTTTTAATTTTTTAATCTTCATTTATTTAAAAGGCAGAGAGAAGAAAAGAAACAGAGACAAAGACAGAGATTTTCCATTTACTGGTTCACCGCCTAAATGTCCGCAACCACTGGGTGTGGCCAGGTGAAAGCCAGGCACCCAAAACTCAGCCCAGATCTCCCAAGTCTGTGAAAGATATCCAAGACCTTTAGCCATCATCTGTTGCATCCCAGGGTACCCAACAGCAAGAATCAGAAGCAGAGTAGCCAGGACCTAAACCAGACAATCTGATATGGGATGTGGTTATTCCAACCAGCCACTCAAATTCTGTTGCAAATGCTCACTCTTCTTCATAAGCTTTAGTCAAAACAAAAACCTGTACAGATTCAGTGTAGAAGAAGTAAAAGAATCTACCTATATTCTATATTTAAAACATTAAAATAGGCCGGCGCCGCAGCTCACTAGGCTAATCCTCCGCCTGCGGCGCTGGCACCCCAGGTTCTAGTCCCAGTTGGGGCGCCAGTTCTGTCCCTGTTGCTCCTCTTCCACTCCATCTCTCTGCTGTGGCCCGGGGAAGACAGTGGAGGATGGCCCAAGTGCTTGGGCTATGCACCCGCATGGGAGACCAGGAGGAAGTACCCAGCTCCGCTGCGCCGGCCATAGCGGCCATTTGGGGGGGATGAACCAATGGAAGGAAGACCTTTCTCTCTGACTCTCTCTCTCTCTCACTGTCTAACTCTGCCTGTCAAAAGAAAAAAATTAAAATAATTGGCTGAAATATGCACTAGTGCCAATCATCTAGTTTTTGAGAAAGATATAGCTATTTTCACAAAGTTGTTAGCTACATAACAGGTATATTGTCATCTTAAAACAAATTATTGAGGTCAGGTGTTTGGCACAGTGGCCAGGACACTGCGAGGATGCCCACATCCCATATCAGACTGCCTGGTTCAAGACCCAGCTCCTCTGATTCCAATAGAGCTTCCTGCTGAAGCACATCCCGAGAGGCAACAGATGATGTATTAAGTATTTGTGATATGAGAGCTCTGAATAGCATTCCAGGCTCCTGGCCCAGCTCTGGCTGTAGGCTATTGGAAAGTGAACAAGCAGCTAGAAAATCCTTCTCTCTCTCTCTCTCCATCCCTCCTTCCCTTTTAAATAGAATAAAATAAATAAATAGATTTTTTAATTAACACATATATTTAAATTTTTTGTTTTAATGTATAATATAGATACTACTAAGAATATCAATAACTTAAACAAAATGATGTAGAATTGCCAGAAATAATAAAAAAAATTAAGGTGCACAGAAAAGTTGAGTTTCAAGTAAACATGAAAACTTTTAATATGCATATGTCTAATGTAATATTTGAGACCTATGACTCAGGTAATATTTGAAATATATGTCTAATAAAAATATCCATCACTTATTTGAAATTAAAATTTAGGTATATATCTGTATTTTATATGGTAAGACTACCTTGGTACTTTCAATAATCTAGAAGAGTCCTGAGACCATGATTTGAAAGCCACTGCTTAAATGCCTTCTGCAGTTTAACTTTTCTCCATTTCTCTTCCTTTTTTCTTTCTCTTAATCAGATTTAGTGAGGTTAACTCTAATTTCTACACAAGCCTTATTGCTTCTAGAATTAATGCTATTGAACATTTTGTTTATTAAATCAGTTCTATACATAGCTTGTTTATCTATGTATATTTTGTTCAAACACAAAGTAAATTTGCTGTAGTAGTAAAACTGATAAATGTATTAAGTTTTGCAGTACATTTTATGGATAACATTGGTGGGCCCTTATACATTATATGAAAACATGTTGGAAATGCTTTTATTAAAATATTGAGTAATGATTAAAATGGCTCCTACACTTACTTTATATAGATCCTTTTTTTGTATGATGGTAGAAAAATGAAGTATTTGGTGTAGATGGCTTAAACTTTGAGATTTCAGACAGGTGTTCAAGAAGACCTAATGAGATGTAATGCTTCTCATAAATATATTGTCAATACAAGTTATTCTTTCAATTCATTTAAAAGGCAGAGAGACAGAGAAAGCTCTTCCATGTGTAGGGTCATTCCCCAGATGCCTTCGATACCCAGGGACAGGCCAGGCAAAAACCAGGAGCCTAGAACTCCACCTGCGTTTCCCTTGCAGATGGCAAAATCCCAACCATTTGGCCCATCACCTGCTGCCTCCCATGATGGGCATTAGCGGAAAGCTGGAGTTGGAAGCAGAGCCAGAAATTGAACCCAAGCACTCTGAGACAGGACATAGGCATCTCAAGTAATGCTATAACCACTGCTCCTAACTCCTGCCCCTCAACTTTGTGTTAATGTTTCCAAGTACCTTTCCTGTCCAGCTGATTAGATGCATTCTTGCACTGGAAATGAAAGCACTTTGCATCCCTTATGGAAAACAATAGGCTTTGAAATGGATTACAAGTTAAACTTGTGAAAATTGAGCCCAAAATTATGATTGCCTTACTCCTCTGTCTCAGCATAAAGAGATTGTACCTGTGGAGCAATCGCTGGTCCCAAATGACTTCTTGTCTGAAAAATGAACTCAGTACTACAAGACCTTGCATGCTATAACTGTACATAAAAAATCTTATTCTTAAAAACAAGAATGTGAATCTCTAAACTAAATTCATTAAAAATTTCATTTCAAATTTGTATATAAACAGAAAAATTGCCAGCGGTTATCTCAGGAGGTTAACATTTTTTTTATTTGCTATTAACTTTTTATTTTTTTTTATTTTTTATTTTTTTTGACAAGCAGAGTTAGACAGTGAGAGAGAGAGAAACAGAGATAAAGGTCTTCCTTCTGTTGGAGGTTAACATTATCGAGAACTTCTCCTTTCCTATTTATACACATCTATGAAATAATTTATATCTTTGGGATACATTTAAAATCAGAAAAAAAGTGAAAAGATAAAATTTATTTTGCTTTTCCAAAGTAGAGTCATATTTCACAAACTATTCTTTTTTTATTTTTATTTATTTTTTTATTTTTTGACAGGCAGAGTGGACAGTGAGAGAAAGAGACAGAGAGAAAGGTCTTCCTTTTTGCCATTGGTTCACCCTCCAATGGCCGCACCAGGCTGCGGCCAGCGCACCGCGCTGATCCAAAGCCAGGAGCCAGGTGCTTCTCCTGGTCTCCCATGGAGCGCAGGGCCCAAGCACTTGGGCCCTCCTCCACTGCACTCCCTGGCCACAGCAGAGAGCTGGCCTGGAAGAGGGGCAACCGGGATAGAATCTGGCGCCCCAACCGGGACTAGAACCCGGGGTGCTGGTGCCACAAGGCGGAGGATTAGCCTAGTGAGCCATGGCGCCGGCCTCACAAACTATTCTTTAATGTATTGACTTTACAACTCATCTTGGATTTCTTTTCAAACAATGCCAGACCCATGTCTTCTAATCACCACATTGCATGAGTTAACCAAATGCTTTTATTCTTTCTGTATTGATGAGCACCTTTGTCACTATTTCAAACAGTGGTACCATGAACATGATTATACAAACCTCTTTGTGCAACCCTAGGAAGTTCACATGGCAGTAGAATGAAATAAAAAATTTGGTTTAGAGTGGCAATACTGGTGGAAAGGAAGCATGTATGGCATAATTTTTATTTCTATGCTATTTTGTGGCAGTTACACAGAGGGTGTTATCTTCCTGAGAGCTCACGGAAGGCTTAGAAATGCCGAAGAAGTCACGTAAAAGGAATCTCTTTGTTACAAGCCTGTGTCCAACACCCTAACTTGCTCTGTGTAACACCCGGCCTAACCCACTGCTAACGTGCGGCAGCTGGGCCATTCAAAACTACATTTCTCAGACTGTTTGGAGGCTAGACAATGATATAACTTCTGCCACACTCTTGTTGAGAATATCTAAAAACTGAATCAAATATAGGGGAAAAAAAAAAAAAATCTGAGGCATGCATTTTGCTGGCGAGGACCAAGGCCGAGCTGGCAGTTACAGCGGTGACTTCCCCGTGTGCTAGGTGGACTCCTGACTCAGCTACTTCCTAGAGCAGCAGAAGCATATTTCTGGATCATGGCAGAGTGGCCTGGAATGGAAGTCAGCAGTATTCACAACAGATTCGTAATTTGTCAGCTTCTTGCTTCTGTGGTAGGAGTTCAACGTCTCAAGGCAAAGGCATAGTATTTCCAGGAGCTACTGAATTGTCCCCAGGTGTTAAGGCCTAACCTGCCTCGACATTCCTTCCAATAATTTTGAATGTTCTCAATTCTCTTCAGAACATTCTGTGTTACTTGTATTATCTCTAGCAAAGATTATCAAGCAGCAGCTACATCCAGTCCGTGGCTTATTTCCATGTAGCCTACAAACTAAAAATGCTTTTTACATTTTTCACAGCTTAGAAGGCAAATAAAAAGAAGAAGAATATTTTGTGACACATGGAAAATGTGAGCTTCGAATTTCTTTGCCCATGAATTTCAAGATGTGTTGGAACACACTACTTTCTCACATTTGAGTATTAGCTATGGCCATTGTCTGGTACAACAGAATCAAACAGATGTGACAGAGACCGTATGACTCACAGAGCCTGAAATATTTCTTACTGCTGTATAATATCTAATAGATATGACACTAAAATTTGCCAACAGCTGTTCTAGAGTGAATGTTCTTGGTTCCATGAGCACTTAGTAACACAGCTGCCAGTGTATTAAGAAATGTAAGAACATGGTGGCACAAATTACAAACAACACAGTACATTGACGTTTAAGTCACTGATTTCTATTTCTCAAAGGTGATTTTCCATATCTACAAAGTTGTAAAGACCCTACAAACCATGGTAGCCGTGGGTACTGCTCACCAACTGTTTCTGTTTCTCCTTGTGGGCATACAGCAAAATGACAAGTCTGTGTTCCCTTGATGTTTAACATGACCACGTGACTTGCTTTGGCCACTAAAATTTGAGCAGAACTAAATGCATCTCACTTTAACACAGGAGTTTAAAAGCCAGTGAATGATTTTCCATGCTCTCTTTTTTCCTGTAACAATTATTTGCCAGCAACATTGAGATGGATGCTCCATCAACCTGAATCTTTCTCTGATGAATAGCAGCCCATGCCAGCTTCCAGGCAGGGAGCATGAGTAAGAAATTAATCTCTGTTGCAATTTTTATTTTTAATTGATGTATTTATTTTTATTTGAAAGGCAGAGACAGAAATCTCCAATCTACTACTCCATTCTCTAAAGCCTGCAACAGCCAGGGCTGGGAACTCAATCGGAATCGCCACATGAGTGGCAGAGATCCACATTTCTTGACCTCTCACCTGTTCCCTCTCAAGGCACACATTAACAGAGTCCTGGGGGCCAGTGCCGCGGCTCACTAGGCTAATCCTCCACCTGCGGCACCGGTTCTAGTCCCGGTCGGGGCGCCGGATTCTGTCCCAGTTGCCCCTCTTCCAGGCCAGCTCTCTGCTGTGGCCCGGGAGTGCAGTGGAGGAGGGCCCAGGTCCTTGGGCCCTGCACCCGCATGGGAGACCAGGAGAAGCACCTGGCTCCTGGCCTCGGTTCAGCGCGGTGCACTGGCCGCAGGGCACTGGAAGCAGCAGCCACTGGGGGGTGAACCAACGGAAAAGGAAGACCTTTCTTTCTATCTCTCTCTTACTGTCCACTCTGCCTGTCAAAAAAAAAAGAAAAAAACAACCGAGTGCTGGAAATGAGAATAGAGCCAGGACTCAAACCCAGGCACTCTGATAGGGGATGTGGGCATCCCAAGCAGTGTCTTAACCCATGTTCCAGATGCCAGCTCCTAACTTCTGCTGGTGTAAGGAACTCAGATTTGGGGGTGTTGTTACTGTAACCTAACCTAAGTTGACCTGACTGATACTTTACTATAAATATATATATATATATTATATATAATATATACCTATATATAAATATATAGGTATGAATGTTTTAAACTTATATCAGATATGCAAAATATAAATTTGCCTTCTCTATTTCTAAACAGATCATATTTTGATCAGATCTCATTCCCACAGATAGTGGAGGGAAATATTGAACATGTTAGTGATGACAAACTTTGTAGTTTTTGTTGTTGCTTGTTTCAAAATCTATTTAGGTTAACTTCCTATTGGGTAAATACTCAGTGCATCCAAAATTTAAATCGTCATCCCTAGTGAGCTAAATTCCTTTACTCTAAAGAGACAAGTCTCCCCCTTCTTCATCAAGCTGATATCTGTGTGAAGGGAGATTCTTAAGTTTCCCAGTGGTGGGTGAGACTGTCGATGTTTACATTCTTCCCCATGCAATGTTACTTCATCCTATTGCACTGTGCTGTATGGTTGGTCCTTGGCTGTGATGAAATTAGGATTTGGCTGGGTCTGATTGGCTCTTTGGACAAGGTAGTGGCCTCTACTGCTGAAGATATAGCCATGAGGTACTTGGACGCACCATCTCCGCATTTGACCCCAGGTGCTCTGATTCTCTCAGTCCTCCTTCCTTGCCATGTGAAACCCTCAGTTGTTTTCTCTCACTCTCACCAAAAGTGCTCAGAGCTCAGTGGAGCTGTCTTCAAGTTCACTTTTCCTGGCTTTTTCTAATCTACTGCTGGTGCCAATTTGGTAGCTCCCAAGAGACAGTTTCACTCAGCATCTTGTCACTCACCATGAGGTATGTCTAGCATTTCCCAAAGCCTATGTACATGTCTCCATGCCCTTCAGTTTTTGAGTTTTAATAATATAGTGGGAGCAAGGGAACCCTCTGTCTCCTACTCCTGCCATGTATTTCCCCTGGCTCTCACCTTCTCCTTTACCTGCTTCTGGGGGCTGAAAGGTCTCTCCACTGCATCTTCCAGCTGTAGAGGATTCTCTGTTCTTCTTCAGTCCTGGTTATTCACCCTCCACTACTCCGTGGCAATTGAGGCTAAACAGCCATAAGCAATGAAAGTGGCTACCAGAAGATCCTGCAGAAGATAGTTCCAAAATATTATCCTTGTTAATTGCTCTCTGTAGACCCAGACATTAAAAATCACAAAAAGCATACATGCTTGAATATAAGGTGAGGTTTCTTTTCAAAATCATCTCTCAGAAAGAAGAAAGTCATCAGATAGAATCTCTAATCTTAAATAGTGTCCTCTTATTTTAACAATAACATTTCAATTGGGAAAGATCCATTAACTCAAAATAATGACAAGATTAAATTCTTAGTAAGAGAACATAAATTTACGCATAACTAATAATTATACCTGGAGTATAATCTGATAACCAAAAGTTTTAGATCTAAGCACACTTTTATTGTATCACCATAAAAGATAAAATTATAGTGGGGCCGGCACCATGGCGTAACAGATAAAGCTGCCACCTACTGTGCCAGCATCCCATATGGGTGCCAGTTGCTCCACTTCTGATCCAGCTCTCTTCTATGTCCTGCAAAACCAGTACAAGATGGCCCAAGTCCTTGGGCGCCTGCAACTGCTTGGGAGACCTGTAAGAAGCTCCTGGCTCCTGGCTTCAGATCAGCACTGCTCTGGCTGTTGCGGCCACCTGGGGAGTGAACCAGCAGGTGGAAGACCTCTCTCTCTGCCTCTGCCTCTCTGTAACTTTGGCTTTCAAATAAATACATCTTTTTTAAAAAGATAAAATTATAATGACTAGGTTGTCAAAATAATGACAACCAAATGGATATTTGAGGCTTGGAGTAAAATTTCCAGGGCTGCGTCACTGAAAAGTTGTACAAGAGGTATATCTTCATCAACTTATATGGAAAAGAAGATGCTAAGTTACAGTCATAGCAATACTGTGTCAAAAGGGTACTTTTTGGAAAATACTTCTTTCTATTATATTTTGGCATTATTAGATATTCTTGCAAGTTATGAATTTTTGTATAATTGTTTCACAGAATGGAAGCATGGAAAATAGCCGTATTTGCTCATTACTAATCATTTAAAAGATTATGTGATTTTAATTTGTATGTCAACAAACATAATGTTTAAATTTTATAAGTAGAGCTTTAAACTGTATCCCTAGAAGTCTGTAGACTCAAGTGGACATACAAAACAGAATAAGTAAACAAACAAAAAACTTCCTTTAAATCTTCTCTTTGGAGATTTGAATTTTGTTGATAGTCAACAAATCACACAATTTTAAGCATTTCCAGATAATATTCTACATGAATGTAGTACCTACTACTTAGGAGTGAGATACTTTTTTCAAAGTTTCCAAATCATTGTTCACTCTGAGCACTTTGGAGTTAGCAGGTTTGTATGATTTTTTTGAAGTATCTTCCACTAATGATATTCAAAGCTAACATTTCCATCTGCCATTAAAAGTGCTATTAGTAATGATCACATAATGAAAATGAGCCTTTTCCAATCTAGAGGTGCTGCAGGACACTGCATTCCCCTTTCACCTCTAAGCACCCAAACCAAACCAAGCCTCAGGCAATTCTAGCATAGCACTCACTGGCATCTGCACCTCAGAGTTGATCCCAAGGAGTGCTTCGTGTTTTGCATCAGTTGAGCAAAACAAAGAGATTTCTGTTTGGAAACAGAAAGTGTCCTACAAAGAGAGAAAAGGGAACTTAAAAAAAGAAGAAGAAGAAAAGGAGGAGGAAGAGAAAGAGGAAGAGGAGGAAGAGGAAGCTGGAGAAGAAGAAAAAGAAAAACAGCAAACTGTGAAGAGCATGAAAAGGCCTGGTAGAAAGGGGGTTTGGTGAGAAATCAACTTGCAATGTAATCCCAAGTGTAGAACCACTTTAATTTTCTAGAAATGGCAAATTTCTGCTTGAAGGAGTCTTACCAAAATAGTTTTTTAAATTCATAATTATTTGAAATAAATCTAGAAGAAAATAAAACTGGGTGTGTACCTACAGTGCTTTTCAAACAAAAACAAAAACAAAAAACCTTTCCTGTATTTTTAAAATTCTGGAACAGTTAGAGAGGTATTATCTCTTCCTTCCTTTCCTGCGAAAGTAGAAAGCCAAATAGGTTCTAGTGACTTACTCAGGATCCTACAGCTGAGCCAGAGGCAGGGGGACTGGAACTGGGCCAGGATTCTCCCAGAAGAGCCACAATGCCAGGTTCAGTTATATAAAAAGTCTCCCAAGTTCTCATCTGGATTCCGCAACGTTAGCATCAGAAGTGTCCTGTAGCAACCTTCATCTGGCATTTGAAGACATCAGGACGAAGAGACAGTAATTTAACCTCAGCAGTTTTTTTCTGTCTTACCTTTAACCCAAGGGACAAGCACATTATTCCAAGGAGCAACTGCCCCTTCACAAACACTGCACATTACACTCTAAAGTTGATGGTTTATTATAGTGGTTACTATTCTGGGCCCAAAGAATGGGCTCAACTCCAGTAATCATACCGCACAGGCTCCCATAAAGCCGAATCCAAATCGACTTTGTTTTCCTACTGTGCTAGCATGCACAGGTGCATCAACCCAGTGTGCCAACAGCAATCTCTTTATGCGGAGCAGAACCGATTCCTTACCCTCTCATCACGAGCATGCATCTACATCCGGGCACACACTGAGAAAAAGTTGCCTTACTGAATTTTTGGATTTAGGGATTAAAAAGCTCTGATCCTGTTTTATTGTATTCTCTGTGATTAATTGCTGATTACTGGAACTAGCAACCCAGAGAAAAGAAGAAAACTTGGCTGTGGAGCTTTGCATGCCATTGTGGGTAAGCTTTGAATGTCTTGACTGACGTGTCCACAGGCATAACGAAAACAAGTTTTCGAGGTCTTATTCACATTATAAATCATTCGGAAACAGTTCGCAGAGATGTTGATACTTGTTGGCAAGGGAGGAGAATATTCAGTTACGTGAAGTATTCCCTAGTGATGTGTGAAATATGTAGTGAAAAATCATGACTAAACAAATGGGCTACCTTGCTCTCTAAGAGGTGAACATTAGTATTAACTGGGTTCATCAATCTCTCTCTCCCTTGACTTTTCCAAGGCTAATTTCTCTGCTTCTCCTACTTCTCCAACAACCACTTTTGTTGTTGTTGTTGTTATTCCTCTTCCCCAGGAGGAAAGAGGGGTCCCCCACCTCCAATCTGCAGTCATCTCTCCCCTTTTTGTTTGCTATGTTTTATCTCCTTCAGAGCTGTTCTGTGTTTGAATGGCCGCCCCTGGGAGGACTTAATTTTAAACCTCTAAGGACATGTAAGGAATTTAGTCAAACTTTCCAGTTGGAATGGTTTCTATATCTAAGTCTTCTCCCTGAGAACAATTTTTAAATGGGTTTTCTACTTCAGCTCACCGTTTTGACATTCTCTTCCGATTCAACCAAAACTAATTATCGCTAGACCATGCCCATTGCACTTCCCATCCAAACAATTCACTCTTCACTGCCATGGTTCCACGAACTCATCTCCCTGCTTCCACTCTTTCCTGGCACAGCAGCCACATACTGTGGCCAAAGTGACCTGTCCAAGAACACTCATTACCCTTCTGAACGCCACAAAGAGGTCCGGCAGTGCCCAATAACTGGGGCTATTCACCCGAACTAGGAAACCTGCTAAAAGCAGGTCTTATTTTGTCTGTGCGCCTTACTCTCATCAGACTCTCCCCACCTACCTCCTCAGAGTCCCCAAGCTACTTTGAACTTTCATACCTTCTGTCTACCTTAGGTCATCCTCTTCTCATTATCAGGAACTCTTCTTCTTATTTCTTTATGGATATTTAAATCCTATCTATCTTTTAGGGTCCAGACCAAATCCCATTCCCTTTGTCTGGATTTATCCTGGGCACCCAATACTAAAAGGCCTCACCCTCCTCTGGTCTTCTGGGATGCAGTACTTGCTAAACACTGATTATTCATAGTCTTGAGTTATTTCTTATAATTTCATTTATATTCCTATTATCGTCCTCAATAACTCATATGTCTTCTGAGAGTTCAGGCTATCAGCCACTTACATAGCTTTACATTGAACATTTTTCCACAATGAATTCATTGCTATCATTTTTGTTACTATTAAACAACCAATATTTAGAAAAATGTGTTGTAGACATACATATGTTGTATTACGTGCACACTGGACTATCATGATAATGGTTGGATGAAGTCCAAATACAAGCAGAGTTTGCAATTATATGGCATGGAAGGATAAAATTTTAATGTTAAGCCAAGTTAAAAATCAGGAAAAAAAATGAATAATCACACAGAAGAAACAATCATTTCACTACTTACAATTCAAACATAGCAATTAAAAGGGTAGGATGATGAGGAAGACTTCAATGCCTTGGTGCTGCCAGGATTACATGGCTAAAATAATTCCAAACACTAGAAAGAGAATGCAATATTCCCAGCAGTTACCTCTATGGTATCACACGTTAGCCTTTCTTTGGGTTGACCGAAAGACAGGAGGAAGGAGGGTGAGAGCATGGACAGCAGGAAGGGTAGCGTGGGAAGTATCATTATGCTCTTAAATCTGTATATATAAAATACCTGAATTTGGTTCACCTTATATAAATAAATAATTCTTAAATAATAGACATTTGCATAGGTAGCAATGTGAAAATTTACAACCTGTAAAAGGGCATGTAAGTAGAGTACTTAGTATCACACATATTTTCCCAATGCAGTATCAATTATGCAGTGGCTTCAAGTCTTATTTCCCTGCCAATCTTGCTGCCACCTCTTCTGATTTACTAGCTCAAACATATGACTATAATCCACCCCTTATTAGGTCATCAGCCTGTTTAACTGGATCTAGCTCTTCCGCAAAGTAAATAAATGTGTGCTGTTAATTTTTTTTTAACTGTTGCCATGGAAATTTCAGCCTCAATGTTACTAACGGTTTGTGCTTTTTAATTAACAGATCATTTGATTTTTATAAATATGTGCATGACCTTCTTAATATCATTTTAATTGATTTTGTTTAAATAGCTTTATTTCTAAAACTGCAATCAATATGGTTCCTAGAAAAAGGAAGCAGACCAAAAATACTGGATGTCAGCCATTTTACAAGATGTCTTTCTGTTTAAGCAAATGACTTAGAAGAAAGATGAACATGTAATTATACTACTCAGTTATATTTTCCAGTATACTAAATTTTTTTCAACCTTGTGATTATAAAGCAGACTTGCCTAGATCATTCCAATGGGTTTTTCAAACATATGCTCAAGAAATACTGGCAAAACTAACTAGTTCCTGTTAGGGAAAACAAGAACTACTACTATATGTGGTTCAGATCCTAAGCACATGAAAAACAGATTATTTTGAAGGCTCATTTTTAGTCCAGGTCAGAGTGATTTTTTATGTTTACTTGCCTAAAAAAATTCTCATTTAAGTAACCATGCTTGAGTATATATTAGAAAAGATATAACTAGCATATCAGAGCCAATGAAAAAATCCAAATCATTTTCTGAATTCCTTTTGTCTGCTTGGTTTTGTGTTTTTCATTTCACTGGGAATTTAGATTTGTGGAGGGCTCTAGAAAAAAAAATGAATCATTAAATGCAGTAAGATGTGATGCTGAGAAAATAGGTGGTATGAATGTCCTATAATTTCGTGGTTACTCATGGTTAGGGTTACTCCAGAACAGCCTCTGGTGAGTTAAATTACTATTCTCTAACTCAGGATTGTACATTGAGAACATGAAACAATTTGGAATGACAAGGAAAAGCAGGATCTATTCCCACGACTTTTGGGAAGCACAGAGGATAGATTATTGGTCAACTCCTCCAGTTAATAGGCATCTACTAGTGTATTGAACACTAGCAAATGGGCCAAATAGTACAGCTGGGTAATGAAGGGAATTGATCTTGACTCAGAGGGGTGTTGGTGGTGCTGGGGAATAAAGGAGGCTAATACATTTTGCAGACAAAAATGAATCTTGTTGAGCTTAATGTTCTTTGAACAAACTGTGCATCTGAAATTAGCAACTTTTTGATACACAATTTTATTTAAAATATTCATTTTTAAATATCTATATTTTTCAGTGCTATTTTAGGACATGGAAATTTTGCCTATTTTTTAAAAAAAAAAATATTCGTGACAAACAGAAGTGGGTGAGTAAGCCACAAAAAGACATAGAGAAGTTTTACACGCAAATTAGTAAGTGAAAAAAGCCAGTGTGGAAAGACTACATTCTATATGTTCTACATGTTCTCAACTACATGTCACTCTGGAAGAGGCCAAACTACAGCAACAGTAAAATGAAGTGTGAATGTTGAGCATTCAGGGCAGACAGGAAGGGAATAAACAAGTGGAGCACAGAGAATTTTTTCAATTTGAAAGTGTAATGGTAAGTACATACGAATATGCATTTGCTGAAAACAAAGAATTAAGATCCATTGGTCTAAACCGGTAGATATTATAGTTTTCCTTCAAATTGTCTTTCCCATCTTCTAGATAACTAGAAGATAACTAGATCCAAAAAGCTCATACCAAGTACTCACGTACTTGGGCCTCTGCCATCTATGTGGGAGACCTCATTAGAGTTCCTGGATCTGGGCTTTGGCATGGCCCAGACCTGGTTATCTTTTGCCATTTGGGGAGTAAACTAGCAGATGGAAGATCTCCCTCTCTATCCCCTCCCCTCATCTCTCTGGTATCATTCTGCATTTTAAGTAAGTAAATAAATCAATGTTTTAAAAACTAAAAAATGAAAACAAACAGAATTATACAATACAAAATATGAACTTTAATATAAGCTATAAACTATAGGTAATGATAATGTACCAATATTCACTTATTAATTGTAACAAATGTACTAGACTAATGCAATATGGAATTCCTTGTACAATTTTTCTCAACTATTCTATAAATTTAAAATTATAAAAAAATTATTAATTACCTTTAAAAGTGTGCTAGCTCACACTATTTCTATGAAAAGATAAAAAGAATGCAGCATTTTTCCCTAAGGAAAATAGGCCTTTTATAGATTCTTTTTTAAAGTTAAAAAAAAAAACTTTTCTTTTGCCATTCACCAAGGAGTTCAAAATGACTGCTACTTTAAAAAATGAGAAATCAGTAAATTTTCTTAAATAAAGATAGCATGACCATCTGTGTAGTTTAGGGAACTGTACATTGTCTTGGGCATTGAGAAACTGTTCAGCAGAGGGCAAAGACCATCACCAGTTGGAAAATGTTCAAACGTAACAATATACTAACCCTGAAGGAATGGGGATTCCACAAAAATGTCGATTTTGTATAAACTCTAGTTTTCTGGTAGCTGAGGTCAGGGCGAGAAGAAAGCTGTCTTTGAAACAATGCAGGCTCCACGCTTGCAGTCTGCTGAGCCAGATGGCTGTGGAGCAGGAAGCGGCACATTCCCTTTTGTCTACTCCATGTTTTGGCTTCTGATTGTTCTGAACAATCCCAGATGTGCCTTGCCGTTGACCTCTTTTCTCCTCTTCCCTGACCTCATGTCTTCTGTATTTCTTCTTCTGGAAAAGTCTGTGGAGTTGCCCTTCCCATATTGTGACCTGAATTAAGTCTTTAATGATGCATTTCCAATAACCACATCCCTTTCAGGCCAGAAAAGTGTTTTTCATCTTTCCTGGACCCATTCTTAAAAAGATCACTTATCGTAGCTTAATTCATATTGTCATATGCCTCATTCCTTTGTAATCATAACCTCTACTCTACCTCCAATGGCTCTACTCCCAACCTGTGTGTACTGATGGTCCTCTTCCCCACTTAATACTGTATAATTGTTCAGACCTGGTTAATGCCACTCTTAGGATCATTGGTTACTATCCTCACTCTGCCTTTTATGACCTTGTCTAAATATGATCAGAGTCGGCGAACTTGGAAGGTTTCCATAGCCTTGGCAACTCATGACAAGAGCCTAGGGTGGTTACTGGTGCCATAAACTAGAGTGTCAATTTGTTGGATCAACAACAGGAGTCACTGTGCACTTGCTCCTCATGTGGGATCTCTGTCCTTAATGTGCTGTACATTGTGATTTAATGCTATAACTAGTACTCAAACAGTATGTTTCACTTTGTGTTTCTATGTGGATGCAAACTGTTGAAATCTTTACTTAATGTATACTAAATTGATCTTCTGTATATAAAGAGAATTGAAAATGAATCTTGATGTGAATGGAAGGGGAGAGGAAGCGGGAGAGGGGAGGGTTGCAGGTGGGAGGGAGGTTATGGGAGGGGGAAGCCATTGTAATCCATAAGCTGTACATTGGAAATTTATATTCATTAAATAAAAGTTAAAAAAAAAGAAAATAATTAAAATGAGCTCATGCTACCATAAACCAGTGCCATGATGTGTGTGGTTCCACTTATAGCCTCTCATTGCAAAGGTAATAAATATATTTTCTAACTATTAACTTTTAATTATCAACATTTTTATACATGCCAGAATCTTCAACATGATTTTGACTTCAAATATATTTTGTTGACCACATAAAAAATCTATAACCCCCAGAAACTTGCAATATTTTTACAAATAACGATCAAGTTACACAACTTAGTACATATCAAGATAAAAAGATATAAATAAAACAAAAGGGGCCGCTGCTGTGGCAAAGGAAGCTAAATCTCCGACTGCAGCCATCCCACATGGTATCCATTCTAGTGTCGGCTGCTTCTCTTCTGATCCAGCTCTACTGCTGTGGCCTGGGAAAGCAGCAGACGATGGCCCAAGTGCTTGGGCCTCTGCACCCATGTGGGAGACCTGGAAGAAGCTCCTGGCTCCTGGCTGCAGATCAGCCCAGCTCTGGCCATTGTGGCCCTTTGGGGATTGAACCAACAGATGGAAGACCATTTTCTCTGCCTCTCCTTCTCTGTAACTCTTCTCTCAAACAAATAAATAAAATCTTTAAAAATAAAACAAGAAAAAATATTGAACACAACAAAAGATAAAATATGTAGATATTAGATATAATTATATGTAGTTGTATGACTATATATACTAGTATAAGTAATTTCTTATATATAATATATATGTGCATGTAAGTGCATAACTATGATGCCTTACAAAATCTTGAAATAAAAATCTAAGATTTGTAAACATTCCTTTAAGGCAAAACAACACAAGGTGATTAACAAAGTGACTATCACAAGCCATCATTTTATTTACTTATTTGAAAATCAGTTACTGAGAGAGAGGGAGAGAGAGAGAGAGGGAGAGAGAGAGAGAGAGAGAGAGAGAGAGAGAGAGAATCCTCTATCTACTATTTCACTCCTCAGATGGCCACAACAGCCAATGATGAGCCAAGCAAAACCCAGGAGTCAGGAGCTTCATCTGGGTATTCCATAGTGGTGACATGCATCCGAACATTTGAGCCATCCTCTACTGTTTTTCTCAGGCCATGAGCAGGGAGTGAGATCAGAAGTGGAGCAGCCAGGACATGATGCAGTGCCCATATGAGATGAGGGCATTGCTTTGCACACTGCACCAAGATGCCAGCCCCACAAGGCACGTTTTAATTATGGTTACCACAGCTTTCTGTTTATTAACATTAGATACGGGGGCTGGTGTTGTGGCTTAGTGGGCATCAGCATCCCATGTGGGTGCTAGTTTGAGTCCTGTCTGCTCCACTTCCAATCCAGCTCCCTGTTGGTGTGGCTGGGAAGGCAGCAGAGCCCCTGCACCCACATGGGAAACCGCAGGAAGCTCCTGGCTCCTGGTTTCAGCTTGGCTCATCCTCAGCCATTGCAGCCATTGGGGAGTGAACCAGCAGATGGAAGACCTCCTTCTCTCTGTCTCTCCCTCTCTCTCTGTGACTCTGCTTTCAAATAAATAAAATAAATCTTTAAAAACAAATTAGATAGGGATGGGCCTTACAGCGCAGCAGCTTAAGCTGCTACTTGGGACTACTGCATCCCATCTCAAAGAGCTGGTTCAGATCCTGGCAGCTCCACTTCTAATCCAGCTTCCTGCTAGTACACCCTGAGAGGCAGCAGATGACGGCTCCAGAGCTTGGTTGGGCTCCTGCTGCCCACCAGGGAGATCCAGATGGCGTTCCAGGCCCCTGACTTTGTCTTGGCCCAGACCTGGCTATTATGGGTATTTGGGAAGTGAACCAACGGATAGAAGATGCTCTTTCTCTCTCTCTGTCTTCCTTTCAAATAGATGAAAACAAATAAACATGAAGTAAAATACAATAAACTTTTATAACTTTAAATGTCTAATTTGTCTAAAATGAAAAGATATACTATTAAATAAACTTTATAAGGAAAATGAATATCCTTTCTCTAAAGAAGTATAATATTCATACACAGTATTTTATTCCCAAAACATTAGTGAGAGAAACTTTGCTCTTGCTCAAAATCTGACACCTGCTCCCACGTTCTTCCCATCAAAGAAAGTGTTTGCTTCTCAAGTCAGCAGCCTCCAGGACTTTTACTGAAAAGAATGTTTTTATTACAAGATAATCCTTTTAACAGGAGGTTTTGATAACATATAATTGCATATCATCCTCTGTAAAACAGTTTCAGATTTATTTGCAACTAAAATTTTGTCAGCAAAAACAAAGGAACTGTTAAAAAGACATCGCTTCTAAAGCACAGAGGATTTTTCTCTTTCTTTTTTATAGATCTATTTATTTATTTGAAAGGCAGAGTTAGGGGGAGAGAAAGAGAGAGGAGAGGGAGAGGGAGAGAAAGAGAGAGGAGAGGGAGGGAGGGGAGGAGGGAGGAAGAGAGAGAAAGAGAGAGAGAGAGAGAGAGAGAGATCTTCCATCTGCTAATTCACTCCCTAAATGGCTGTAACAGTCAGGGCTGGGCCAGGATAAAACCAGGAGCCAGGAGCTTCATCTAGGTCTTCCACAGGGGTGGCCAGGGCTCAAGTACTTGGGCCATCTTTGGTTGCTTTCCCAGGTCATTGGCAGGGAGCTAGATCATACGAGGGACAGCTGGTACTTACACCAGCGTCCATATGGGATGCCAGGATCCCATGAGGTGGCTTAACCCATCACAGCACAACGCTGGCCTCAGGATTTTTCAATAGATATTAGACAAAACCACTGATCTCATCCTTATGACTGATTTGCCTGTCTGCAAACACAAAGTCATTTCCTTACTAAATTAACATGTATCACAGTGGATGTGAATCATGCACAGAGAAAAATCCTAGCAGGACACTAGGCATTTAATGCCACTATAGACAAGGGATGGGACTGAGGAGAGGGAAACTGTGGGCTGATGGCTGTGCAGCACAGAGCATCAACAAAAACCGACGAATACAATAGTAAGGATGGTTGTTGCAAACTTCAGGAGTTAACCGGAGAGAAAAATGCAAAGCTGTAGCTGCTTGGGAAGTGGTGAAAGGAAAGGGTTCAGGTATCAGGGGAGGTTGTAAACTAAAACCTCTGGTTACGCAGAGAGTGAACCAGCATGAACTCCTATGTTGACAAATGCTGGCATTTTATACATTGAAAAATACACTAAGGTGTTCGTTCATGGCAATCCAGAGGTAATTTTTATTTTTTGTTTTAAATTATTTTATTTGAGAGGCAGACAGGTATCCCATCTGCTGGTTGACTCCCCAAATGCCCACAACAGCCATGGCTAGATGAGGCTGAAGCCAGGAGCCAAGATCTCAATCTGGTCTCCCATGTGGGTGGCAGGGACCCAAATACTTGAGCCATCACCTGCTGCCTCCTGGGATGTTCACTAGCAGGAAGCTGGAGCAGAGCCCTGAATTTTTCCTAGGAACTCCAATATAGGGCACCATCATCCAAGGAACATCTTAACCACTGGGTCAAACTCTGGCCCCCACAGGTCATTTATATGCTGAGCAGGAGTTTTAGGGGCCTAGGCAAGCCATAGACACCCAGGGAAATCAGATAATCTCTCTTTATAATACACATAAATTGATAGTGGCTTGCCAAGATCCATTTGCTAAAGAAAGGGCAAGTGGTTATTGAGCAAGCAAAATTTTCAAGTATAAGAGAACAACACATCTACTTCAAATTGGCACTGGACCAGCCGCATCTAACAGAACTTGTCACTCATGCACACCCCTTTTTGAAGTAACATCTCATCCGTAGCCTCAACTTACCAGTCCAATTCTCCATACCTGAGACATTCATACACAGCCACTGATGTCCAGACAGGACCAGGGCATCCAGCACAAAGTCCCACGTGGCAAGAGGTTGAAAAAACAAGGGGGGCACTGATCCAAGATTTTTTCTCAGTCTGTGTCCTGGGAAACACTGATTGGTGGAGCCAGTTACAGTGGATGCTAAAGCAGAGAGGGGAAACAAGTACACAGGGCTTGACGGGATACAACTGACATACAACAGCCATGGAGAACTATGGACTGGCAATGTCAGTGAAATGAAGAAAGCAAAGCAAAATGCCAAGAGAGAATGGCAGTGGCGGCTCCCTTATTACCTATAGCTGGGACTGATTTGGCTTGGAAGCATTTCCAGTGATAGATCAGGGCCACATGTTGACTTAGGTCATTCAGGTTTAGGGACCATCTCAAGTCTGCTCAGCATAGTCATTGAAACACAGACTCTGGAATCAAACTCCCTGGTTCAAATCCCTGATTCACCCACTTACTACCTTTGTGACCAGTGGCAGAGTATTCTATTTACTGTGCCTCAAACTCTACTTCCGTACAATGGGCATGATGATGGTATCCACCTCATAGGTGACTGTAGGGATTAATGAGTTAATATATGTAAAACCTATAGATGCCAAGAGCATCAAGGATCCCAATGAACATAAATGTTCATTATTTTTTAGTTTTGCGTGACAAAAATTTGCAGCACATATTTTACATTATTTTTACTTTCCAAAGACTAAAGTCTGAATATTTTACCTATGATCAAGAAGACAGATTCAGTATGCTGTCTGAAACAAAGGAAGCTATTTCCATTGGCGAACATGCAAACGGGGGGAATTATATGCTTGTACAGCAGGCCTGTTGTTGAAGTTGCTCTTTTCTGATAATTCCCAGGAAATATTCAGCACAAGCAAGCATTCGGAATTCACCATTCCCCAAGAACATACAATGGGCATGCTTAGAGCTGTAGTGAATAGGTGTTAGCATGAATTGGCAGATTTCAGGCTACATCCACCTCCTGTCAATTTATTCGGCTATACTCCTCAGACGAGATTACATGTACCTTTGAGAGAGGCAGGCCAGGCACCACGCAAAGCTAATCTATACTCAATGCTCAGTTCTTAGAGTTCATTGTAAGCATTATTATTTTTTTTTAACAGGCAGAGTGGATAGTGAGAGAGAGAGAGAGAGAGACAGAGAGAAAGGTCTTCCTTTTTGCCGTTGGTTCACCCTCCAATGGCCGCTGCGGACGGCGCATCTCGCTGATCCGAAGCCAGGAGCCAGGTGCTTCTCCTGGTCTCCCTTACGGGTGCAGGGCCCAAGCACTTGGGCCATCCTCCACTGCCTTCTTGGGCCATAGCAGAGAGCTGGCCTGGAAGAGGGGCAACCGGGATAGAATCTGGCGCCCCAATCGGGACTAGAACCCGGTGTGCCGGCGCCGCAGGCAGAGGATTAGCCTGTTAAGCCACAGCGCCGGCCAGAAAGCATTATTTTAATATCAAACAAATATGAGTATTTTCTGGAATGTGTATGTACTTTAAAATCTCAAAAACTGAGATTTTAAAGACAATGTCAGTTTATAGCACATAAGCTTTGAAAATTCATCCTGCATCTTGGGCATGAGAGAGTAACTTGACCGCCATTAGCAGTAGTTTGGGAAGTTGGAGAAGTCAGACATATTCGGTAGCATCCTGTTCCACCTTCTGCATAGTGAGGAGATCCAGCCCACAACACTGGGTAGGGTCAGTTCCTGTGGATTCTAAATCTTGCCAAAGTATTCTTAATCATAAACATAAAAGTCAGGCAAGCACCTCACCTGAGGATTACCTTAAATGAGTTGGCACCACAATCCAGCTCCTACCAATCAAGGTCAGCCAAAACCAATCTTAGCATTTCGCTCTTCCTAGGCTTGGAAGTTCCACTCTCAGACCAGAATGGAACACATGCTGGCACCACATTCACTGGGTCCCTCCCAGAACTGTCTTCTTCCCTGGTGTTGTAATATTACGCTTTCAACTTCTAGTGGAAGGCCTTTACAAGAAAGAACCACATGAGGCTCAGTTCTGCCTTTGCGGCAAAATCGGTACAAGGACATTGTCCATTGAATGACTCAATATTCCCCACCTAAGACCCACGTTACAACTCACTCTGTTTAGTACCGGAAAAAAGATATGCCTTTCTTGAGAAAGTAGTAAATTTTCTTTTTTTCTACTAGTGAGTTATGTAACTCATTGTGTTTCCTGTTTTTGGTTTTTGATGCCAAGAAATGTGTGGCCAGTTTTTTATGTTCAAGCACACCCATTGGGTTAGCTTTGCCTGGCATACTTGTTTCTTCCTTTTTCTTAACATTTTTCTTTTAATTGATTAATGTTATTCTATAAATCTTTTATACAAGGCCATTGAAGTCTGAGTTACAAAGAGGTTAGATGTACTCAAGTCAAATTTATAAATATATTGCTCTCCATGATATAGATTTGGGGGGTTATATTTCCTGTTTGTTTCACAAAATAAAATGGAATGCAAGATAGATACCTTGCTAAATGTATAATTAAGTGTGATTTAATCACATGTCTTTGGAATAATTTCATAGACTGAAAGTTATAAATCAGGAAAAATACCTCATGGACAGAATTACCAGAGCCATAGCAAAAATCAATGTGCCCATTCATTATGCTAGCAAAGCCCAGCATTCATTCAACAAACATTTAATAATGCTAACTCTGTGCCTGTCAGCAGGTTGATTACTGTGGAGAACACAAGCTTGAATTTACAAAATGATCCCCTTCAAGGAATTTAAGCTTTAGCAATCGAGAGCCAAGGTCTTTACCAATCTTAATTGAAGGCAGGAATGAAGTATTTCCCATTCAGGCACATCCTGTGACACTATGCCAGGAGCTTTAACAAATAAAGTAAGAAAAGTAGTCGCATAAAAGTAAACTAAAATTTGGTTGTAGGAGAATTTGGTTATGAAGAGAAGGAAGACTTTACACAAGATGATGAATAGTTAACTTCCTTCAGACTGAATTATTTGATGAAAAGGATTATGGGAATACAAAATTCAGCCCGACTTTATTATGATCTGCAAGTAGCTATGAATGCAGGGTTTCTTTTATTTTCATGTGAGAAACATTTCTTCCAAATAACACTTTCTTAAAGGCAGAAGGAATTACTAACTGTGATATGTGGGCTGACAATATAAACATTTTGTCATGTCCTAAGCACCCACACAGGAAGTAGGGTCATGGGAATATTTTCACAGCTTGCGGCTGGACTTTCAAGAATTGAGGGTTGAAGGTTGCCACAATCATTTGCTTTTCATACTCTGCTTGTCTTTTTTCATGAGGTGAATAATGCAGGAGTCTGGAAGCCAGTGCTGGGTGGGGGTTGGCCTAGAGATCTGTTTAGATTAGTTACCAAGCTTCCCAGCTTGTGGTCATTGAAGGTCACTTGGTTGATAGCTAAAATTTCAATTGGAACCTTGTCATATAATCAGGATTTAAAGCCCAGCTGAGACTTGGTCTCTCCTGTGAAAGGGGAGGTTGTTTTATGATTAGCTTCAGAATGTTAAATTAGGTGTTGGCAATTATGAGCCGTTTTTGTAGTTTAAATTGCACTATAGAAACACCTGTCCAGAATAGCAACGGGAAGCAGGCTAGAAAAGAAGTCTGAATTCTCTCCTGTGCTGATTCCATTATGCACGAATATTCCTGTTTTTATTATCAAACGCTAGACGCCACACTTAACCACTCTTGAGAAAAAAATACTTTTTGTATCTCTTACCAGTGATTCTCAAGAACAAGCACCTTATTAAAGGTCCTTTTAGAATGTGGCACAAGAAAATGATTTGCATAAAGAATCCACTTTTTCAAATGACTGAAATGTTTTCCAATTTATTTTTAATATTTTTCCCTTCCAGTAGTCCTCATGTTTTTAGAAAAGCATATTTAAGGCCCATGAAACCATGTCCTAAAATGGGCATGATTTAATAAGTTCTTCCGCTATTCTGTTGTAAAGGACATTTAGCACCTTTGAGTAAGAGGAAACTGAGCACTAAGATCATGGAAAAGATAGGGCAGAAACTGAATAGGTTTCTAAAATCAGTAAAGTTTTTCTGAACAGAATAACACTTGCACTTCCTTCACAGATCTCACTGGGATAGGGACTTAGTAGAGGGAGCAAACAGGATGCACTACACATCACATGACGTATTATATCTATGGAGTGGAAGCGTGGATTTCTACCTCCACCTGAGATGTACTTAGAAACTCTGAGTTCATCCTCCAGCCTAAAAAAAAACACAAATATTTGAAAGGATGGCTTCCAGGATGCAGGCTGTGAGACCATGAAGGAAGTGATCCTAAAGATATGAGCCTGTGGCTGCCCCCACCTTACTGTTTAGGAGAATTTCCAGGCTTTGGTACAAGGAAGCAGGACCCAGGAGGAGCCTGGACAACTCCCTGGGAAGAAGACATCGAGCTAAAGGTCTAGGGACCCAAGGCAAGCAGAGCTCATGAGACGCAGTACTGGGGAGGAGATACATGCACTGGTCAGCACTAACATAGAAGGAAGCTACCAGCTGCTAAGGAAACAGTGACTGCCATTTAGAGAGAACAGTGCTTGGGGCTCACACAGGGCCTGGAAGGGGCTCTGTTCCTGTCAGAGCTGACATGGTACTGATTACAAATCTCAGAAGTATCTTTCCTCAGTAGCCGGGGACAATTTTAGTGATACTACTCTATCCCCACCCAACAGTTCCTAAAAGCAAGGCCTGAAAAGGGCTATTTCTAAGAAATTTCACTACGTCTCAGAAAAAAAAAATCAACATTTAGAGAAATACGAATCACCTGGATTCAAATCCCAG
This sequence comes from Lepus europaeus, assembly GCF_033115175.1. NCBI lineage: Eukaryota > Metazoa > Chordata > Mammalia > Lagomorpha > Leporidae > Lepus > Lepus europaeus. The sequence continues at coordinate 31,826,838 of NC_084828.1, forward strand.
CTTTGCTCCCTTCCTGCTGTGTGACCTACAACAACTCACTTCTCCCATGCCTTGGTTTTCTTCATCTCTGAGAAGGGTCTACTGATACCTGCTTCATGAAGTCACCGCAAACGTGAAGTAAATCACCGTATGTGAAGTTCATTGTAGCCTCTCAGTAAATACTGTCCAGAATTATGTGTGTGTGTGAGTGTGTGTGTGTAATCTCCTTCATAGAACAAGGTAACATCCACAACCTGGCATCCAACCAACGATTATCACCATCCAACCCACAGTAAAGTTCAGTCCATTGAAACTGACAAAACATGGATTGTTACATTATTAGAGAAGAGTATTCCATTTATAATTATGTTCCATGTGTACAAACTGTCACTGGAGACATAGAAGAAATTAAAAAAAAAAAATCCTTGGGTTGGAATTTGGCTTAGTTGTTAAGACATTTCTTGGGACTACTCAAGTATTCCATACTGGAGTGCCCGGGCTACAGTCCCAGCTCTGTGCCCATTTCTAGCCTCTGCTAATGCGCACCACGGAAGGCAGCAGTGGTGGCTTAACCCATTGCATCCCTGCTCTAGAGCCTGACTTCCCTGCTCCTTGCTTTGTCCTGGCCCAGTCCTGGCTACTGCAGGAAGTTGAGGAGTGAACAGGAACAATCTCTCTCTCTCTCTCTCTCCCTGTCCCCCCATCTGTCAAAAATATATATAAAATTTTTAAAGACAAATTGAATATGTAGATATATTCTAGACATCTCTACAATTGAAGAAATCTGTTTCTGCATTGGAAAACTACATTGAATTAGATAGAATTTAAATCAAATTTAGATACTACAGGAGAAAAAACTAGTGAACTTGGAGACGTTACAATAGAAACTATTCAAAGTGAAACAGAGAAGACTGGGAAAAATGGATAATGTATCATCCGTGAGTTTGGTGGTAATTTATCAAATTGTATATTTTAAACATAGTTTATGTCAGTTATACTTCAATAAGGCTATTGAAAAACATGAAATACGATCAGTAATCTGAATAAATGTATAATATGATCATTAAATCAGGAACATTTATAAACAGTATTATATACAGCAGCATAGACTGGTATCACTTTACACGCATCAACTTAAATTAGCAGATCAGAGTAATAAACATAGGTACTGAGAAGAAGTCTTAAATAAAAATTAAATAATGTTTCATACAAAGAACATTCTTAGCATGATACACTTTTCAATATCTTAAGTTTCTCAGCCTGTGATAACAAATCTAATGTTACTGAAATAACATTTGGAATAACCTCTTTTAACCTTTATAGAGTACATTATCCCACTTCACTTTTTCAATGTACAATTAATTTTTTTAGAGATAAAACTTTTGAGTAGATTTAATTGCCAAAATAACTACCTAGGAAAGGGAAATAACCTTCAATTATGAACTATGATCAAAGAGAGCGTTTTCATTTTTCACATTGTTTCATGAAATGACTTTCATTCCCCTCTTCACTTTTCAAGTCACTTTGACATAACATTTGATTTTTTTCATCACTAATAAAATACTTTCAGTTGAATACAATTTAATGAGACAAACGCTTTAGTCAATTCTAACATAAATAGATTGGTATTGGGGAACAAGTGCAACCAGGTACTTAAATGATGCTCTTGGGTCTGGATAGCATTCCTAGGTCCTGTTGCAACACTTCAGCCGGGCTGCCTACGGCAGTAGTGCAGGATGCTTTCCTCAACCTGATTCACAAATCAGTGACACCGGGACATCTCCTGTCATTAATTCAATGGCAATATATAGATCTTTCTAACAGGACTGGAAAAACAAATATATCTTTTCCTATGCCATTCTGAAAGACCTTGCCTAATTGTTCCCTGAATAAAATAGCTTCTGGGAGATGAAAATGAGAAAAGTGGATAAAGAGCTTAGAAGCTATAAAATATCAGTCAGAAGTCCTCATCTTTAAGAAATGTTTTTGGAAGACCAAACAGAATTTTATTTTGCCATATTTCCTTCATTATCAGACATCATGCACCATCAATTAAGGCCAGTTTTTTATATTGAACATGGTTGTAAATTGCATCTCAATTTTGATTTGAGTCTTTGAATTAGGGAAGTTTTATCAGAAATAATCATAAGTTTAATGTTTTACACTTTAAACAAATATATATGTATATATATTTTCATATATATATATATATATATATATATATATATATATATCTGAAAAGAAAACTTGAAAGTGAAAAGTCAGCTTTGATTCAATTCATCCCTATAGTTAAGTTTAAAGAAACTTTCAAACATACATCATTTCACACCTGGATTTATTTTCTTCCAGCACTTTCCACACATTTAGAAATTTTATAGCCATGGTACACAGAGGGAATGAGTTTTTGTAGCCAGGAAAAGTGTGTTTATTATCTGATACATTATATTTTCAACTTACTTTTAAGTAATTACTTCCCAATATTGGATTCTATCTAAGTGATGCCTAAGTCTCCTTCAATGTTTAGCTTAAGGTCCATCTTAAATTGCATGGTGAGATCTTTTGTATATGTAATTTGTTCAGAAAAGTCAGAGAGATCAAGATTTAAAATACATCAAAAATAGAAGTGAAGTCTATGAACTGAAACCCCTTCCATTAAATCAACAATCAGCTGATCACCAATTTCTCAATGTAACTTTTTAAAAATTTATTTATTTATTTGAAGGCAGAGTTACAGAGGTAGAGGCAAGAGAGGGAGAGACAGAAGTCTTCCACCCGCTGGTTCACTCCCCAGATGGCCACAACTGCCAGAGCTGGGCCGATCTGAAGCCAAGAGCCAGGAGCTTCTTCCGGGTCTCCCACGTGAGTGCAAGGATGCAAGGACTTGGGGGGCCATCCTCTACTGCCTTCCCAGGCCATGGCAGAGAGCTGGATCGGAAGTGGAGCAGCTGGAACTAGAACCGGCGCCCATATGGGATGCTGGTACTGCAGGCAGCAGCTTTACCCACTCTGTCACAGCGCCACCCCTCAATGTAACTTAACATACACAAAATATTTCATTACACTTTCATCTAAGGTAGATTTCACCAACTCCTTCTAATATCTAAATTGGTAATGTTAACACAGTGAATATGAATGCTGGAAGCTGTTTCCTTTACTTGAGTGATGTCAGTTTCAGTGACTGCATAGCTAACACCCAGGCAGTAAAAATCTTTTAAGGCTAGAGGAATGGAATGGTCATGAGAGACTCCCAGGGGCCCTTGGGAAGATAAAAATCTATGAAGGTGAAGGTTGTGCCTTTCTCTGGCCAACAAACCTTAGACGTGACTCATTCTAGCAAGTCAGACGAGGTAGCCTAGAGTGCGGCACTAATCTTAGGGAAAGCAGTGCCTCTCCCACCATTTATTTTCACAGCTAGACTTGCCTGCTCTTGCTTCTGTTTCCTCGTCATGTAAGTTCTCTTCATTTCTTTCTCTTCTGTTTTCTTACTTGGTTCCCAGCAGTGCGTCATTTCACACTAACTGAAATTCTTAAGAACTTCCTCCAAAGTAGTTGTTGCATGTAGCTTGTAAGTGAGCTCCTAAATTTTCATTAATTTATTGTACGAGTAAGAATACACTGGGTATTGGGTCCAGAGTCACAGCATAGTGGGAAAAGTTGACGCCTGCAGTGCCAGCAGCTCATATGGGTGACGGTTCCAGTCCCAGCTGCTCCACTTCCCATCCAGCTCACTGCTACTGGCCTTGGAAAAGCAGTGGAGGATGGCCCATGTATTTGGGCTCTACCACCATGTGAGAGACCAGGATGTAAGTTCTGGACTCCTGGTTTCTGCCTGGTCCAGCCAGGCCATTTGGGGTGTGACCTAGCAGATGGACGATATCTCCTTATCTCGTTTTAACTCTGACTTTCAAGTAAATGAATCTTTAAAAAAACTCATAAATAAAAAAAAAATACACCAGGACTTAAAAAAATTTTGGAGGATTTCTTAAATGTGAAAGACATGCTTTATCCTACTAACAATAGGGATTACCATTTTTTCTGTTTAGAGAAATTTTTCTAGGTTAATGCATGCAAGTTTCTGTATGTTGTACCATTTTCTGGAGGTTCCATAGCTTGCAGATATTTTGTGCCTCCCCCAAGGATGAAAATCATCATTCCAGGTGCTTCACTCACTCAACTAACATTTATTTAGACTGTTATTAGCCAAATATTCTGCTAAATATTAAGAAGCAGTGATGAATAGTTGCTCCCTTCTGGAAGAAGTTTTTTAATATGTGTTTATTTATTTGAAAGGCACAGTTAGAGAAAGAGAGAGAGAGAGAGAGAGAGAGAGAGATCTTCCATCCTCTCGTTTACTCCCCAAATGGTCACAATGGCCAGAAATTGGGTAGGCTGAAGCCAGTAGCCTGGAACACCATCCTCAGGGGTGACAGAGGCCCAAGTACTGGGCCATCTTCTGCTGCTTTCCTTGGGCACATTAGCAGGGAGCTGGATCAGAAATCAAGCAGCCAGGACTCAAACTGGGTCAGAGGAATATCCAACAAAACAGCAGGGTACAGTGCAGCCAATTCTGATTTAAAGCCTGCTGGGTAGCCTATAAGTATGGAGAAGGGAGAACCTGAGACTTGAGGAAGTTAGGAAAGAGTCCATCCACGTTGGGACATTGCTGATCAGACGTGAAGCCCAGTGCAAGAACAGGCTGCTGTTGTTGATGCTCCATGTCTTGGCTCATGAGGGGAGTGACAGCATGCAATTGTTGGGGTTTAGAACCTAAGAATTCTGGTCTCTCACCAGTACCTAAAAGGAGTGGAACCCAAACTTTATAACTGTATCCAAATACTTTCCCAAATTATTTCTTCCAAGTAACTCCTACTTTTTCCTAACTCTTCCATGATACTATTTTGCATCCATTTTTTTTTTTTTTTGACAGGTAGAGTTAGACAGTGAGAGGGAGACAGAGAGAAAGATCCTCCTCCTCCGTTGGTTCACTCCTCAAATGGCCACTACAGCTGGCGCACTGTGCGGATCCGAAGCCAGGAGCCGGGTGCCTCCTCCCGGTCTCCCATGGGGGTGCAGGGCCCAAGCACCTGGGCCATCCTCCACTGCCTTCCAGGGCCACAGCAGAGAGCTGGACTGGAAGAGGAGCAACAAACAACTGTTGGACACTCCTCCCCGGCCCATTGTCCCCATGTTCTTGCTCTGCTGTTAATCGCCCTCAGGAAGTCTCTGTTCTGTTGGATGCTGGGGATTCCTCTACTAGACCCAGGGTCCAGTTCCTGGTATATCTCATGACTCACTATTGGAGCTCAGAATAGCCAGGATCTAGAGGATTCCACTACTTCACTGTCGCTTCTGTGTTCTGCTGATGTTCTAGATCCAAGCACTGGAAAGGACAAGCTCTATGAGTCCTTGTCTGCTTCTCCATAACCAGATGTGTTGGATACAGCTGGTGCTCCTGCCCACTTCTCTTGCCATTCCTTATGCCCATTCTCAGTTCTCTGATGTACCTGCTCACACCCGCAGCTCTCTCAGAAGCCTGCTCTTAGGCTACTAGAGCAGAGCCAGGATCCATTCCTATCTGCTCTTACCCACCCAGTAGCCAGTGACTAACTTCTGCTGAAAGCAGACAAAATTCCAACCTTCTTGCCTCAAGGCAGGGCAATGTCTAAAGGGCCTGAGGCTGCACTGCAGAGGTCCCCGTAGGATGAAGCTCAAGCTGGGACTTCATCTAGAATGACACCTTGTTTGGCTTTCACCCCTAGCATAACTAGCATAACCTGCCTTTCCTATACCCTATTTCCTGTTAATAAACCACTTACACATAAATCCTCTCATGTCAAAATTTGTGTTATGGACCGTCAATATAGGATACAGAGTTAATCTTAACCCATGAAGAGCTTGGGACATAAAAAATAAGTCCTTTCTCCAACTCCCAATCCAAAGAACACCTTGTTGCTTGCCCTGCTTTGAAGAACTTTTTCAGAATGTTTGACAAAGATCATTTTCATTCATTAGGGGCGAGGGGACAGCTTATCAGCCCAGGGTATGTACTACTATATATAGTATATACTGAATGTTCTATATATACATAGTCTATATAGTATATAGAACTTGGATATGCTGAACAAAAGAGATGATTCACTTCCTGGGCAAGACAAAGAGGAATACTGTGAGATTTCACCACATTACCCAGAATGGCGCACAATTTAGAATGAATGAATTACTGCTGGAATTTATTTATTTAATATTTTAGGCAGTGGTTGATCCAGGTAACTGACCCCAAGGAGGGTTAAACTGCAGATGAGGGAAAGACTGTACAGGAAGAGATTTATTGTGAGGAACTGGCTCACTTGAGTGCAGAAATTGAGAAGTATCATGAACTGCTATCTGCAAGCCAGAGACTCAGAAGAGCCAGTGGTATATTTCCAGTCTGAAGGTATGAGAACCATGGGAACTGATGGTGTCCATTCCAGTCCAAGGATGAGAGAAGACTGATGTCTCAGCTCAAATAAAGAGGCAGGAAGTAAACAGGGGAAAGTTACTTGTTCCCTAGGTTTTGTTCCATCCATGCTCTCAATGGATAGGGTGATGCTATTCACATAGGAAGAAGTATATGTTTTGCTGAGTCCACAAATTTGAATGCCAATCTCAACTGAAAACTCCCTCAAAGACATACTCAGTAACAATGCTTAATCTAGGCTCGCTTTGAATGACTCAAATTAATACATGGAATGACCATCATAGATATCTTATAGATAAAGTCAAGTCATATCTTGCTCCAAGATAAGAAAGGAAGCCGAGTAAAGATGGATTCCATGGTTAGCATGCCAGGAACAGAGGTGACCTAGCCCCAGCGGCCTTTCCTTTGTTTATACAGTCAGGCAGAATCAGCTTCTAAGAGTTAGAGAAAGTGATTAGAAACATGAGGAGAGCAGTATGAAGAGGGATGTAAAAATGTGAGAAAGAACAATAGGAAATGTGAAAAGATCACGATAGACACAAAATAAAGAATTATCCAGTGGTGTTGAGAGTCCAGTGGAGTTAGGTAAAGGTGGGTTGATCCTGTTCAACATCCTGAACAAATAGTAAATAAAAAGGATGATTTTTAAAAAAAGAATTGGTAGATTCCTCTAGATTACCATGGTAGAATGATAAGAGCTAAAGAAAGACAAAATGGGAAAGAAATAGAGGACTCTCATGAATGTATGTTTAGATGATTGGACCATGATGTCTAAAGTGAGTTGGAAAGGAACTGATATCAAAAGCAAATTGTTAGATCTGGAACATAGGAAGGATGTGTCAGGCAAGGAGAAGAGCATGAAGAAGACCTAGGGGCAGGACAGGCTTTCACACCAGATAATGACAGTGAGAAGAGAACCACAAAGGCAGAGAATGCACACCATAGAATACAGAGAGCAGATGATAGGCTCTAAAAGCCCAATAGAGCTCACAAGCTAATGGCACACAAATACAGAATCCAAAATCCAAAATAATCTTTGAAAAATTAAAACATGAACTTTGATGGATGATGAGACAGTTGAGAACAATGGTGAGAGGCAGCAAATATTATATCCATAGTTCTAGTTTTTTGCTCTGAAAACTGGAAGCACATGATACTCTTAATTGAATGGAATAGACAGGGAAAGAGTTCTCAGATAAGAGGAGATGAATTTGGTGATGAAACATGCAAGTGGGACTTTGCTCCAGACCACTAGAAATATGCATTATAAAATATAAACTAAAACACTATTGAGGTCGTGGCTAGAGTGTTCTGTGTTTAGATCTCAACAACCTCTGGTCTTATTTGTTGGCCTGTTGTCACGAGGACTACTTTCGCCATAGAATCTAGCTTCCCACACCAATTCCAAACCCCCAATCTATACTACAGTCATCCAGAATAATTGAAACCTCACATGTGGACAAAAAGAACTTAAGCTGGAGCATTAAATCACAGATAGAACTCAGTAGTTGTCACTTTTGTAAAGTAGTTATTCCTGTCAATTAATGAGTAGCAGTATTATGCTCTTGGATCTGGATGGTGATTCACACACATTGTGGCTGGAGGTGTGAGGAGGGAGCAGAGCACCTTGCTATGCTTGTAAAAGTCAAAATATTGGCTTATATCACCACCCAGAATCTTCCTGGAGGAGTTAGAAGAATGCTGTCTATGGGCAAGTACATTATTTCAAACCATTAGGATCCTTAAAACTCTACTCACTGAAATGACTTAAAATATTTGTACACCCTAAGGGCCTGACTGAATTAATCATCTTTTTCAGATACCTAAATTTTATTTTTCTCTATGAAGCAAGATGATGTTTTTCATATCACAAAATAATTTATTCATCATAAATACATATGTATTAGTAATTTATGCTTGACAAATATTATCCTTACGGCTCTTTTCTTACCCATAGTACTATGTAAACATAATCTTTATTGGGCCAACTACACGATATATATCTGCTAATTCTGAGATTAATACAAAAATCATGGAGCTTACCCCTCAATCCAACTAAACAACATTTCCTTCTTTCTGTCTCAAATTTTCTTCTATTCTCCTACATGAACATAACCATCGTGGCATAAGAAATTTTATATTTCATATTAGAAGTGTACACCTTTCCAAGTGAGAATAAGACACTGGTTTAGTGCATTGTTCAATCTTGCATTATTTCTTCCATTCAAAGAAGAAGAGAAATATCTTGTCCAAAAGTACGTACAGTTAGTATGCAACTTGGTAGGTTTCAAGTGATTTATCAGCTTTCTCCCTAAGCATTTGGAGAAATAATTCTATCCATTGCACAGTAAGATCTCTTTTCATCACCCAGGATATTCCCTTCCAGTGACTGACTAAGCACAGGTGTGGTTCACTGGGACTTAGAAATGAAATGCTTTCCCAGAGTGAACAACTCCTTACAAGAATATTCAGAGTACAATGTGTGCCAGGCATGGAGCACCTGTTACTCACTTGTTTAAATGTCTCATGAAGAGGATAGAGAAAAAATAGTCCCTGTCTCTGGAAACACACATACATTTAGTGTGCAGTGCTTTTGAGGCCAAGTACAATTTTGAATTAACGCAGGAAAGGCCACACAATATAAGTTCTCAAAGATTCTCTTCACATTACGACTTATTCAATTAAATGACTGGGAGGTGGTGGCCCAGAGAAGGGAAAGTAAAGGACAGAGATAGAGATAAATGAGACAAAAATAAAAATGAAGATAATATTATAAATCCAGACCTGGAATGGAATGAAAAATACAATCCACAAATTTACCCTTACTGTTACTGTTGGCACTTGTTATTTAGTTTTCTGATTCTATTCAATTATGAAAAATGCAAGAGCCAGGCAAGTGCCTTATAAATACTGAGAAATACTTCTTTAAATACAAATATGTTATTGTCTAACTTTCTTTAGAAAATATATTAAGTTCATACAGTTTTTGGACATTCTGAAAACTCAGTATGATTTTTTTCCTGTGAGAACAACCAGTACTATCGCTTCTCGGCCTTTTGGCTAAGATCAAGTGTGAGAACAACCAGTACTCATACAAATAACCTCATATTCAAAAAGCTAAAATATATTTGTACAAAAGTCCTTTATTAGGTATCTATCTTATTAAGCACAGGATCAACATTGATACTACTAAAAACTTAAGAACATTGGAATAATTTCAGAAGAATTTTTTTGAATATGTGTTTATTTATTAAGTTGAACCTTGTTCTTACTAAGCATAATCTACCAGAATGCACACGTAAATGTGTGGGATCACACAAGCACGTGGTTACACACCCACACAGCACTAAGACAAAGCTGTGACTGCTAAAATCTGTACCTCTTCGACATTTCATTACCAAATTAAAGCAAAACACCTGTCTACACACTTTGGACTTCTGTAACTTTTATGCCACTATTAATAACCACTTTATAAGTAGTTCCCCAGCCTTCTGAGGCTGAATTTAGAATTGCAGACATACTCTCTAGAGAATTCAAGGTCAACAGTCAGTGGTAAGCAAATCCTATATTTATAAAATTTCTGGAAGTGGATAGCATCATCCTCCCTCTCCATGTGTACTGAGCTCAGTGCAGACACTATTTTCAATAAAGCTTTTTTTTTTAAGTCGAGGATGAACATCTCACAGATATCTATGCTTCAAGCCCACCCTAAGTCTTGGCCAAGCTAGTAATTGGCTAAGGAATAATATTTTGGAATCAGTCCTACCTTACATTCCTGCTAACCTGCTTCACCCCAGAAACAGGTGCAAAATACATAGGACACCTAGGCCTTCAAAAAATCTTTCATTGTTGCTGTAATTCTTTCCACAAAGTATGAGAATGTGTGGTGATTGAATATGAGTTACAACTTGTGCTAAATTTTGGACATTAACCTACCTTTTTAAGACTTACCTTTCTCTGAAGGGAGGAGAGAACTTCCACTTTGACTATGGCCTTGTCTAAAGAAGATCGGAGTTTGTGAACTCAAGAAGCTTCCATAGACTTGGCAGCTCATGACAAGAGCCTCGGGTGATTACTGACGTCATAAATAAGAGTGTCAATTGTTAAATCAACAATGAGAGTCACTGCACACCTACTCCCCATGTAGCATCTCTGTCCTCAATGTGTTGGACTATGTGAATTAACGGTAAGACTACTACTCAAACAGTACTTTATGCTTTGTGTGTCTGTGTGGGTGCAAACTGTTGAAATCTTTACTTAGTATATACTAAGCTAATCTTCTGTATATAAAGATAATTGAAAATGAATCTTGATGAAGAATGGGATGGGAGAGAGAATGGGAGATGGGATGGTTGTGGGTGGGAGGGAGGTTATGGGGGGGGAGAGCCACTATAATTCAAAAGTTGTAGTTTGGAAATTTATATTTATTAAATAAAAGCTAAAAAACGACTCTTGCAAGTAAAAACTTCATGCTCCTTGTTTTTTTTAATGTAAAAATAAATAGGATTTTGCATTGTATTGAGTATATAGCTAATGCATGGTATGGATAAACAAAAGATTTATTCATAGAAGTATGAAAAAAGCCAGGAAAAAATCAACAATTACAATAAATGCTATAGAAATTATTATAAAATAAATGTAGTTAGCCATGTTGAAACTCTTCCCAGGAAATGATTCAAGCAAATGATGGGAATCCTTAAATTTCATCAAGAAACCAGGTACATCCTGGAAATCTCATTGAAAAGACTTACATTCAAAAATGTAAGCAAATTCTGACAAAGAATCATAGAGTAATGATGAAAAATACCTAATACTAAATATGATAGAGCATGAGAATGCAATAAATATTTGTACTCTTCTCACTCAAATATTTGTAAAATGCATTGTAATAATAAATACCAGTAGTATTCATGAACAATAAAGAAAGAAAGATGGAAATTTATCTGTATGTTATCTGCTCTACCCAGTGCTGATTTCTCTACTTGTCCAATATAAGAATTTTGTGTTTATTTTTCAAGCATCTACTTCTATGGGGAACATGGTATCAGACTAGAATAACATGGAAGCATTAACCATAGGCATCATTTAATTTTACCTAGTGTGATTCAACACCTACTAAAAACATTTTAATTTTTATTTGGTTTCTGTAGTTAACTTTCCTGGTAGAAAAGTTTATTTTCAGCAACCAATAGCAATATTCTTATTTACTTAGCAATAATATTTCCAAGCACTAATTAATTGTTTTGAAAAATAAATTTATAACAGTTTGTTAACAATGATAATCTATCCCTCAAAATCTGATCACCAGATTTGTGATTTTAAGTTGAAGAAATCAAGACATTTTTATGCATTCTCCATTCAAAATCCAAACCCTAAAATTTAGAAAAATAGGACAAAAACTAATAAACTAACAAATTGAACCTTTTTGAAAAATGTGTACGTATCTCTAATCTCAAACCACAGTGTTTGAAGACTGAAATAAATGCAGGAATAATAGATAAATTAGAGAGGAGAAGTAGGGTATTTGGCCCCTTTAAGAACTTTGGAAACAGGGCACCACTGTGATGAGAAGGTTAAGCTGCCCCTTGCAAAGCCAGCACCAAATTTCAGTGATGGTTTCATTCCCAGCTGCTCCACTTTCCTATGAGCTCACTGATAATGCACCTGAGAAAGCAGAGAAAGAGGTTCAAGAGCTTGGGTCTCTGCCACCCACATGGAAGATCAGGTTGAGGTTCCAGATTCCTGGCTTCAGCCTGGCCCAGCCCCAATCATTGAGATCATTTGGGGAGTAAACCTATGGTCGGAAAATCTCTCTCTCTCTCTCTTCTACTTTCTGAACAAACTAATAGTATGCTCAGTCCATTACAGGGGATAAACTGGGAAGGATGAAGACTTAGGATCAGGAAATGGGATCCAAACTGGAGAGAGGAAAATGGAATTCCCAGGAGATTGTACAGTGTCCAAGATGATGACTGGACAGAAGTCCCCACAAAAAGAAGAGCCATTCCAGGTTGGATAGAAGACCCCAGGAGGGATATATTCAGGGGAAACAAAAATGAAGAAGGAAAGAGTAGACCAGGTAGACTTGACTATTTGGGAATTGGGTGAGACAATATTTTATATAGCTACTAAAATATATACAATGACTTAGCCATAATTAAGGTGAGTTAACAAAACTGAAAAAAAAAGCTTGTTGCGGTTATTAATTCCAGGAAGATTCTATGAGTGTGATATAAACACAGTGTGCTCCTTGACTCAGCAGTGAACAGTATTTACATTAGTCATGATAATGATAATACTGACTGTGGATTTATCACCAAACTGTAATAGAATTGGATAATGTTTGAATTAATGATCAAAATAAGGCAATACGATACAGGATTTAGAAGTAAGGAAGTTTAAGCAATAGAGTAGGAAAGAGAGATGACATTCCTTATCTCCAAAGAAGAATCACTGTGGTGAGGGTGATAGTAGCAGACTGGAGGAGAAGGGGAGAAGGAACACTGCTCTAAGCCTTTTAACAGTGGTTTACTTTTGAAAATGTTTATTTAAAAAAAAATTTTAAAGTTTAATGATTCCATGTTTTAGAAATGAATAAAAGCTATTTTCTAAATATACAAAGGCATGAACCAGATTCCAGGGACAAATATTTGACCAGCGGTTAGGCTATGGGAGGGGAATGTGTGCATCCCAATATCTGAGTGCCTGGATTCAAGTCCGGGCCCTGCTCCCGATTCCAGATTCCTACGCATGTGCAACCTAGGAGGCAGCAAGGTGCTCAGTCAAGTACTTTGGTCTTTGCTACCCTTATGGGAGACCTGATTTGAGTTCCCAGCTCCCAACTTTGGTCCCTGACAGGGGTTGTTATCAGCATTTGGGTTTGAACCAAGGAATGGGAGTTCACTCTTTAGCTGTCTCTCTCCCAAATTAATGAATGAATTAATTAATTACTTTTTTAAAAAGATTTTTAAAAAAGAATCAGACTTGAAACCCATCAAAATGCAGATACCCTGGGAAGTACAACCTGAAAGAGGCCACTAACTTACTCAGTTATTGTAATTATTGTTATGTGTTCACAGCATCCCTGGAGACTAGGCAGAAAATGAAACAGAAAATGTTCATGCCCTCATGCATCTACAGCTTATGACTACCAAGTTAAATATGAAACAGAAGTTCTAATTAAGGGGGTAAAAGAGAGGGGGAGAGTGATTTAGTTGAAGACGAGTAAAGAACTGACAGAACAAATGAGACTGAACTCAAAATACTTTTAAGATCCAATTAATCCCTTAAAATTTGAGCATATTTTAAAAATTAGTAATCTAGACATAGCCATTTTATATCAATTCCATCATAACTGCACAAGAAAAGAAAAGGAGAACTCATGCTACTGTTTCTAAAAATTTAGTCACTGAATTCAAACGCTCCTGTCAAACCTTGTGGTACAACCTGACTTTAGCCCTAAATGAATTCTCTTTGGAAAGAAAAGAGACAACAAGTCAAAATGTACTAATGTACCAATATATTATGGTCATTAATTTTTAAAGTCTATACCAAATTTATATTCAGCATTACTCCGTTCTTCCATAAATAAGGTGAATAAAAATTCACTGTGCACACCCTCAAACAATAAGGGCTGTTATCAGAGCACTTCTCTTAAGCTGTCTCGAAGCTCTGTCTTAATAATAAGTAAATAGAACACAGAGAATGAAAATGTTAACTTTGCTAGAGAGGGCCAAGGAAAAAACTCAGAGCAATGGATCACCTAGTAATGTTAGTTGACCTAATAATCCCTTTGGGATGTCCCAGGACCCAGCCAGAAGCTCCCTTTTTTTTCCCCAAACCTAGTAATGAATTTGACAAATCATCATTTTATCCCCATGGTCCAACATAGAAAGCATTTCTTGGCCTGTTCTCTGAGAATTTGAACTGCTGACTCTCCGTTTTCTCTCATTCAGATCTTACTTTTGCCACATTCTTCACCTAGAGAGCAAAAATCTCTTGATTTTTGACCCTACTTACATGTGATTTGATTCTTGCACAATCCCTTCTGGAATTCAACTCATCTAATGACCTAGAATTGTGTTTCTATAGGGTCACAACAAACTGCATTCTGAATGTCAGCCTAATATTGCTCTTATTTCAGAATAGATAAGTGTACTTCTGCTGCCTCTCCCCACTGATATGGAACACTCACAAACTCTCCACGTGGTGTTTCGCCCTTTCCAGCCCGCGGTGTGACATGACTTCAATTCCTACTGAACTTTAGTCCTCAAGGCACTTGAAAGCATTTGAAAATCCATTATGCTAGCAAAATAAATCTGATTTTATTCTTGTGGGTTTTATAACATTGATGTTAGATTTAATTAAAAGTGAAGAAATCCTAAAAATGATTTTTGTGGGTTGTTAATTTTATGTTTTTGTACAATTACTATGACCTAATAAATAACTGGTGTTCTAAAACATTAGATAACAACAGGACTATAGCATAAATAATTCTCTGCAAAAACAGTACTAAAGAAAAAGGCAATGAGTTGCACGTTCAGAGCTTTTGTACATGAATAGAGCCCACCACAAATACCCAAACCGTGGCTTAATTATTGCTCCAAGGCTTGTCATCTGTTAATGGGTTTCCTAACCCCAAATTCTTCTCTGTGGTTCCATGAGGAAAGTACATATGAGCTCATTTAGGTCTCCCTGTAGTGTCTTTGCCACAAAGTATAATCTTTTCTCGTCTGGTGTTCTTTTCAAAATACCAGCTACTCTGCACTTTCTTTTTACAAGTTGGATCCCAGGTCTCTACTACTGTGTCCTGCTGTGTTGAACATCTGTTCAGACTCTTTCTACTTATTTTTCTTTCCCCATTTGATTTCCCACTGTTGTTTCCCACACCAACATCACTTAACAAAAGGGATTTGGCAACACTAGTTTGCATGCTTTAGGTGCCCTGGTCTTCTACATTTTGCAATGTCCCAGAGCACAGACAAGACAATACTATTCTCTACATATTGTGATTCAACAAAGACTTGTTGAAGGAAGAAATGGATGAGTAGATGCCTTTTTTTTTTTTTGTACCTTTTTTAAGATAAGATTTTCTTCTTTTTAATTCTTTTTAAATACATGTTTGGACTCTATCAACCCTACACTCATGCATGCTGATTAATAAATTAATCAAATCCTGTTACATCTCCATAAGCGTAGGAAATAGAAAGCAAAGTAAGCCTGGAGTTAAAGCATGTTAAACAAAGAGAAACTGGGCCGATTTTTACATCACAGCAAATACCAAAAGGTGCTGTAAGTAAAGCAATAGGAAGTACAGAAGGAAAAGGAAGGTACTGGCTTTAAAATATTAACACTAAGGTAAAGCTATCAGAAGTTGCTCAGTGTTATAACGAATCAGTTACTCAGCCATGGAGTCACAGTCCAGGGAGAACTTAGACGTCTCTGAAGGAGTTACTAATGAGGAAAAGATCATCTTTTTTTTTAAACAAGAACAACAAACCTTTTTTCAAAACTTATTTATTTATCTGAAAGGCAGAGAGAGAGAGAGGGAGATCTTCTATCCACCACTTGACCCCAAATGACTGCAACAGCCAGGGCTGGGCCAAGCCAAAGCCGGGAGCCAAGAACCCCATCTGCGTCTCTCACGTGGGTAGCAGGGATCCATCTTCCACTGCTTTGCAGATGCATTAGCTGGCCTGGAAGCAGAGTACCCAGGAGTTGAACCAGCATTCGGGTGTGGGTTGGAGGCGTCTCAAGCAGTGCCTAACCCCCGGTGCCACAACACCCATCCCACCAACAATTTCTTAAGTAGAAAATATGAACAACATAACCCTCTAATTTGTTATATCAAAATGCAGAGCAAGTAATACTCCCATAGTGTATAAGAGGAGGAGTGGATTCTTACAACACTTTGGTCCACACTGTATGCCTATAGAAAAAGCAAGACATGGAGAATGTTCCCTCCCTTCAAGCTTTCCTTTATAATTCATGGGCAGAAAGCATGAGAAGTTAAGTTTAATGTAATATTTATCAGCTAAACCAGATCAAATTTTTCTAATCCATGCTTTAAAATACCTAATTATGAAAAAGGTTCTTATCATTTATTTTATTACTAACATTGTTAGAATTAGTTTGCACAGTAGCTAGAGTTGTGGCATAGTGGGTTAAGCCACCACCTGCAGTAACAGCATCCCTTATGGGCACCAGTTCGAGTCCTGGCTGCTCCACTTCTGATCCTGCTCACTGCTAATGTGCCTGAGAAAGCAGCAGAAGATGGCCCAGGTGATTGGGCCCCGACACCTACTCCAGCTGCATGACAAACTCGAATTCCCATGGGGTAGAAGGCTTTCTCCACCCAGCAGAAGGACTTAGAAATCTACAGGAGCTGAGCACTAATAGCAAGCACCTAACTCATTAGTGACTGGCTCCAAAATAGCGCTCCATCTTAAAGGAAATTTGCACTTCATAAACTTCCCCAAACATCATCTGCTTTTAAAGCAATTGCCTTTGATCAGTCTCCTATAGAGGAAACCTGACAGTGCCTCCCCTCAGGCCTGGTCTATGAGCCTGATACTCCTGTTCTAGGAATTCTCTGACCACAGAGAGAAGAAAAGTGATAGGAATTTCAGGATAAATCAATGACCCTCGGACGATTATTGGCCACCGGGAGACAGAAGCCAACAGGGAAATGTTTCTCCCTTGCTTCCTTTGAGCTGAGACATGTGTCACACAGCCCAGGTTGTTCCATTGGCTCCAGCAACCCATCAGCCAGGGCAGTGACCAACCGTGTAGCCCAACCTGGCTCATTTTTCCCATTTCCATGTATCTCTCTCCCTTATTCTCCCCCACACCATGAAACCTCATTCCCAAATACACTACCCAAACGTCTGTCTAAGATACCTCTTTCAGGGAAACCTAAGCTAAGATAGGCATCAGTGGGTCATTCTCTGCTTATCCTATAAGGTGTTCATTCTGCAGGACACAAGCTGCACCGCCAGGTGCTGCCATGCTACTGCATGCAACCCTCAGAGAATAGGGGATGCCAGGCTGTCGAGCTGGCAAGGCCCCAGATAAAACCCAGACCTTACTGGTTGTGTCACTTGGCCTTACCCACTTCCCTACCTTGTCATAGTGACAGTTACGGACAATTTTCAAGAAATCATTTGTTTCCTCAAGCCTTGTAACCAAAGTAGTGTAAGTCACCAGAAAGAAGTACAAATAAAAATTGTCAAGGGCTGTGTATGTAAATATGTCTATATGTGCAGGTGCCTCTGAGGGTTGGTTTGTTTGAAAATGACTGACTTCAACAACTAGCTAGTCTGAATGTAACAATAAATGGCCTCCCAATGACCCTCAGACCCTCAGTAAAGCAGCTTGAGAGTATGTCTTTATTACCAAACTCTGAAACAGCTGCGAAACATACTACGTTAACTCACGCATCTTCAACACACTTCACGTATGTCATAAAATTCCCAAATGAGGTAATAAATAAAGAGCATAGCACCATGTAAAGCCCACGATAAGCCTTTGCTAAGTTCTGGTTTCCTTCCACGACTATCGCAGCAATTTGTGTTTCCTTTCCCCAGCTCCGTGGAAGTAAACTGAAAAAAAATAGAACCTTCTAAATATGACAAATGTTCAGAAGTTTGCATTACATTTTTGGCAATACTGTTAATGTCAGTGAGCTTCTCCAGAAACCCGTATTGATGTCATTTTAATATTTGAAATGGTTCATTTGGCAAACATAAACAGTTCCAATAGGTTTGAGTCCATGGCCTTTTGCCTGGGTAATGGATGTAGAACTAGGTCCTAAGTTGATTTTATTGTTCTTTTGCTATGGATTCTTAAAATTCAAATGGCATAGCAGAAAAAAAAATAATGAATAAAACTGTTAACGTGTCTGTCATAGTCGGAATCATCTTAAAGGACTAGAAATGCCCTGCGCCCCGAATTCCTTAGAAACTGCTTGTCACGTTCTCCCTTCTTCCAGCTTGTCACTCAATACCAAGAATTGTCTCCCTCTGCCAAAATACACCCAAAGCTGGAGACAGAACTTTGCTCTGAGGCTTTATACCTTGATGGTGTCCAGGTTTATTTCCTCTTCCGCTGTTCCCTTCCTAAAACCTAGTGTTTGCTTGCTTACCTATAACTGGACAATTTACATTGTCATATTCCTGGTGACAAGTGCAGCATTTCCATCTTTGCTTGTAGTAAGGCTGATTATCTCCTACACTCTCTGGAATACAGTCCCCAGATTAAAATGGTTTGACTTAACAATTTCCAAACTTTATGACGGTGTGAAAGCTACACGTTCAGTAGGAACTATCCCTTGAACGTTAAATTTTTATTTTTCTGGTAAACATCACGCTGTGCTCACCTGCTGGTTTTGTTTTTTTTTTTTAAGATTTGTTTTATTTATTTGAAAGACAGAGTTACAGAAGAAGTAGAGACAGAGAGAGAGAAGTCTTCCATCTGCTGGTTCACTCCCCAGTTGACCGCAACTGCCAGAGCTGCACGAATCCGAAGCCAGGAATCAGGAGCTTCCTCAGGGTCTTCCACACAGGTGCAGGGGCCCAAGGACTTGGGCCATCTTCTACTGCTTTCCCAGGCCATAGCAGAGAGCTGGATTGGAAGAGGAGCAGCCGGGACTAGAACCAGTGCCCATATGGGATGCCAGCGCTTCAGGCCAGGGCGTTAACGCGCTGCGCCACAGCATCGGCCCCCCTCACCTGCTGTTGTGATGCTGGGCAGCAGAGCTGAAGCTCCCAGCAAGCTGTGCAATCATGAGGGGAAGCAGCCAACACCCTACAGTGTGCTTTGTGGTGAACCACGAGGTTTGGTAATACAGGCCATTGGGTTCTTGGGGTGTAACTCATTGTAAGTCAAGCAGCTTCTGGATGCTGGGCCAGCTGTAAGTTTCTTTGTTACTGTCATTTCAAGTCTTCAATGATACCCAGTATGCCTGTAACTGACTTTCTATTTGGGGAGAGGTTCCAAGATTGAACAAACATCTCCAGGAGGCTCAGTGATCCTCTCCTGCGCCCAGGATGAGATCACGGGTTGTCTCCTCTACTTTGAAAACCATTCTTCAGCTCTTTGGTGAAAAAATATGGGGCTGTCCTTTACAACGATGGTAGTCAGAATGATTTCAGTTCTGAAGCCAGAATATTGACTGTGAGGTGTGTTTGTATTCCATAGAAATGAATCTTATTGGAGTTCATGGAGAGAATGAAGTCTCGGCATGGAGTACATTCCCAAAAGCCTTGTTCTTCAGGAAACCTTTGGAACACACAGAATGCTACCTTCACTGAAACAGTCTGTTCTTCCCAGTGTGCATGAATTCCAGCTCTTTGCTATAGTTATGTGTCTGATACGTTTCACTATCTGAATTTCCTTATGAATTAGGTGATTTCAGAGAAGGCAATACACCTTACACATTTAAGCCCTTATAGTTTTGAGTGCATAATGCAGTCTGCTAAATGACTTGTTGGCTTAATGAAGTTGGCTTGGTCTTAATGACATAACTTGCAATGTTAATACAAAATGGAACACTTTACCGAATTGAATTTTCAAAAGATTATATCAATTCCCAAAGTTGAGTATAATCAACAACTTGATTAATTTTAGGATTACTAAACCCATTAGTCAATAGTTTGCATTGTAAAATGACATTGAACACACAAAAAAATTAGATTTTTCTATCACAGTGAGTATTTCTCAAAATGTGTCCTAGGAACAGGATCATTTAAGGGTGATTATTAAAAATCAGTGCAGATTACTTGGCCCCATTCCAAACCTTCTGATCAGAATCCCTGGGGCTACAAGCCAGAAATTTGCATTTTAGCAAACTCCCTGGTTGATTCTTCAAAATACTAAAGTGTGAGAGTCACTTATCTAAAAGCTAAATTAAAACACGCTTAGAACTATAGTTCGGAGGTAGGAAGCTGTCGATTTGTTTTCCACACTGAATCTGTTACACTCAGGTACTCCGCAAGATGAGAGTCAGCACTTTTTTTGCAAAGTAAGACTCCTTTATTTGCTAAAGTAAATAATAGCAAAATTAAGAATGAGCTATAAATTGTACTAAATGCTGATAACTTGAAATCTGCAGAATGGAATAAATTACTGACTATTGCACTTTAAATGGACATTAAGAGAGTTCCAAATTACCAAATGTTTTGCCATTTTGATAAATTGGTTTTAATTTTTTATCAGACTGTATTTAAGTATCCTCCAGCAGTATGTGCCAGACAGTTCCATTAGGCATTAATTCTCAATTGCATTTATTTTCTTTAATGTATAAACTATATAAACTAAAGATCATTTAGCGAGCATGGTGCCCAACTCCATTGCTCTGCTGGGAATAATCCCCACTGGGTTTGGGGCTGTGTTCACGTTGTGAACCCTAGGAAAAATATGAAAGCCTAAGTTGGAGTTTCTTTGTTCTTTGATTTGATTTTGCAAGTATTATTCATAAGCACAAAGAGAAAGCACAAAATTGTACCTAGTTAAAATGAAATAGTTCGGTGAGGATATGAGAAGAGATTTGAACTGCTTTATATAAAAGAGGAGAAAAAATTAGAAGAAAGGCACTCCAGGCCTGAGCGTCTAAGGAAAGCATAATTAACTCCTTGGCACTGTGAGAAAGACTCTTCTCCCTGCGTGTGGTTTATTGCCAGGAAAGGACATGCCTGGAACCGCTGGCCAAGAAGAATTACAGGCATTTGCTGTTACTTTAAAATATTCATGTTTCAGCCACAACACTGCATATTTTCAGTTGACAGATATAGAAAAAAAATAAACCTTTCTCTTTCTCCCCTTCCTGGTTTAAGAACCCTACATAATTAACTCCTTCATTTAACAATTCTGTTAGCTTTCATTACAATTGTGGATTGAGGACACTTGGTATTTTGAAATCAACCTATCATTTGAATTTGTTGGGTTTTCCTCAAATGTGGAGAATTTGTCCAGTTTGACATGATTGATGCAGATTAAATTATTTTACTCAAAAAAAACAAACATAAAAACCCATGAAATGAAAACAATGGCAATGATAAAGGGAACAGCCTACCCAGACATGCCCTTCCCCAATAAGTGAGTCAAAAATGCAAATAGTAATAAAATCAGTGGGCAAATCTTTGAAGAATGAACAGACCCTAAGAACAACCTGCAGGGGCCTTTGCTCTGGCATAGCAAGTTAAGCTGTTGCCTGGGGCCCTGGCATCTCATGTTGGGGGTTCAAGTCCTGACTGCTCCACTTCTGATTCAGCTCCCTGCTAATGACCTAGAAAAGCAACAGAAGATAGACCAAGTCATTGGACCGCTGAGCCACCAGGTTGACCTGGATGAAGCTCCTGGCTGCTGGCCTCATTGTGGCCATTCTGGGGAGCAAAACAACAGATAGAAGATCTCTGTGTGTGTGTGTCTCTCCTCTCTCTGTAACTCTGCATTTCAAGTAAATAAATACATCTTTAAAAAACTTGGATGTAAAATAAAGATGCCAATACAGAATTTGCATACATTGAGCAAAAATCATTTTAATGTTTTCTTCTTTTGTTTCTCTCTATATTAAAAAGAAATGTTTTCCTCTTTTGCATAAATATTGAAATAGTTTTTGCAAGAGGCAGATTTAATATACCCCTAAACCTCAAAATTAAGAAAAGAAAAATTATGCATAATAATTTTGTTAGGTTATTAGTGTATTACTATTGGTACCAGGTGCTTTGTGTATCAAGAATCAAAAAGCAAAGGTCATTTCTTGTTGCATGAACTATACCAACCCAATATCATCCTTGAAGCAGGAATAAAGATAATACTCTACATTTTTCTTATATTCTTTTCATTTCATTCTTCAGATCGATCATCTGGTGCCTTTTACCTATACTCCTAAAAACACCCCCCTGCACTCACTAACACCAAATCCCATCATATAGAATAACCCAATAGATATATAAATATTTTCTCTTTATGTCTCAGAAACCAGTACAATGTCTCATATATGGCAGGTACTTACCATATGCATGATAAATTTAAGTTAAATATCTCCTTTACAGAGAAGTAATTATGAATGCTATAGTTACTACTTCACCCATAGAATCAATCCTTTAGCGGCTGGCTATTACTGTTTCAACAAAATTTATATTTATGCTGATCATTCTGTCACTAACTATACTTACAAGTGTGTTTCATTGTTGTTAAAAATACTAGTCGTGATCACTTAGAAAGTCTAGGATTTGTCTTCTCTACTTACAAATGATTGTTAGTTCCTTTCAGTAACAGAGCACATGTTACAAATTCAAAATGTAGTATGGGTCGTCTACAGTAAGCATCTCAATGATAAGAGTTGACTGGATTTTGATAGGACTTGACTGTTTTTCAAGGTTCTGGGTTGTTTATCCCCTCTGATGCTCATAATGGCCACTTGTAACATCTACAACACTAAGCTCATCTCTATTTAAAGAAGAAATGGAGTGTTCTAGTGGACTGTAGAATAACTATATGCTAATTTATCTGTGCAAATTGAAAAGGAAATTTGTTCTGAAAAATCATTCTAAGAACTATATATATTTATCTCTATTTCAACTAAATGCAACCCTCCATTTCTGAGAAGAAACTTTCACTGTAGTAGGGAAAGGGTCACTATCTCAAACATTCAGAAATGATGGTGTTGGCCTATGTGTTCCTATCTCTACTTCACATATTTGCAAATAATTTGATTAAATTAATTTTTGGGGGAGTACAGGCATGGTAATATGAAACTTTTATTGGCAAAATTTCTGGTAATGGCTAGCTCAGATATTTCTCCTGTGGAATGTTCACAAACACTGGGAATCAAAAATGTATTTTGAAAGGGGAGTGGTATATGAATTCCATGAAAACTTTTTTTTAGAAACCTTTTATTTAATGAGTTCAAATTTCATAAATAGTACTTTAGGATTATAGTGATTCTTCCCACCGTGCCTGTCCTCCCATCCCTACTTCCACCTCACTTCCTCCTCCTTCTCCCATTCCCAGTTCCATTCTTCATTAAGATTCATTTTCAATTAAGTTTATACACAGAAGACCAACTCTATTCTAAGTAAAAATTTCAACAATTTGCACACACACACACAAAATATAAAAAACTGTTTGAGAACAGGTCATGAAAACTTCTTAACTTCAGATTTTCAGTTCATTGACTATCTACAAAAATCATTTTTCCACATTATAAGTATGTAACTTCTTGTTTGAAGGAAGAATTTAGAATCAAAACTTCTGTCTCGGTCTACTCAGTTGCCATAAGAAAATCCCATAGGTCAAGTGTCTTAAACCACAGAAACTTATTTTTCTCACAATTCTAAAGGCTAGAAGTCCAAGATCAAGGTTCTGGATGATTTGGCTTTTGGTAAGGGCTCTCATCCTGACTTACAGATGGCTGTCTTCTTACTGTGTCCTCAGACGACCTATGTGTGTGCACAAGGAAACACGCACACACACACACAGATTTCTCTGTTGTTTCTTCTTATAAGGAAACTAATTTTGTCAGTTCAGGACCCCACCATTATAACTTAATTTAGCCTTCATTACTTTTTTAGAAGTCCCATCTCCAAATCCAGCCATCCTGAGAGTTAAGGCTGTAACAGATAAATGTTGGGGGGACATAAACATTCAGTCCATAACAGTTTCTTTCAAGGAATATGACTTCAGGTTATCAACTCATGGTTTCTCAAGAGAGAATACTCGCACAAATTTTCCCTCTGTAAGAACTTCATATATTACTTGAGAAGAAAACAGATTATTGTATTGATGCGTTCAAGGAGAGAATCGTAGCATGGTGATTGAGAGTACAGCTGTTTTGAGTCTGCCTGACTGGTTTTGAACCCTTGTTCTGGCCATTCTCATGTTTTGTGGGCAGTTAATTACCTTACCCCAGTTTCCTGAGGTAAGGTAAAAGAAGAATAATAGAAATAATCTAGTTAAGATCATTATAAGGTTGAAATAAAACAATCCTTAAAAGGATTTAACAAGTTGTCTTGCAATATTATAAGTACATAATGCACGTTATTAATAATGCTGTAATATTATCAAAATAATGCTAATGCTTGTCCTGAAAACACAAAACCATATTTCCTGTACACAGGCATGGTCACCTCAACAGGTGCAATTTTCATTTTCACTCTTTTTGTCACTAGCTCATTCCCTCTCCATTGGAAATGATTCCCCAATAATCCTGCCCCTTAAACAGTGGCTCTTGTTGATAGATGCATATTTTCTACTCTAGATATCTTTTGTCTCTGATGTCTGACTTTTCAGACAAGAGTGACTGGACTTTTTCCTGAGAGTTTAGGAAACAACTGGGAAAATTTCCAGTCTGTGACTCAAGTGCAAAAGCAGGTGAAAAAAAAAAAAAATACATGTTTTCCACCATATGCTACATTCATAAATTTATTATAACTACAGCAGTACTGGCAAAGTCTAATATTTTATTCCAATAGAAATTATAGATATTCTGCTATCAATGCTCAAACTACTATTTTTACCCATTGTTTCTTTGAAATAATTACAGTTATTATTCACTTCTTTTTGATTAGGTTGTACAGAGATGCATATGTGGCCAAATTTTAATATTTAATTACTGTGTTTTAATCCTGTGAAATGTCTTTTGTGCTTTAAAAGCATTTTCTGAGAAGGGGTCCGTAGATTTCCACAAAAGGCAAAGGCATTTGTAGCACAGAAGTGACTACGGGCACCTTAAGATCACAGAGAGGAAGGGGTAAGTGAGTTAGGGAAGGAGCAGAGAGGAGAGCCCTACACCTCCAGAGAGAAGATTTGGATAAACTACTTCCAGTTTTCAATACAGTTCTCATCTTGATTACGGCATACCAAGTCCAACACTGAGACAGCTTTATACCACCAGTGTCAGCTTACTAGTGTACTTGAAAAACTATGGAAAGTGGAATTTTAAAATAAATTTGTTTTGATGCAAGCAATTTTTGGAATCCACGCAGAGTTTTTCCTTATTAAGTGTTCAGAAGACCCCGTCCTGGATCACATTCAGCCCACTCCTTTCATTGTGTCCAGTGACCATCAAGTGGCAAAGAGGAAGCCACTGAGGCAAAACCAGGTACAGATTATACTTCCAAGCCATCACGATCCTTCCAGGACGAAATAGTCAATCATCACTTCTTAAGTTACCCCAACTCCTTTTAGACCAATTTCTTAGGCTATAAAAACAACTCCCTAGAGAAAATAAATGCACCAGAGTAGGCTGAAGGCCAAAATCCATTATGTCTGCTGAGTGCAGAGCTAGTCCAAGCTTCCCTATTTTTTTGTACCAAACAAGCTTATAGAAATTGATTGAAATTTATAGGCTTCTTTCTTGTTTCTTATACATCATTATCTTCTGTCTTCTTACACCATACCTAAAGACTTCTTTTTTGGACTAGTATAGTATGCAGTCTCACACTCCTTTTCCATAAACAAAACTGTTTTTTATATTTTTCTATTCCTAAATATTCACTTAAATTTTCATTGAAAATCGCAGTCATTGCTTGCCCAATAGGTATTGTCTGAAAGGCATTTGCCTTCACAATTGAGTCGGTTAACCACCTAGATCTTCAAGCAAAAGCCATTTGGGTAAAATCTGAAGAGAAGAAATGAGAAGGGAATGGGGACAATGTATATTTTTATTTGATGTATTTAAATATTTAAGTGCACTTGCTTAGATTAGTGGATAGACTTCAGAATGCTGTGTCCCAGCCTAAAGTAATTTGTCCCGCAACTTGTGTTTGAGGGGGTGCAGCAAGGTACACTTTGAACTGCATGTAGCTCCCATAATAAGCACCCTGCCTTCTTTTTTCTCCTCTTCCAGGAAACTGAGAAAATGACTACAGGCTCTTCTCATTCAGGATTTGCCTTCATTTCTATCAAGTCTGTCCGCTTAGGCAAAGAGTGGAGATCCATACTTGTCCACTCTTAGTTTTCCAACCAACTACAGCACAATTTGATTGCCCAAATTTGCCTTTTAAACAATAAAGTCTGCACCATTCATACTATGATGTAAATAAGGATATTGGGCCGTTGCTGAATAGAACAAGAATATATTTGGGAGGTAATGGAAGAAGACGAGTGTGGAATAGAGACAAGGAAGACCCAACAAATAAAATGAGGGCACTTACTCTCTAGAGGAAGAGAAATAAAAATGAAGAAGAGGGTAAGTAGGTAAATTTATCAAGTTTGCAAGTTTTCTGAGGACTTTTTTGGCAGAACGTGGATTTGGTTGCTGATTTATAATGTTGCCAAGCCCTGCCTTCTTTCTGAGAGGAAATGAAAGAAAAGGAGCAAGGAGTTCAGAATCCAAGTCTGAGTTAATCACCTCTAAAGGGGAAGTGTGGGGCACAGGCCCTGCCGTGTTGTCAGTGCTTTGATAGCTCAGTACTGAAAGAATGACTGAGCATCAACATCTTCTTTTGATCTTTAATTTAAAAAAATTTTGATTGGGACCGACACTGTGGAGTAGCAGGTTAAGCAGACATCTGCCGTGCTAGCATCCCATGTGGGTGCTGTTTTGAGACCTGGCTGCTCCTCTTCTGATCCAACTCCCTGCAAATGGCCTGGGAAAGCAGCAGAAGATGGACCAAGTGCTTGGGCCCCTGCACACATGTAGGAAACCCAGAAGAAGCTCATGGCTCCTGGCTTGGATTGGCTCAGTTCCAGCCTTTATGAGTATTCAAAATGGGGAGTGAACCAGCTGATGAAAGATCTCTCTCTCTCTCTCTCTCTCTCTCTCTCTCTCTCTTTCTCTCTGTGTGTGTATGTGTGTGTGTGTGAGTGTGTCCCTCTGTGATTCTGCCTTTCAAATAAGTAAATAAATAAATAAATCTGAAATATTTTGATTACACATAATAATCACACATTTTTATGGCGTGCAGTGTAATGTTTCAATATATATACACAACTCAAATCGATCAGCCAGGCAACTTGTCTTTCCATTTCCTTATCTTTTCTATATGTTTGAAATATGCACTCTCCTATCTTTGACCTCTTCATATAGTATATAATATATTATTGTGAACTGTAGTTCCCCTATTATGCTGTAGAAAACCAGAACTTACTACTTCTCACTATCTCTCTTTTCTATTAATCTATCAATAAATGCCTAGGGGGATTCCATATATTGGCTATTGTGAACAGTGCTACAATGAGCACAGGAATGCAGATACCTCATTCATGTGCTGATTCCATTTCCTGCAAAAATGTACCCAGAAATGGGATAGCTGGGTCATAGGGTAGATCTATTTTTAGGTTTTTTCAGGCTCCTCCATTCTGTTCTCCATAATGTTTGCACTAATGTACATTCCCACAAACAGCATCCATTTTTCCACCTAGTCACCAGCATTTGCTATTTTTTTTGTTTGTTTTTCTGATAGAAACAATTCTGAAACCATTTCCTGTAAGATCTGTAACCAGATGAGGATGTCCACTCTCACTGCTCGTATCCATTGCAGTAATGGAAGTTTTAACTAGAGCAATTGGACAACAGGAAGAAATAAAAGCATACAAATAGAAAAGAAAGAAATCAGATTTTCCCCTTTTAAAATCCTACAGTAACACACAGTGTAATGAGGGAGATGGTCTATATCAGGGGATGTCGAAGTATGACTTTTGGGTCAAATCCAGCCTTAAATAAAGTTTTATTGAAACACAGCCATGCTCATTTGTTTATACATTGCCTGTGGCTGGTTTCACACTACAACTTGCAAGAGCTGAGTATTTGCGAGAGAGACCATCTGGCTTACAGAGCTGAAAATATTTACTACTTGGCTCTTTACCAAAAAAAGTTTGCTGAATCTTGGTCTATATTAAGGAATTGGGAGTTTTCTTTGGGATTAAAATAATTTGGGAACCAGAAGGATTTGGGGATGCTTCAGGGCAGGGCTTCAAACACAAAGTGGACTTCAGTTCTCACTAAGAGATCCAGGAAAGAAAGACAGACTCTTTGAAAGGGGCAGGAAGGTCAAGGCACAGAAATGGAAGTGAAAAGATTCCCAAAGAAAATTTCTTTTTGATCTCACCTAGTAAGAGCTCTGGTTCACTGACTCACAAACTCTGGGTGTTACTTCTTTTTTAAGAATTAAATAAAAACACTATTGAAATATTAAAAAGAATGATACCCAGTTAATAGTTGAGTGGTGAGTGCAAGCAACTGCTCAATGACTAAAGTGACCCGCCCTAAGAGAACAGCTCTGAGTGCATACTCCCTCTGATATTGCAGTGCATAGAGGTTAGCCATAGATTTTGGCAGGAAGGTAGAAAAGTGAAACTGTAGACTTCAGGTCCCCTAACAGAGACGGAGACCGACAGATCCAAAATGAAATCTTTGCAACTTCTTATTCAGCCCTCTTCTTGTATCATCTCCCCCCAGACGCCAGAAATACTAAGTGTGGCTGTGTTTAAAAGTCATGTTAATTTCAGCCATTTATGTGCATTGCTTATCTGTTATGTCTTTGTTGTCATGTGGTGCCATTACAATTATTAGTACCATTGAAGATGCATTCACTAACACGCCAATAACTTTATTTTTCCACTTTCTGGGGAATAGATTTGACATATACAGAGAAGCAAGTGTATCATTTTTAAAGTCAAAGACCTCAATTAAAGTCTCAATTCTTTCATTTAATCATGTGTCATCTTCTTGAGTTAATTAAATTCTTTAAGTTTTTGTTTCCTCATCTGTAATATGAGGATAATAAGAACTTGCTAAATTTACAATGTTGTCATAATAGAAATGACACCAGTGATGACAAGCATGAAGCTATTGATATTTTGATTTTAGAGCATAGTGAGCCATTCCCCAAGACAAAAAGAAAAAATACATTTTTAGGGAAGAGGTAGATACCAGTGGGAAATATTCTCATGGTTTTCCCTCTTCTACCCACATCATTCATTCACCTTCTACTGAATCCATCTCAAAGCAAAGACAAGATAATAAAAAGAACCATAACAATTCTCTTTACCCAAATCCAGCCACCAGGATAGGAAATTGGATTAGGATTTTTTTTAAGATTTATTTATTTATTTATTTATTTGAAAGGCAGAGTGACTGAAATATAGAGAAATCTTCCATCTGCTGTTTCATTCCCCAAATAACCACAACAACCAGATCTGTAACAGGCAGAAGCCAGGAGCCAGGAACTCTGTCCTGGGAGCCCAAGCATATGCACCATTCTCCTGTGTCTTCCCAAGTGCATTAGCAAGAAGCTGGATCAGAAGGGATGCAACCAAGACTCCAGTCAACACTCAGACACGGATGCCAACTTCACAAGCGACAGCTTAACCCTCTGCATCACCACACGAGTCCCTGACTTGGGTTTTAAGAGTTGAATGTGTTTTTTACGAGAAAACCTGACATCAAAGTAATTTAAAGTTTACTTGAATATGAAAATGGTTCTAGAATTGGTCAGCATTTCACGCTGAAGAAAATGGCATAGAGAGAAAATATGTCTGGCTGCGGCCAGCGTATATCTTGTTATGTCCTGCTTTGGCAGCTTTCAGCCTCTCATTGGCTGGAGGTTCAGTTACTATGATTGGTTGAGACTCACTTCCTTGTTACAAGGGTTTATAGTTTGAGCAGAGGTTACAATCTGTTGGAGCATCAAGATAGGTTCACTGCGTACAGAGGTCACTCTGGGCCAAACTTATCATTTAAGTACAGAGGCTAGTTTAGGCCAAATTTATTTCAGTTCAACATGTGAAAGGCTATATTTTACAAATGATTGTTGGCCAATTCTTAGACAATTAATCAATGTCAACATGAATGTGCTGATCCAAAAAGAAGGAAATAGCTTTGGAGGATAGAGTAACGGTTGACTCTGAAATGAGAATATTCTAAAAATAAGGCTTCTTGAAATGTCTTAGAGTTACACTTTATCCATTCTGGCAGTAATTTTTAGGTTCCAGGTGATGTTGTTATGTTGTTTTAATGTTGGATCTATATTGATGATGACTCCTTTTATAAAATAAAACTTCTTTATATAACTTCTCACAATGAAAACTCAACTCAATCTATTACATGTATTGAACTTTCAGTTTTTGAGAAAAGAAATTTAAAGCTTGATATCTTAGGGTTATACAAATTTCAATTTTAAGCCAGTAGAAGTATTTCTGTATATTTTTCAAAATAGTCAACCTTTTAACTTACACTTAAACTCCAATTATTCAAGGAAGTTATAGATGGCAATGGGTCTTTGGGGGAAAATCAGCAAGACTTTAAGAGCCCATCAGCTAAAACTAAATGATAGTGAAACACCTAGAAAAGTATATGTGCTACTTATCCATGTGAATACTAAATTAATTTGCCATAGTAGACCAGCTCAGATAAAAGATTAAGAAGACATTTTCCATGCCATGAAAAAAAGATTGAAAGTTGAAAACATAAATGTTATTAATCTATGCTATTTGTCAGACATATTTGAAAACATCTACTAAATGTTAACTAAATAGCAAAGGATCATTTACAAACATTTAAGCTATTGAGAAATGTCCATTCTATAAAAGGATACACAGCTATTATGTTGCATAAGTCTCTATAGGTAGTGATCTTAATGAACAATGGAATAATTTTAATACAAAGAAAAAATATACAGGCCAATCAGCCAAACAATCAAAATTATAAACTTAGCATCTACAGGTTCAAGAACTGTTCTAGGAAGATTTAACAAAATGAGTAAGACCCAGAGTGCTTGGGTTCAATACCCAGCTCCACGCCTAACTTCAGCTTCCTGCTGAAGCGAATACGATAAGGAATCAGTGGTACTGCCAGGCATTGGGAATTTACCACCCACATGGGAGTTTCTGGTTCCTGGCTTTTGCCTGACCCAGCCAGGGCTGTTGCAGGCATCTGGGAAGTAAACCAACAGTTGGAAGCTCTTTCTCTCACTGTCTCTAGCTCCCTCTCCTCTCTCTCTCTCTCTCTCTCTCTCTCTCTCTCTCTCTCTCTCTCCAATTAATAAAACTAAAAGTTTTTTAAAAAGTTGAACAAAGACTTCCTCCATTTACACAGTTCAGTTGGGAAGGGTCATAACATGGGTACACACACACACACACAGATCTATATTACAGTGTAAGATTGTAAAACAATGTCTGGCATTTATTGGGTCCTAACTGTAGACTCAGCACTAAGTCAAGTACAATACAGAAACCTCTCATTTAATCTTTCTAAAAATCTATGAGAGAAGGTCTATTATTTTTCACATTACACAGATGAGAAAACTGCTCATTGGAGGGGGTCAACTATCTCTCCTATAGTTACCCTGGAGAGAACATAGTTCCAAGATTCAAGTCCAGCACTTCAGTACCACCCTTTCAGCATGCTTACAAATTCAGTGGAGTGGTTAAGAGTGTAGGTTC